>NC_053393.1:437210447-437566298 GCF_905171765.1 Bufo bufo
ACAAAAATAGATTACCTAAGA
Source organism: Bufo bufo (assembly GCF_905171765.1). Lineage (NCBI taxonomy): Eukaryota > Metazoa > Chordata > Amphibia > Anura > Bufonidae > Bufo > Bufo bufo. Next base: position 437,210,469 of record NC_053393.1, read on the forward strand.
TGACTGAGGAACAGCGACATATCTTGAATGCAGAGGTCACAGTGACAGAATTGCAGGGGGTGATAAAGGGGCTAGGTAACGCTAAGGCTCCTGGACCTGACGGTTATACTGGAGAGTACTACAAAGCCTTATGTACTCAGCTATTGCCGGTGTTGATGGAGGTTTACAATGACGTATTTAGGGGCGTATCGGCCCTGGATGGAACTAACCTCTCCTACATCAAATTGTTACCCAAACCTGAGAAAGACCCTTTACTGCCGGGTTCATATAGACCCATTTCTCTGATAAATGTGGACGCAAAGATTCTGTCCAAAATTATTGCAGACCGCTTGGCTAAAATGATGCCATCATTGGTAGGACAGGAGCAGGTGGGTTTCATTCAGGGCCGTGCAGCGGTGACAAACATTAGAACAGTTCTTACCGTTATGGATAGGGTGCAACATGATCCGGAGAAGGGAGAGACCCCAGCCATGCTCACATTAGATGCTGAAAAAAGCGTTTGACAATGTCAGGTGGGCATGGCTGGAGGCGGTCCTGGATAAAATGGAGATTACAGGGGCCTTTAGGGGAGTCTTGACGCAGATGTACCACAGGCCGCAGGCAAGGGTCTATACGCAGGGCCACTTATCCAAACCATTCGACTTACAAAAGGGGACTCGGCAGGGGTGCCCTCTTTCCCCATTGTTATTTAATCTGGCATTAGAGCCACTGGCTAGAGAGCTATGCAAGTCTGACCTATTTGAAGGGATTAAAGTCGGAAAGTCGCAAGTGAAAGCGGCATTGTTTGCCGACGATATTATTTTATTTATGTCAAAACCACAGGGACAAATAGATAATATCTTTAAAGCATTGGAGAGTTTCGGGAAATATTCTGGATACAAAGTGAACATGTCCAAATGTGAACTTCTACCGATAGGCCAAAAAAGCAGGTTGGAGGTAGATAAAAATACGGGCATAGTGGGCTCCTTGATAAAATCCCAAATCAAATACTTAGGTATAAAGATTGGACGGACGCCACATTCCATCTATCAATTAAATTACCCACCTTTGCTCAACAAAATTAAGGATGATTTAGTCAGATGGCAGAATCTACCATTATCTCTAATGGGGAGATGCCATTTAATCAAAATGCTAGCAGTATCCAAATTGATGTACCCACTCCAGACCATACAGTACTCCTAAGACACATAGATGTGAGGAATTTGGAGGGATGTTTTATAAAATTCATTTGGAATGGTAAAAAACCAAGGGTCTCATTGAGGAAGCTGAAACTGCGAAGGGAATTTGGAGGGCTAAATGTGCCTGACATTAGGGGATATAATTTGGCCTCTTTAAGTAGACACCTATTGGACTGGTTCAATGAGACTTCCCATTACTCTAATTTAAGGTTGGAAAAGCAGTTGGCGGCTCCATGGATCTAAAGGCTTTGGCTCATACCAAACTATCTCAGTTGCCACGCCTAGCCAGATGTTCATTAATACTACGGGATTCCATTATAGCGTGGAAAAATCTTAGAAGGGTATATAGATTGCCGTATCAGGTCTCGAAACACCTTCCTTTGCACAATAATCCAGCCTTTAAGCCAGGGCAGTCGGAGAGGTCGTTCCGGGGGTGGAAAGTCAAGGGTGTGAAGACGGTAGGCGATTTGTTCCATATTCAGGAGAATAGATGGGCGACTCTACAGGAAACTAATAGATAAGTGGGGGCTGTCGGGATCTGATTTGTTCCCATATCTACAAGTCAAACACTATTGTAAGAGCCTGGCTACCAATATGGGTGGTGAATGGAGCAGGAATAAATTTGATACACTCATTACCTCTGGTAAATAGACAATCCATATCGCTTTTGTATAGTAGTCTGCGGAGCCAATGGGAAGACACTTTTGCCAAGGGAGTGTTCGGGAGATGGGGGAACAAATTGGATCTGGAGGAGGTTTACCCCATCGTGAGAAATGGTATAGCAGCTTTACACAGGTCAGTGATGAATGAAACAATGAGGGAGACGCACTTTAAAATTATACACTGTGCCTTATATGGTTTTGACATGCCATTCAATAGCGCAAAACCAGATAGGATAGTGGCATGTCCGAGATGTTCCACCCCCAAAACTGATCTGCTACATGGGCTGTGGAGCTGCAACAAAATTAGAAGATTATAGGAATATGGTGAGAACGATCTTACGAAATGGCAGTAATTCTAAAGAGGAACTCGACATCCAAATAGTAATGCTGCATGCAAGAAAACAGGGGGAGTCTAATGAAGGTGAAAATGATAATGGGCAGAATAAAGGCCTCACGGCAATGGGACATAGGATAGTTCTGGAAGCAAAGAGATGTCTGTTGTCGGCATGGCTTAAATCAGAGGTACCATCAAAGGCAGAATTTTTGAGACGTCTGAGGCATATGCTACACTTGGAGTGGCTAGAAGCAATAGGTAGAAAGGAAGCGGCTGGGAAAAAATTGTACAGGACATGGAAAAAATTCATTTAAACTTCAATGGAGGAGGCAGAATCAGTTAGAATCATGAGACCGTTCGCCTAACAGCTTGGTACCTGCAGGAAGACATCAAGGACGGCTAGGTAGGCTTAAAGTATGTGATCGGTAGAGATATAAGACAGGACAAGTAAGAGGAGACAAAGGGGTATCAGGAAAAGTGTATTAATGGGTGATGACGAACAAGTTGGCGCTCAGAGAGATGTGTTTACCCTTGTCAGATATACTTTGATCTGTTATTATTTGTTGGATTACATGGGGGGGGGAGGGAAAAAAAAAATATAAAAATGCATAGTATTGTGTTGTCAGCTCTGAACTGAGATATGTCACCTAAAATGCATAATATAGAAGATTATGGAAATGTAATCTTTATTGTATGATGGATGATACTGTATTGATATCTTTTTATGATCATGACACAATACTAATAAACATCTTTATTAAAAAAAAAATGACAGTCATTATGGGGTTGTAGTTGCTTTTTTTGCTCCTTAGCAATAAATAAAAACCATTAAAAAAAAAAAAAACATTTCACACATCTCCTTCTGAAAATCCAGCATACATTCTTTAATAGAAGAGATTCGGATTCATCCACATGTGCGCTGCACTTTCAGCTGCAGAGTGTTCCCATGACACCTCCGACAACTACTCAGAGCCACTCAAGTGTGGCAACGTTTTCCGACATATAAGGTCACATTACAGCGAGTTATGAGATCCAGTCCAGGGGTTTCTGCAACTTGAATGTAATGTGCAGAATATCACTTACCATTATCTGATATATCCAAGCTGGTGATATTAGGAATTTCTGCTATGCAGCCTTCCAGAACTTGAGCTCCACCTGATCTTAACTAAATCCAAAAGACAAATAAAAGGATGTAATCAATGTACAATTAAGGCTGGGTTCAAATCACATTATTTGTCCCACTTTTAACATATACAAAATACAGCCATAGGGATCCATTGAAAAAAAAAAAAAAGTATATGTTAATGTACTGTATACGTTTTTTGATGGACTTTGTGGGATGGAAAGGAGTTGTGTATTATGGTTTTGCATCCCCCCCCCCCCCCCCCAACATATATGTTAAACACGGGACAAAAAGAGCCAAAGATTGTGTTCACTTCAAATGTTTGTACCACGTTTAACATATGCCTCTGATGGATGCCAAACGTCACCATAGAGTTCCACTGTAAAAAAAAAATACTTGTGTACAACAGAAGCCATGACGCCAGTTTGAACAGGGCCTAATAATGTTTTCTGAACATTCTCCAACAGGAATGGTAGAGGACATCTCCTACATTCCTGGTACTGGAATGGCAGACAAAACGGTAACAGTTCTAATTTGAATACAACAATATATTTTGTAGAAGACTAGTTGCATATTAAAAGCCATTAATTCGTATAAAACACGGTTTATTCCCTAACCATAGATAATCGTAACTATTCTAGGCATGAACTGGATGTGAGATGTTCTATCAAACAGGTACTGTGAGAATATTCATGCTCTAATAAGTATAATAAATGACTATTAGCCTCACAAAGAAATACATTTAGATTCAAGCATAGGAAAGCTAGGCCTCAATCAGTTTAGCAGTGCTGGCTCCGAGTCTATCAAAGGTTCAGTGCAAGTAAATTAATGTCAGGAGGACAGAAATACAACAAAAACCCTTATGTATTGTTCACCGTAAGAGATTATAAAGGGGGTTTGGCTCAATACATACAGAGCTTTGTAACATAAGGAGAAAGCCTAGATAAGACACAGATGGTACTTACAACAGTGACCAAGCTTAGGAAGCATATCAGGGAAAGCAGAGAGAGGTAAGTGCACAATAGATTGCATGCAGAAGAATACGAATGTAACAGTCATAAGGGACGTTTCCACTACAGAATCCAGTTCATGCTCAAAGTTTTACTTTGAAATAATTGAACTCAGTAGTTAATTTTAAAATGCAAAATGACAGTAAAGACACACACTTGTAGATATAATACATCAACAACCAGAGTGACGCCTGGGGCAGTATAGGTGGCAATGCTGCATGGCCCCAGGAAAACATGACGTCCAAACTCACCTGTGGGTTGTCCTCTACCTGTTAACTTCAGCCAAGATTCGGCCAGGAGCCATGGGTTTGTGCTGCTTGGGCTACTTTCACAGCTAGATCCGGCAGGTTTCAGCAAAAACGCTTCCGTTACTGATAATACAACCGTCTGCATCTGTTAGAACGGATCCGGTTGTATTATCTTTAACATAGCCAAGACGGATCAGTCATTAACTCCATTGAAAGTCAATGGTGGACGGATCAGTTTTCTATTGTGGCAGATTGCGTCATAGAAAACGGATCCGTCCCCATTGACTTGCATTGGAGATAATTCCTGGATCCGTCTTGCTCCGCATCCCGGACGGAAAGCAAAATACAACTGCTGCGGTTTGCTCTCCGGTCTGGGAACGCAACAAAACGAAACGAATGCATTTTGGTTCTGTTCAGTTCAGTTTTTGTCTCCATTGACGATGAATGGGGGACAAAACTGAAGCGTTTTTTTTCCGGTATTGAGCCCCTATGAACGGACTCAATACCGGAAAACTTAAACGCTAGTCCTGAATGTACCCTTAGTAATAAAATTAAGTGCTGTCTGTTGGTTATTTGTTAATGGCCATTAACAGAGTAAGCAATAGCACTTATTTCATATCACTTAGGCTACATTCACACTTGCGTTTTTCTTTTCCGGCATAGATGGTCCGTCACAGGGGCTCTATACCGGAAAAGAACTGATCAGTTTTTATCCCCATTCATTTCTGAATGGAAGGTAATCCGTATCAGTTTGCATCAGGATGTCTTCAGTTCAGAATCGTTTTGACTGATCAGGCAAAAGAGAAAACCGCAGCATGCTACGGTTTTCTCTCCGGCGAAAAAAACTGAAGACTTGCCTGAATGATCCGCATTTTTTCCTATAGGAATGTATTAGCGCCTGATCCGGCATTCAGAATACCGGATCCGTTTTTTCCGGCCTGCGCATGCGCAGACCGATAAAAATGTGAAAAAATTTACAAGACGGATCCGTCTGTCCGCATGACAAGCGGAGAGACGGATCCTTCCTTGCAATGCATTTGTGAGACGGATCCGCATCCGATCCGTCTCACAAATGCTTTCAGTCATCGGCAGATTCGGCGGGCAGTTCCGACGACGGAAACTGCCTGCCGATCACACTGCCGCAAGTGTGAAAGTAGCCTAAGCTGCACAAGACCCATGACTTCTGGCTGAATTGTGCGGGACAAAAGCCATAAAACAAAAAGGAACCTAACAATTATGTGAAAACTTGGGTCCCTAATATTAATGTTCTTCATTTAAAGGGGTTGTATAACCTCTTCTTAACTCATTTACTATGTGTGAGTGGAGCATTTCCTTGCACTGCATAGTTTTTGTCTACTGCCAAGTGATGTACCGGGCTTCTCCTCACATATGCTAGGCGGAGATTTCCGCAGTGTGCCCGATGACGTCACCAGCACAAATAGGTAGTCTGTAGCACTGCCCTAGGCTGTTTTAGAGCGGGTGCCACTAGCAAGGAAATACTCCGATACTCCACTCATACATAGTACATGTATTATAGCCAGGGGCGGATTTGCCACAGACTCTACAGGGGAAATTTCCTGGTGGGCTGATGACCAGGGGGCCGCCTGAAATAGTGCTGTCTAATTACAATCCGCCGCTGCAAACCACTGTACAGAGATGGCATAGCGATTGCTACTCCCCATGCTGTGGAGGAGATGTAATAGCAGCGGAGGCTTCTGCCCAGCAGTGAGCCTGGTGATGTCACTGGATTCAAGGCAGCGTTAAAGCCCGCCCATCAGAGCTAGTGACGTCACCGATTCAGCGCAGGGCAAGGGAGAGCATCTGAGCATGGTCCACTCAGAGGGGCGGCCTAGGTGAAATTATGAGTATGGTCCGGGTTCAACCCCTTTAATTTAAAAGAATGGGGGTGATAAGCACAAACCTGTCTGGTATATACTACAAAGAGTGCTGGGTTTAGTTACTGGAGCAATGTACAAAGATTATATATCAGTAAATAGATCACCAGTGAGAAAAAGAAGGCCACACAAATACAGCCAAGTGAGTGTCCAATGGGGAGTGTGGAGGGAGGCGAAGTCCTAAAAATACACCGACTTCTTTCCCATTCATTTTAAAACCGTTCTCTAGAAATTTGACTGTGTTAATAGTGGTCCACTCATGAAGATGTCTTATTCATAATAAGACCACTGCGGGTCTTCAAACAGTAGGACAGCCATTACGGAGACAGTCGTCGTCTGGCTGATAATACATAAACTCAAAAGATACAGTAAGAAGACAAATGACCTGATATCATATTTATTAGCAGTTTGCATATGGAGTAATGATTGTAAATGTACCGACATTGGGTTCTCTTACCTCACAATTACTCAGATCTAGTGACACCTCCTCCTTTAAATTAGGGTTACATGCCAAGCCAAGTAAGACAGAGCTCTGCAATATAAAATTCAGCTAGTTATTGAGTATAACACACACCCTTTATATTTACACAGCTCCCATATAAGAGATAATGCAAACACGGAAAATGTAGTCTGAAAATTCTGCATTCTAAGAGCCAACATAATGGTGTGCAGACAACAGACATATGGTGTTTCTTTACACTTGACTGAAGCTGGTAATGGAAACTGTGAAATAATTATTTGATCCCCCACATGGAGCATTTTTCCTCTTGTAAGACTGTCAGACATAATAGATAGATAGATAGATAGAAGATACCTAGATACAGTCCTGATCAAAAGTTTAAAGGGGTTCTGCACTTTGTTTTAACTGATGATCTATCCTCTGGATAGATCATCAGCTTCTAATCGGAGGGGTCTGACACCCCGGACCCCCGCCGATCAGCTGTTTGAGAAGGCAGCGGCGCGGCCTTCTCACTGTTTACCGCCGCGTCAAGACTAGTATCAACTAGCGTGGGCGGTGCTAAGCTCCATTCAAGTGAACAGAGCTTAGCCCCGCCCAGGCGTAGTTGATACTAGTCGTGACGTCAGTGGGCCGGCGGTAAACAGTGAGAAGGGCCGCGGCGCTGCTGGAGCACCGCTGCCTTCTCAAAGAGCTGATCGCGGGGGTCCGGGGTGTCAGACCCCCACACGATCAGAAGCTGATGATCTATCCAGAGGAAGATCATCAGTTAAAACAAACTGCAGAAACCCTTTAAGACCACTTGAAAAATGGCAAAAAAATCATATTAGCATGGCTGGATCTTAACAAGGTATCCAAGTAGAGCTTGAACATGCAACAAGAAGAAATGGGAGTGAGACAAAACATTTTTGAGCATTCAATTTAAGGAAAACAAGAATAAACTGAAACAGGCTGTTTTTTCAGCTGATCAAAAGTTAGGACCACACCTCAAAAAAAAAAAAAACTAAACCCCCCCCCCCCCAAAAACAGAAATCCAACTTCCAAACATGAACCCAGTAATGAGTAGCTCCGGCCGTTATCGTTTATTCACTTCCAAAATTCGTTTCAGCATGCTTGATGCAAGCGTTTCCCATGAGGTTGAGTGTCTCCTACATATCTCACAATCTCTCTCTCTATTCTTTGTCATCTGTCTACCTACCTGCCTACCGTATCTATTTACCTACCATACCATCTACCTACCATTTCCATCTACCTACCGTATCTATCATATGTATCTATCCTATTCTATGACATATCTAGCTATCACATATGTACTTTTATATAGTTTACATACACAAAAATAATGAGGAAGATTTACTTTAGAAAATGACTTTTTTTGCCTCATTTTCGCACCAAAAAATTGGCATGCATGCTTTGCTACATATCTACGGGTTTTAGACATTTTTTCTAAGCCTTTTCTGCCTCACCCAATAACTGGGCGTGGCTTTGTTGGAGAGGGGCGTGGCCTAAATGTGTCATCGTGTGAGAAAAATGCTCCAAAGTTTTTGGAGTGCAATTAGGCCAACTTATAGGTGGTGTGAACTTAGACTAGAAAGTTTCTATGTGCACAGACACTTTTTTTTTTGTATGCAGACAAAAATTTTGGCACACAGAGGGAATTCTAACGTAAATGCGGTGCAGAATTTATGATACTCCAAATTTATAAAGGTCCATGTTGCAGAATAGTAAACTTGTCCAACACACTGTGATTCATATTCTTAGACAACGCAAAGCACAACACATTAGTAAATTTGTCCCATTGACTTCCCTAATGTAGCTTCTTAAAGGGGTTTTTCTCACTTCAGCAAGTGGCATTTATCATGTAGATAAAGGTAATACAAAGCACTTTTTTTTTTTATTCACTTTCTTTATTTAAAGATCCAGTATTGACAATCGGTTTTAAAAAGAAAGCATATAAATCTTTACACGTTTACAAAAAAAGTCCCACCCCTTCTATGAGTCTTCTCTTCACCATCTCCCCTCCATAACCGAACAGATGGAGAGATGGGGAAGGCTGGAGAAAAATGGGCAAGCTCTAGGGATTCCAATCTCCCCAGATTCTAAACCATTTTATCTCCTTCTTTCTTTGCTTATACAATATATATTCATATCTCTTATTAATATTTGTCAGGGTTTAACCATGCAAAGCACTTACTAATGTATTGTGATTATCCATATTGCCTCCTTTGCTGACTGATTTCATTAATTTTATCACATTATACACTGCTCATTTCTAGGGGTTACGACCACCCTGCAATCCAGCAGTGGTGGCCGTGCATTGCACACTACAGTGGTGGCCGTGCATGCACACTCCATGTTCCTGGCCACCAGAGAGGCCAACACTTTTTCCTATAGTGTGCAAGCACGACCACCACTGATGGATTGCAGTGTGGTCGTAAACCCCTGGGATATGAGCAGGGTATAATGTGATGGAAAAATGAATCAAGCCAGCAAAGGAAGCAATATGGACAATCACAATACATTAGTAATTGCCTTGTATTAAGTTGCCATTTGCTCAAGGGACACAACCCCCTTTTTTTAGAAGTGGACTTTATGATAGGTCAAATAGCAGCAGACGTTCTGATTTACATGCTGAGATCAATGTGTTCTTCACTTGAAGGTTAATGCATTTTCTACTAATTTTGAGTCAGAAGTGGCCATGAATGCACAATGAGCTGCTTAAACCCCAGATGACAACACTATGACATTTCCAATGGACTTTTCACAATTTATCAGCACAGGAACTGCTCGCACTATGTAATAAACCATATAATCAAACTACAAGCACTGGTACAGTACTGATATTTGGTGTACGCTACCAAAATCACAAGGTACTAACATGTGCAGTTTATTTCCAGTCTTTAAAAAATATCCCTATTTCTGATCTCTACAACTACTTCCCTTTGGCTATATATGGCCAAGTCTATCAAGGTGACATCAGGCCCTTGGAAGACTTGTGACACCATTATCCAGTAGTCTTCAAGGCATGCACAAAGGATGGATTAAATCATGTGTTGACAATGGCCAGATGTGAGAAGTCATAGGGGTGGTCTCATCAGTGACTGATACCCTCTGTATAGCTGTGCATAGAGGTATAGCGGTCAATCACTTGGTAGGACCACCACTGGACTCTCAAGCATAAAGAGAAGTTTTTTCCCACATGACCATACTTCATTCTGCTCGCATCTCCCGCATAACATGCTGGCAGCAGATTACACCGCCTTTTTCAATGTCAAGGGGTCTCTTTAAACTGAAGCAGCGCTGTTTACATACAGCCACAAGGAAAATGAAACAATGTAAATGTGGACTTAAAAAAATAAATGATAATTCTCGATAACGAAGTATATTTTTGTAGTTGTTTATACCCCTAAATCAACCCTCTGTTCATTTCTGTTGTACTATACATTATTTTCTCATTCACTTCTGCATTCTTGCTTGATGCATGCGCTGTAGACACCACTAATCCCAGTAGATATAATAGATATTTTTTTAACAACTTCTTAATATTGCTTAATTTGATTAAAAAATGCTTATACTGCTTTCCAAACAATTTTCACTACTTCTAAAGGTGGCAATTTACATGTATTAATATTGACAGAACACAGTGATTTTGATGGACAACTCGCCATTTAAAGAGGTCTTCTGAATTTTTGTACTGATGATCTATCCTCTAGATAGGTCATCAGTATCTGATCGGTGGGAGTCTGACACCCAGGACCGCTGCTGATCAGCTGTTTGAGAAGACCCCAGTGCTTCTTTGCGCACCACTGCCTTCTTGCAGCCTACCCTAGTCCCAGTGACGTCATATTCCTCAGTCACATGGCCTAGGCGCAGCTCAGTCCCATTCAAGTCAAAGGGGCTGAAGCTGCGATACCAAGCACAGTCTCTATACAATGTAAGGGGCTGAGCTTGGTAAGCTGCAAGGAAGCAGCGGCCATTCACTGCAGTGCAGCGGTCTCCTCAAAAAGCTGATCGGCGGGGGTCCCAGATGTCGGCCCCCCGTTGATCAGATCAGGGGGCTGGTTGCTTGTGGGATATCTAAAGTGTATGCCCTATCTTCAGGTCTCTTTACACTGGATGATGTACCAGCAGATTGTCGGGAAGGACGTGTTCCTTCCCGACAAACTGCTGCTCACTGGTGGAGGAGGACCGCTGTATTTACAATGCTCCTCCAGAGTGTGGGGAGAAGCGAACGCTAATGCCTATCACTCTTCCCCACAACTCGTAATTCCCGTCAGCAGATCCTGTTTCCATAGCACGATTTTTTGTTCGCACAAACTATCCAATTACCCGATGAATGAGCTCAGCCCATGTAAAGGTCCCTTTAGTCTCTAGACTTGTCTGCTGCAATACTGGTAATCTGCAGAGAAATAAAATACAGCATATATGATTTCTTATGCTTTTATGTTCTCTTGCGTTGATTCCTCTCTGTTTTCGGGGTGAAGAATAATTAGTGGTAAACCACTATTGATGTGAAGACCCCCAGAATCCCCCGGCCATGTTTTATTAGGAACCATGTATAGCTGTACAGTTTTCTTTATTAAAAAAATAATAATAATGAAATATCTATGTGAATAATTGAGGGCACCAGAGAGCAAGTTTGGCTTCTTGCAGCTGTTCTAATCTTTATAATTTCAATGGTCATTTTGCTGTGCAATTTCCATGGGGATAAAATGCTTATGCAAATAAGCCCACTACAAATTGAATTATGTGTGAACATTTAATTGTGTTCTAAACATCTATGGGTGTTATGCCTTTTTGTTGTGCTATTAATTAGGATTAAGACCAAGATGAAAAATACTCTTAAATTAGAAAGTTTTTTTTTTTTTTTTAAAAGCGCTTACCAAAATATATAATTCTAAAAAATGTGATGTGAACTCACACTGTTGTCTGTGGCAAATAATAAAATGAAAGCTTGAAGTGACGCAGACGGTGTATTTAAAAAATATGTATTTCATATATGTGTCACGGTGTTATGTTTAATGAGTAAATAAAATCCACTTTCAAGTACCAGCTAGGTTTTGAATTACTAGAGGGCAGTCCCTTTAGGGTATGTTCACATGACGGATTTAGAAAACACTCTGAAAAAAATCAGTTCGGTCTTTGGCATGTTTTTTTCAGCTTCCCATTCATTTCAATGGGAGAATCAGCGCAGATTTCACCCCATGATAGAGTTTGCGTCTTTTTTTTTCCCCCTCACTGTTTATTTTTTTTTTAAAGTTCAGCCTCCCATTGAAATGAATGGTAGGCTTGTTAGAGGCGTTTTTTTGGCGCAAAAAAACAGCACCCAAAAACATTGTGTGAACGGGGCCCTTAGGATCCCGATATATTAACCACAGATGAATGGCTACAAACAGTGGTTATCGTGCTTAAAGGGGTGGTCCCATCTGGACATTTATGAAGATCTATAGCATATCCACAGATGTGGATCCACACCTATCTCAAGAACAGGACCCCATTGCTCTCTGACCGGAACAGAGAGGATGCTGTGCATATGCAGCTCTCTCCATCCAATGCTACGGGTAAGAAAGCTCAGTTTATTTTCAAGACGCCCATGGCAGTGGAAGTTGTTGCATTACACAGGCAACACCGGTGTGGACAAGCAGTCTAGACTTCACATGTGAGAAGGTAATATACCAGTATATTCCTATTATAGGGGAAGTCTAGAATACACAGTAAAATACCGGTATAGGGGGAAGTCCAGACTGCACAGACCTCTGTTGTATGAAAAAGGTTCAGCATTATGTAGCCAAACTGATGCTGTATGGGATTATTCTGACTACAAAAGGGGTTCAGGAGGTTCTGGAGGAGGTCCAGACTATGCAGCATGACTGCTGATTTAAGAAGATTGCCAAGACAGTGTAATGATCCAAACTAGCAGAACTGCTGTTAAATGGGCTGGTTCAGACTACAAACACAGTCAGCCTGCAGTTATGGTGAGATAGATCGGGTGCTCCAGACTCCAGTCTTTGGGATGATCCAATCTAGACAGCCAGACTGCTGTTATAGACAACAGAGACTACACTGCCGGATTTGCTCTTACAGGGTGATGATCCGGATCGTATACTCAAACTGATTGGTGCGTCATGACTACTCTGCTAGACCACTGTACAGATACCACTTATTAGATTTCACATCTAACCAGAAAAACACATACACTGACCCCTGACTTACTAATGTGAGTGCTAGTGTTGCGCGAACCTGTGGTTTTCTAAGTTCGCTTAGAAGGTATTGGGTTCGGGTTATCTAAGAATTCCGTTATGGATTCCTGCTACCACTGACCACAAGTTATGGTCCATGGTAGCGGAATCCATAACAGAAATTCTTAGATAACCCGAACCTTGTACGCCGAACTTGAAACCACAAGCTCACTCAACACTAGTGAGCGCACCTAGATTCAAAATGTGGAGGCAATTTGGCAAATGTAGGTTTAGAATTTTTTTAATTTGATTTAACTTTATTGTTATTACACATGTATAATACAGGGTAAACGAAATACAGTTTGCATCCAATCAGAAGTGCAAAGCGTAACAAGTGCAATAAAAAACTGGGTTATATACAGATAAGGAGAGTGTAGAAAGTAGGAATAGTTATGTACAGATAAATAAAGTATACAGGTGTTTATATTGCATATATGGAGAGCAAATATACAGATGTACTATGGACAAATATACAGATTTACTAATGTATTCGTACAGTACAGACCAAAAGTTTGGACACACCTTCTCATTCAAAGAGTTTTCTTTATTTCATGACTATGAAGGCATCAAAACTATGAATTAACACATGTGGAATTATATACATTAACAAACAAGTGTGAAACAACTGAAATTTGTCATAGTCTAGGTTGTTCCAAAGTAGCCACCTTTTGCTTTGATTACTGCTTTTGCACACTCTTGGCATTCTCTTGATGAGCTTCAAGAGGTAGTCCCCTGAAATGGTTTTCACTTCACAGGTGTGCCCTGTCAGGTTAATAAGTGGGATTTTCTTGCCTTATAAATGGGGTTGGGACCATCAGTTGCGTTTGAGGAGAAGTCAGGTGGATACACAGCTGATAGTCCTACTGAATAGACTGTTAGAATTTGTATTATGCAAGAAAAAAGCAGCCAAGTAAAGAAAAAAACGAGTGGCCATGATTACTTTAAGAAATGAAGGTCAGTCAGTCAGCCGAAAAATTGGGAAAACTTTGAAAGTAAGGGCTAAGTTGACCATGAAGGAGAGTGATGGGGTGCTGCGCCAGATGACCTGGGCCTCCACAGTCACCGGACCTGAAACCCAATCGAGATGGTTTGGGGTGAGCTGGACAGCAGAGTGAAGGCAAAAGGGCTAACAAGTGCTAAGCATCTCTGGGAACTCTTCAAGGACAGTTGGAAGACCATTTCAGGGACTACCTCTTGAAGCTCATCAAGAGAAAGCCAGGAGTGTGCAAAGCAGTAATCAAAGCAAAAGGTGGCTACTTTGAAGAACCTAGAATATGACATATTTTCAGTTGTTTCACACTTGTTTGTTATGTATATAATTCCACATGTGTTAATTCATAGTTTTGATGCTTCATAGTCATGAAAATAAAGAAAACTTTGAATGAGAAGGTGTGTCCAAACTTTTGGTCTGTACTGTATATACTGATATGCAGATGTGCTGATGTATACATATATACAGGTATACAGATGAACTGTTTCTTATATTGCTATACAGACGGCAAATATACAGATGTACTATGAACAAGTAACAGATGTGCTAATGCATCTACAAATTTACAGATGTATAGTAAACAGATCTGCAGAATGCTATTAATATAGCTCCAGAAGTGGAAGAGTAGCGCTATGAACAGACTATAATAGTGAACAGTGTAAGTATGTACTATAACAAAGACTGATGCTATGACAGTGTCCCAACTATAGCAGTAACCAATGTAACATATCGTGAATGTTTGAGAATGAATGACACGTCATGATCATGGTCATTGGGGAAGAATGGAGGGGAGGAAGAGTGTGGATGAAAAGGGTTCAGCGGGGGGACTGAGTTCAGAGGGGTAACAGCTGTGGGAACGAAACTGTATTCCTAAATCCTGCTGGTTTTAGTCTGAAGGGGTCCTGTAGCGCCTTCTGGAAGGAAGGAGCTGGAAGAGTTTGTTGGCAGGATGAGTGGAGTCCCAAAGAATGAAGTGTGCCGACGTAGTCCCTATGATGCATTGCGCAGATTTCAACCACCCGCTGCAGTGCCTTGCGGTCAGCAACAGAGCAATTCCCATACCAGACTGTAACACTGTTGGTCAGGATGCCCTCTATCGCACAGCGATAGAATTAACCCAGTATGTCAGCAGACAGGTCGTTTTTCTTCAGTGTCCTAAAAAAAAAAAAAAAAAGAAGAGGCGCCGATTGTGTCTTCTTCACCAAAATATTTGTCTACCCTGACAGGGGAGAATGGCTTACCAGAAAAGGGGGCATGTTATTGCAGGAAAGGGGGAATGGCCTAATATATGACACATAGCACCAAAATTGTACCACAATTCTGATTGTAAAAAATTTTGTCTCAAAGTAAGTCAGGCCAATAGTTGGTACAGAGTTATACAAAAAGTGGCCTATCCCTGTACCACATTTATCATCCTGCCTGAGCCACAGTGATAACTCTGGTGCACATCAAGGTAGCCTGTCTAAGTTTTCACCATCTATTGAATTAGGAGATCTGCTCCGTATGTTGCAGGAAATAAAAAAAGACCAAATCAAATTAGATATGTCACCTAAAAACACATTTAATACTTTGCCCCTACTTTCTAGAATCCCAGATGTTTGCATTAGAATATACTAAGTACCAAATCAACTTGCACCAGGACAATGTCTTCATTTTGCAAAGTTACAGTTTAGATATTTTGGCATAAAACAAATTTTCTTCTATGTGCCATATTTTCATCTGCCATCACTGTGGTCTACACAAATGAGGACAATTTTAAAATATAACAATTGAACCATCTGCTCCTATTTTAGCACAGTTGACAAGAAGGTAAGCAGATGTTATTATGACTCGATATAGGAAAGCTGTAATACGCTGTTCCTACAAATCCTTGGAGTCCTTTTTGTCAGATGCTATGAATGACAACTTCAGTGGCATAAAGTGTTCATTTATTATAGCCATATAAAACTAACTTGATCAATCGATTAAGGTGGCTCACTTGTTTATTGACACAGGATTTGGTGCTCGTATCTCTATGACCCACCCTGTCATGCAGTTATATATTTTACACAAAGATTAGATAGGCACTCACCATCTGAGTTCACTATGTACAACAAGCATTTATTATATATATATAATAAATAAAATAAAAATAATACATAAATAATAAATAAAAATTCATGGAGAATTCTCCCAATCTAGGGTCGATCCTTGGCTAGGGTGTCTGCTATAGTTGGGGTCTCCACTTTAGGTAGAGTAACAATGTAACTAACTGTATGTATAATTTTTTATATGGAGACTCCAGCTATATAGACCTAATCACATGATCAGAATGTACAGTCGTGGCCAAAAAGTTTTTGAGAATGACACAAATATTAGTTTTCCACAAAGTTTGCTGCTAAACAACTGCTTTTAGGATCTTTGTTTCAGTTTGTTTTCTGTGATGTAGTGAAATATAATACACGAACTCATACGTTTCAAAGGCTTTTATCGACAATTACATGACATTTTTGCAAAGAGTCAGTATTTGCAAAGAGTCATTTTTGCAATTCGACTGGGCATGCTCTCAATCAACTTCTGGGCCCAATTCCTGACTGATAGCAACCCATTCTTTCATAATCACTTCTGGAGTTTGTCAGAATTAGTGGGTTTTTGTTTGTCCACGCCGCCTCTTGAGGATTGACCACAAGTTCTCAATGTGATTAAGATCTGGAGAGTTTTCCCAGGGCCATGGACCCAAAATGTTCAAACGTTTTGGTCCCCGAGCCACTTCGTTATCACTTTTTGCCTCATGGCACGTTGCTCCATCGTGCTGGAAAATGCATTGTTCTTCACCAAACAATGTTGTTGGATTGTTGGAAGAAGTTGCTGTTGGAGGGTGTTTTGGTACCATTCTTTATTCATGGCTGTGCTTTTGGGCAAAATTGTGAGTGAGCCCCACTCCCTTGGATGAGAAGCAACCCCACACATGAATGGTCTCAGGATGCTTTACTGTTGGCATGACACAGGACTGATGGTAACGCTCACCTTTCTTCTCCGGACAAGCCTTTTTTTCCAGATGCCCCAGACAATCGGAAAGAGGCTTCATCGGAAAATATGACTTTGCACCAGTAACTCAGCAGTCCATTCACCATACTTTCTGCAGAAGATCAATCTGTCCCTGATGTTTTTTTTGGAGAGAAGTGGCTTCTTTGCTGCCCTTCTTGACACCAGGCCATCTTCCAAAAGTCTTCGCCTCACTGTGCGTGCAGATGCGCTCACATCTGCCTGCTGCCATTCCTGAGCAAGCTCTGCACTGGTGGCACTCCTATCCTGCAGCTGAAATCCTCTTAGGAGACGATCCTGGCGCTTGCTGGACTTTCTTGGACGCCCTGAAGCCCTTCTTAACAAGAATTGAACCTCTTTCCTTGAAGTTCTTGATGATCCTATAAATTGTTGATTGAGGTGCAATCTTAGTAGCCACAATATCCTAGCCTGTGAAGCCATTTTTATGCAACACAATGATGGCTGCACGCATTTCTTTGCAGGTCACCATGGTTAACAATGGGAAGAACAATGATTTCAAGCATCACCCTCCTTTTTAACATGTCAAGTCTGCCATTTTAATCCAATCAGCCTGACATAATGATCTCAGCCATGTGCTCGTCAACATTCTCACCTGAGTTAACAGACGATTATTGAAATGATCTCAGCAGGTCCTTTAATGACAGCAATGAAATGCAGTGGAAAGGTTTTTTGGGGATTAAGTTAATTTTTCATGGCAAAGAAGGACTATGCATTCATCTGATCACTCTTTCATAACATTCTGGAGTATATGCAAATTGCTATTATAAAAACTTTTCCAATTTCCAATATTATCTAATATCAAGAGTTATATGTTAAAAGTAACAGCCCATGTCCATTACAACATATAACACCATGGAAAGTTGCCCTTTTACAATTCTGTTAGAAGTATCCACTCCTTTAATGGATATTATCCACTCGTCTGGGAGGTGCCCTTGAATAGACCTGCGTTATATTGCAGTCTATTTAATCACTGTGGATCCAGAGGTTATATATAAATGGGGTATAAGTGTATAACGGATCCAATTTGGATAATGACGTCTTTAATGTCCAGTATTAAACATTATACCTTATGATGGTTAGGATTATATACTGTTAGGCTGCGATACCGCAATTCAGCTTGTGCCTTGGTTGTCCCAATAGTATTAAACATATATTGCTGTTCATTGATGCATATATATATTACTGCTCGTTGGTATAAAGATGTAAAAAGTGCTGTATTAATAGTCAATATTTATATTATTGGAGGAATATCAGCAGGGTTACTCACTGTTTTGGTGGATTGGAGTGAGATAGATGTTCCGCCCGATAGACCGGAGTGGAAATCGGCATCTGCCGTGGCGTTCCACGTGGCAGTCAGCGCTTTCAATCATACCTCAGTATGTCCTCCTCCAGTAGTGAGTATTACAGTGCTGTGTTCACTCTTTATGTTGACTGAGTGTTTTCGGAGCCCCACGTGTTAAGACCTCTGTGTATCAGCATCCTCCCTTGTTTGATCGATATTGAATACCAGCAGGTGAAATATGGAGCGCTCCCTAATATTTCCAATGGCTATAGGTACGGTACTTGGGCATAGATTCGATCATACCAGATGCGTTTCGGAGTGCTCAATCTTACTCCTTCAGTGGCTGAATTACTGTGACCCCTGTACCTTTTAAGTCCTTGATGCAAAGTTCAATTATGTTAATCCAAAATATGGATGGATCGAGGTTTCATTGTTAGATACAAAAAATCACAACTTGTTTCAGATTTTTTTGTGTATATATATAATATATATATATATATATATATATATATATATATACACACACACACACACACACACAACACACACACACACATACATATACATATACACTGCTCAAAAAAATAAAGGGAACACTTAAACAACACAATGTAACTCCAAGTCAATCACACTTCTGTGAAATCAAACTGTCCACTTAGGAAGCAACACTGAGTGACAAATCAATTTCACTGCAGTTGTGCAAATGGGATAGGCAACAGGTGGAAATTATAGGCAATTAGCAAGACACCCCCAATAAAGGAGTGGTTCTGCAGGTGGTGATCACAGATCACTTCTCAGTTCCTATGCTTCCTGGCTGATGTTTTGGTCACTTTTGAATGCTGCCGATGCTTTCACTCTAGTGGTAGCATGAGACGGAGTCTACAACCCAACAAGTGGCTCAGGTAGTGCAGCTTATCCAGGATGGCAACATCAATGCGAGCTGTGGCAAGAAGGTTTGCTGTGTCTGTCCGCGTAGTGTCCAGAGCATGGAGGCGCTACCAGGAGACAGGCCAGTACATCAGGAGACGTGGAGGAGGCCGTAGGAGGGCAACAACCCAGCAGCAGGACGCTACCTAGTCCGCCTTTGTGCAAGGAGGAACACTGCCAGAGCCCTGCAAAATGACCTCCAGCAGGCCACTAATGTGCATGTGTCTGCTCAAACGGTCAGAAACAGACTCCATGAGGGTGATATGAGGGCCCGACGTCCACCAGGTGGGGGGTTGTGCTTACAGCCCAACACCGTGCAGGACGTTTGGCATTTGCCAGAAAAAACACCACGATTGGCAAATTCACCACTGGCGCCCTGGCTCTTCACAGATGAAAGCAGGTTCACACTGAGCACAAGTGACAGACGTGACAGAGTCTGGAGACGCCGTGGAGAACGTTCTGCTGCCTGCAACATCCTCCAGCATGACCGGTTTGGCATTGGGTCAGTAATGGTGTGGGGTGGCATTTCTTTGGAGGGCCACACAGCCCTCCATGTGCTCGCCAGAGGTAGCCTGACTTGCCTTAGGTACCGAGATGAGATCCTCAGACCCCTTGTGAGACCTTATGCTGTTGCGGGTTGACCCTGGGTTCCTCCTAATGCAAGACAATGCTAGACCTCATGTGGCTGGAGTGTGTCAGCAGTTCCTGCAAGACGAAGACCATAGAATGCTATGGACTGGCCCGCCCGTTCCCCAGACCTGTAATCCAATTAGAGCACATCTGGGACATCACGTCTCGCTCTATCCACCAACGTCACGTGGCACCACAGACTGTCCAGGAGTTGACAGATGCTTTAGTCCAGGTCTGGGAGGAAATCCCTCCGGAGACCGTCTGCCACCTCATCAGGAGCATGCACAGGCGTTGTAGGGAGGTCATACAGGCACGTGGAGGCCACACACACTACTGAGCCTCATTTTGACTTGTTTTAAGGACATTACATCAAAGTTGGATCAGCTTGTAGTGTGTTTTTCCACTTTAATTTTGAGGGTGACTCCAAATCCAGACCTCCATGGGTTAAAAAATTAGATTTCCATTTTTTTTTTGTGTGTGATTTTGTTGTCAGCACATTCAACTATGTAAAGAACAAAGTATTTCAGAAGAATATTTAATTAATTCAGATCTAGGATGTGTTATTTTTGTGTTCCCTTTATTTTTTTGAGCAGTATATATATATATATATATTATATATATAATATATATATATATATATATATATAAAGTTTGGAAAACGAGGAAGCAGTACACTGTAGAAGCGAGGGGGTGCACGTCCGGCCAGTGAGGACCAGCACCTAGGTCCAATGAACTAGAAATAAAAAATTCAGCCAGCAGCACTCCAATATTGCAAGGAAAATCGTGGGTCAATAAACCACACGATTTTCCTTGCAATATTGGAGTGCTGCTGGCTGATTTTTTATATTATATATATATATATATATATATATATATATATATATATCTTCCCACATTGCCTTCATGTTTTTGCCTATAATCACTCATTTTATGTCTTCCAGCATTCCTACTTGACAGTATATAGAAAATGCTAAAACATTAACTTAATCCCATATTGCAATGGTATTGTAATTGCAATAGGGGATTAAGTTAATGGGTTTGTATTTTTGTATTGTGGGGGGTTAGCTCTTCACCGGGGGTCATTCTCACAGATACGCCTTTAGGACACCAGGTTTCAGTCCAAACTGTGTATTTTAATTGTGCACACTCCAACCAATACAGGTTATCATGAAGGTCTCAGCTTCACCTCACACATGTGACATCCACATAAAATAATAAACACTCGCCCGTCCAGGCTCTAACTAAACAAAGTTCCTGACTCACCTAGGTCCCAGTTCACACCCTGTGAACTCATGCGGCTTTTGTCAGCCAATGTCCCACAGCCTCCTGGCTGTACAGAGCACAGTACGCCCACTGTCTCCAGTTCAGTGTCTCTTGTGGGGGATTGGGGCTCAGTAGTCTGCCTGACTATGGCCCTGCGACCCTCCCAGGCGTTGCTGCGTCCCCCAACTCCAGGCTATCTCCCAGCCTTGTGGTCCCTCAGCCTTGCCCAGCTGAGACCACACAGACAGAGCCTCCAGGCCTCTGTCCACAGGGTAACACACCTACCCCCTTTCTGACACTCTGGGAGGTTGCCTTATGCCAGGCTGATTACCCTCCAGCTTCTCTCACCTGTGGTGGAACAGGGGTGTGGACCACACTATCCACCCCCTTCCTTGCCTCTAACCTGAGTGAGACCTGTCACTGTCTCACAGTATATACTGTCAAGTAGAATGCTGGAGGATCGACCGTAGATTGGGAGAATTCTCCATGAATAAATGCTTGTTTGTACATAGTGAACTTAGATGGGGGATGGCCTATCTAATCTTTGTGTAAAATAAAACAGTTCAGTAAAATGACTATAAATACATCTTGGGAGAATGTTTCATGGGCATGAATGTTTCATGCACTTTTTTTTGGAACACCCCAATTCCTATATATATATATATATATATATATATATATATATATATATATTAATATATATATATATATATAAAATTTAGTGACACAGTGAGAGGTTGGTCAGGGAAAACAGGTATTTTCCTCCCAGCATATGCCGCTGGGCTGATTTTACAGCCAGGTGAGGTCAAATACCGGACCAGATTTTAAGTGCCGCTATGGTCAAGGACTCTAAGGCAGAATTTGCCGCATGGTGTGAATTACTTGCTTGATTTATGACTGCTTGTTTTTGCACTTGCCTACAGTGTGAATAAAACACTGAACTGTTTGATCCAAAGAACTTGTTGCTTGCCTCTATACTGCGTCCGCTAATGCTGTCTACCAGAGCGAAACCCACAATTGGTGGAGGATGCGGGCACGAGCAGTGAGGCTGGCGTGAACGCCGATATTTGTGGTTTCTGCATTTTTCAGGCACGGTTGTTGGTTGTGCATTAAACCAGCTGTATTACAACCAGTGCCCCACGACAAAATGTGAGGCGGTTGTGAAGGCCCTCATGGAGGGCTAATCTGCAGCAGCGAGAGACAAACCTGCAGCAACGGGAGGCTAATAAGCAGCAGCAGGAGAGTAAACAAGTTGCTGCTACAACACATGAATGGCTTTTGTATACAGAAGGAGCAACCCCCGAGCGTCTACAATGCCTGGAAAGCAGTCTGTGCCGCGATTCCTAAGATGAACCCCGCAGACTATATCAGTCAGGGAAAAGCTACCCCGTGACCAGTGTGCTGAGGTCGTCGCTCCGTTCCTGGCATCCGATTCCCAGCGTGTGTATTTTGACCTGTCGGACGATCAAGCGGTCCAGCTACTAGAAAGTCAAGGGTGAGATTCTGGCAAGACTGGGGGTGAATGTGCTGGTCTGTGGCTCAGCGGGTGCATCAGTGGGGGTTCAAACCGGCTGAGCCTGCAAGACCCCAGTAGTATAACTTACTTCACCTCTTGCAAAAATGGCTACAGCCTGGACGTGCTGAGTCCCACTACTATGCTGGAACATCTATTAGCTGATATGTTCTGGAGGGCTTTACCATACCTTCTCCAGCACTGGATTGGCCAGGTGTCTCCTGGCAATGCCCTTGAGATGGTGAACCTGGTGTAACGCTATGAAGCTGTGTGCTAGCAATATCATTTCACTATGTACTATAGCTTCACCACACTGGATGTACTCAAAAAAGCTAATTTACAAATTACTGCTTTAGGCCTCTTTCACACGAACGTGTACGCTCCGTGGCCTATATTGCGGATTCCCGCAATACACTGGCACCGTTCCGTTGGCATTCCGCATCACGGATGCGGACCCATTCACTTGAATGGGTGTGCAAATCCGGAGATACGGAATGGTGCGGAACGGAAGCATGGAATGGAACCACTACGGAGTGGCTTCCATGGGGTTTCGTCCCATACTTCCGTTCCGCAAAAAGATCGAACATGTCCCTATCTTTTGCGGAATGGGCGGATCGCAGACCCATTAAAGTGAATGGGTTCCGCGATCCGCTGCTGCTGCCCCACAGTTGGTGTCCGTGCACAGCACGGCCACGGGGCGCACACTTTCGTGCGCAAGAGGCCTTATTCACAGAAACAATTTATGATTATCAAGACACTAGTAATATGTGTCAGCTTATAAGCATAGAAAAAAAATATATATATCTTTATGTGGTGATGCAATAGTTTTAGTGGTTTACCTTGCATGTAAAGATCTTAGGTTCAAATCCCAGAAGAGATATACTTTTTTTTTGTTATTTTTTTCCCCCTCTTATTCAAAACCATATTAAAAGTCTATACTATAATAAATAATATAGAATAATAATAATAATTCATAAGTATTTTTATGAAGCATCACTATCTGTTCTTAAAAGAGAGATTCAACTTTTGTTAACTTTTGAGTTTTATAATGAATAAAAGTTAAACATATTTACTCAAATTTACCATTAACATGAAGTACAATGTGTCACGAGAAAACAATCTCTGAAAGGCTTGACAATGTCAGATTTTGCAAAATTAGGCCTGGTCAGGAAGGGGGAAAAATGGCCCAGTCTGGAAGTGGTTAACCACTTCACATCTGCCCATAGGATATAAACGTCCTATGGGTGAATGTTTATCTATGAATGGATGTTCTGGAACGTCTATTCAGAGATGGCAGCTGCACGCTAATCGGGCAGCTGCCGAGCGGGGGGCCCGCTGTCAGTGATAGCAGGGCAACCCAGAGAGAAGGCAGGGACAGTTCCCAGGTGTCCCTGCCTTCTAGATCGCTGTATACACATTGTGTATACAGATCAGGAAACGCTATGGGGGCAATGTAGGGGAAATTATTATATGGGGGCAGTGTGAGGGAAATTACTTTATGGGGGCAGTGTGGGGGAAATTACTATGTGGTGTCAGTGTGGGGGACGTAGCTATTGGGGAGGCACTGTAGGGGCATTTCTATTACAGGACATATTAGGGGACACTATTAAGGTATTATTACCTGGAGCACAATATAGAATGTTATTATTACTGGGCGCACTCTAGGGGACATTATAATTGCTGTAGACAGTATAGGGATCTTTGGGGCTAGTTATCAACTGGTGTAAAATAAAACTCGTGTAGTTGCCCATGAGCAACCAATCAGATCCCACCTTTCATTTTCGACAGCTCCTTTGGAAAATGAAAGGTGGAATCTGATTGGCTGCTATGGGCAACTAAGCCAGTTCTACTTTACACCAGTTTGATAAATGACCCCAATTATGTCTACTGGAGCACAACAGGCACAGTATTGGGAGTGGCAGCAGGAGGACACTGTGGGGACACCAGGATGGGGAGGTTGATGAAAAAAATTGAGAAATCTAACGTGTCTGTGTAACAAACTCTGTAGAGACGAGATGCGGCTGAAAGAATTTGTCATGGTGGTCTGGGTCAGAGGCAGGAGAAGAGAAAAAAAGAAGGTCTACATGACAGGAGATGTCCCTGGATGTAAGAGGTATGTGGTGCTGTATTCTCCTCAAAGTCTTTTTTATTATAATCATATGTATTTTAAATTTGGCAAATTTGTAGCAGCCCAGATAGCAGTGATACATTTCTGTGAACAGATAATGTAGTGATGTAGTCCTATGTAAAACCCCACATAACACAATAACTCACTGAGTTATGTGGGGTGTTACATAGGACTGCAGGTAACATCTATGAGATCTGTACTCAGAGAGTTATGAGATAGTGGGGGTCAGACTCCTTGCACTTCCCCCCCAATCAGCTGTTTGAGGAGACCAAGATGTTCCAGTGAGCGCCGCAGCCTCTTTGCTCCTTACCAAGCACAGCCCTGTCCATTCGCTAGCACTGTGCTTGGTATCGCAGCTCAGCCCCAATCACTCAGATGGGACTGAGCTGCACCTAGACCATGTGAACGATGAATGTGATGTCATATGGCCTAGGAAGTACTGTGGCGCTCACGAAGCACCGCAACCTCTTCATAATTTTTACTAAAATGGAGGGAGGGGGCCCGAGTTGGGTAGACAGCCTCAGGCCTATCATACACTTAATCCGCCCCTGACCAGGAGCTCTCACTACCACCCTAATTTCAAAGGGCTGTTTTCTCTGGATGTAGGGCAGCTAGCACTGAGATCTTAGTTTATTTTAAAGCTATATAGTCAGGGATGATATCAGCCAGCCTTGAGGAGGAGGGCAGTGAAGAGAAAGGACACAGCATATGTTACCAAACCCCTTCCCCCATCAATCAGAGAGCATGCATGTTCTCTGACTGTCACATATGTGGGGGGGGGGGGGGGGGGACAAGTCTGTAGATGAGGGCTTGCTAATCACCCCTCTGCACCTAAACAGGCTGTTTATTGAAGCCATAACCTACACGGTTACTAGCACCTGGAAGACAGCACCAATATGTTGCACTAAATACCCCATAAAACACATAATCAGTAAGGTTTTCATCTAACCTGTTCCTATCCTGTCCAATCTTAAGAGTAAAAATATACAGATTGCTTCTCTAGGGATACCAAATACACACCACAGTAACAGCGATAGTGATTATCACTACTTTGGAATCGAATATATTTCTGGCAGATTGAAAAGATTTCAACATTCAGAAAAAGACATTTCCGCCCATTTGGTAAAAAAATAAAAAATGTAATACATTTTTTTTTTTTTTTGTGCCTATATTTGGATGCAACACCTGGATCTCTCGCGGTTCATCAGAACCAAAGTTATGGTGCTGTAAGCACTGTTACTCTCAAAGGGGTGTTCTCCAGAATTGAAACAGTTAAAAATGTTAATCTCTGCAGCGGATAAAGCTTTTATTGGGCTTGACAATACTGGTTAGTATGCGGTTTTAACCCTCTCCTTTCAGAGTGCACAGCTTGGAGGGAACACTGGCTGTGACCCATTTTTCTTAGGATCTATAGAAGGGTCATGTGTTGTTGCATCTATAATTTGGAAGCAAAAAAAGTTCCCCTATGATACCTGTCCAAAGGAGCCTTAGTCAATGCATTATATTAGGTTAACAAATGTATTATTTTTAATTAGGATTACAGTTTGTATAGGGGGATGGAAATTATATAGTATATTAATCCGAATACTTGCATGCAAAAGTTGGTTGGCGAACTCCTGAGGTTTTTGCATTTCCGGTTTGAATGTGGACATGTGTGGTATAGATGAACTCCTCGCATTTTACCGTTTTTTTCACACTATATTTTATTTGCATGAGGACTCTGCATTGCATATTTTCTAACCGTAATACAGAACTAAATGCAGTAACACCGATTAAAGAAAGCCCATTCTATACAGCAAATCAGGATAA
Source organism: Bufo bufo (assembly GCF_905171765.1). Classification (NCBI taxonomy): domain Eukaryota; kingdom Metazoa; phylum Chordata; class Amphibia; order Anura; family Bufonidae; genus Bufo; species Bufo bufo. The sequence continues at coordinate 437,237,203 of NC_053393.1, forward strand.
TAGAGTGCTGTACCATCACAAGGAAGAGCGGCAGCTCTCACATTTTACTTTAGTCTTTATTATGCACTGGGATCAATGCAGCTGTAAAGTAAGGAGGAAATTCAGTGGATCCAGTGTAAAATAAAAGCCATTAATCGACATGAAGTAATCTTGAGGTCTGCCTCACCCAGCCAGCAGCATCCACTGGTTAAATGGAATGGTCTGATGGTCTTCTGATACATTTCTTCTAACCACAGACTACATAAAACAGGAAGGATGGGCTCTCGGGATTTCACTGCCTGTTTTTCTCATGCCCAACATCACTACAAAACACCTCCAGGCCATAGAATGTCTGCAGAGAACCCAGCAAGCTCAGAAAACCACAAATGATAACCAACTAAATGATTTAGGTCCAGTAAGACTACAGCAATATTAGGTTTGTCACATTCAACCCAAAAAAAGGTGTCCAATGGGTTTGGTACCGTGTTAGCCAGTAGTGAGAAGTCTTGATGCTCTCCAAAAGAGAAACAATTTAAAATATTGTAAATTGATACCTTTTAATGGTTAAAGGGAACCTGTCACCTACCAAAACCATCCCAAGCCGCCAGCAGTACCTGCGTGTAGCCAGCAGCGGGTTTCTGATGATGCCTTTCTTCCTGAAGGCCGATGCAGCAAAAGTACTGAAAACGTCGTTTTATCCCCTGCCCGGCGCGCTTCCCCACACATGCTTGAAGTCAAGGAGGCAGCGGTAACCACGCCCCCGTCCCTGCCAAATCGAAGGAGCTTGCATTTTATTGTACCCAGTCATATAAGGCTGGGGAGGGGGGTGTCAATAGGGCAATGGACAGAAAATCCTGAAAAATGCTGCATTGCCACTTCTTAACCAACCACCTTTAGGCCTCATGCACACGACCGTTGTCGTGTTCTGTTCCGCAAAATGGGGTTTCGCTGTTCCGTGATCTGCTTCCGTTTTTGTTTCCGTGTGTCTTCCTTTATTTTTGGAGGACCATCGGACAATAAAGGAAAGTAAAAAAAAAGTCTAAGACAGGTTTGCCATGCAAATGATAGGGGGAAAAAAACGGACGCAGACGTGCGGACGCGGATGACAATCTTGTGTGCCTCTGCGTTTTTTAGCAGTCCCATTGACTTGAATGGGTCCGCGAACCGTTTTCCGCGAAAATAATAGGACAGGTTATATTTTTTTGACGGACTGGAACCACGGATCACGGACGCGGATGGCAAACGGTGCAGTAGTCGAGTTTTCAACGGACCCATTGAAAATCAATGGGTCCGCAGAAAATCATGAAAAACGGCGCAACGGACACGGAATAAAACAACGGTCGTGTGCATGAGGCCTTACAGTAACTCAAGAAACCGTTCCTTCTATATGTGTGAATGAGATCAGGCACCGCTCTGCGTTCGGAGAGGTACATTTGTCACTACTTTCTTCTGTCACAACAAACAAAATACCATACCTTCTGGCTAAATTATTGTGGCGTACACCTTCTGCATGTGATGCAAATGAGCACACCTATAATAATTTCATCCTCTCTAGCATAATGGTCTCTCCTTCTCTAAAATGTTCTTCTGCTATAATACAAAGCTTTCTACAGTTCTGCCTAAAGCAAGAATGTGAAGAATGACAAATGACTAGGCTGCTTAAGACAGCTGCTTTACCTCTAACCGTGGAAACTCATTATATACCATGAAACATCATAAATACAAAAAAACACAACAGCCACTAATGTAATGAAAATGCTAACAGCCTGGTAAACTTAGCGGCCCTCCCACAGGAAAAAGTATCACCTAACCACAGGATAAGCGATAACTGAATAATCAGTCGGACCCCACCAATCTCCGCAATGGGATATAGAATCTCGCCTCCTGAGGATAAGTGTATTTTGTGGAATAACCCATTTAACATAAGTGCACAGACTTCATTCAAATACGAAACATAATGGAACGGTCACAGATCAGTCAAATAATTTAAATCTGTACAGTAAAATAAAAAGGATCCAAAACAAAAAGCTACAATAAGAAACCTACTCTTTAAAAGGGGTTGTTTAGTTTAGGAAACCCTGTTTGGGTATTATCTAAATGGGAGCCCCTCATGCTGGAGCTTAAAGGGGTTGTCTCGCTTAATACAAGCCACATACTAATCTATTGTGATTGTCCATCTTGCCTACTTCGTTAAGGCTCGATTCATTTTTCCATTATACACTGCTCTTTTCCATGGTTATGACCACTCTGCAATCCAGCAGTGGTGGCCGTGCTTGCCCACTATAGAAAAAGGGCCAGCCTCTCTGGTGGCAGGGGCCACAGGAGCGTACATAGGCTGGTGCTTTTTCCTACTGCGTGCAAGCACGGCCACCACTGCTGGATTGCAGGGTGGTTGTAACCATAATGCGATGGTAAAATGAATCTAGCCAGCAAGGGGAGCAATATGGATAATAACAATACATTAGTAAGTGGCTTGTATTAACTTTCTCTACATGATAAATGCCATTTACTGAAGTGAGACAACCTCTTTAATCAGCTAGAGGAAAGGGCAGCTACAAAAAACTCCCCTCTCTCTGTTCAATGGATTTTATGGCTACTCTGCAGTATTTCCATTTTCCCTATTGTGGTGGCACTGAACACTTGTTTCCAGGTTTCCCTTGCAGATTAAAGCTCATCCCTAAGGACCCGCTCACATGGCGAATTTTGCCTCTGAATGACGCAGACCCACTTTTGGTTTAGCCCTGTAGATTAGAGCTAAACCGTGAGCGGACACCTGTCATGGTTTCCAGCGGCGTTGATCTAGACACCATGCCAAGAAGGAGCATGTCCCTCCTTGGAATCCCTGCCAAAACTCTGGCAGCAAAATATCCTGTGTGAATGGGCCCTAAGGGTTCTAGTAGTTGGATATCCTTTTATCAGCTTATTTCGTGGTGGGTCCTTATTTCGATGGGTTCTTTTACTGTATATGGCAATACTGATAAAACAAGTCAATTGGTGCTTGCTTAAAAGTCATTTACATGGGCCGATGCAAACTACATGCAGGGCAAACAATTGCTTCTACAATCTGTCGCCCACTATTCAGTATGTACTTGAGATGTGCTGCCGACAAAAGATTTTTTATTTGGCTGCATAAAAAGATCCAATCAGTTCATCTGATCAGTGAGGGGTTAAGATGGGCTGATAATCAGCTGAACCAATGGTTAAACAAACGTGCATTCCTGATCTCTGGCCTAAATAAAAGGGCCCTAACAAAAGGGGTTGTCAACCGCATATAAACCATGTAACTAATACAAAAATATGTCCAAACTCTTTTTCTCTCATTTAGAGTTCAAGAGTATTGCAATATGATGGCCCTCGTTCTGAAGGGTTTTTATGGTATGTGGATGTTTCAATTTAACCCCCGCATGAGCCATATATCCTGCATTTCCAAATTTTTTTGTGTTTTTGAGTGTTAAAGAGGACCTTTCACTACTCTACAAACTAAAAACGAACTATATCAGTGGGCAGAGCGGCGCCCAGGGGTCCCCCTGCACTTACTAGTATGTCTGGGCGCCGCTCCGTTCGCCCGGTATAGGCTCCGGTGTCAGGCTATGAGCTGTGCGCTGCGATTGGCCAGCGCTGCAGCAAGGGACACGCCTCATACAAAAAATCACTCCAGTACAGCAGAGGGAGCGCAGACACCGGAGCCTATACCGGGCGAACGGAGCGGCGCCCAGACATACTAGTAAGTGCAGGGGGACCCCTGGGCGCCGCTCTGCCCACTGATATAGTTCGTTTTTAGTTTGTATAGCAGTGAAAGGTCCTCTTTAACTATAATAAAATATCTGGATAATACCGGCTATCAAAAAAGACAAAACACATAAACGCTAAGCATTAGAATCAGATATTGGAACTGCAGGGCACCTGAAGTCTTATAGCATATACAGGCAAGATACGTAATAAAAAAGGAACAGTCTTACCAGTTTGAAGTGCTGCAGTTGTGGACGATCAAGTATCCCTCAAGAAACCCTGAAACGTAATTTTCTAGTCCGACAGGGTCGTGGGGGACTATAAGTGACTGTGAAAGACGCTCCGTGCAGAAAGGACGGGAACAACTATCCCTAGAAACCCCTAAATCACCGGACGGGGGCTGAGGTAACCCTACCTACCCATACCTACGGAATCCCTGATAAACCCTATAGGATAGTTCCCGACGTGCCACGTTTCATACAATACTCATCAGGAGAATTATTCCCAGGGCTTGATAAGAATGGAGGGCGCCCTCGGACAAGACTCCCCACTCGGACTGTGGGTTCTTCTTTTGTGTGGCATCAGCACATTTGGTAGTTCCGTACCACTGATGGGCTCCCCATCACTAGCGGACATCGTTACCCCCTGGCATTCTCCTTGGTCCAATGACCATTAGGAATGGTTGCTTATTCTTATCAAGCCCTAATTCTCCTGATGAGTATTGTATGAAACATGGCACGCCGGGAACTATCCTATAGGGTTTATCAGGGATTCCGTCTGGACTAGGGACAGGTATCCGGACTGGGTCACCCCTTTCGGGGCGGGTGCTCTGTGTAGGTAGGTAGTGTTACCCCAGCCACCCTCCCATGATTTAGGGGTTTCTAGGGATAGTTGTTCCCGTCCTATCTGCACTGAGCGTCTTTCACAGTCACTTATAGTCCTCCACGACCCTGTCGGACTAGAAAAGTATGTTTCAGGGTTTCTTAAGGGATACTTGATCTTCCACAACTGCAGCACTTCAAACTGGTAACACTGTTCCTTTTTTATTACGTATCTTGCCTGTATATGCTATAGGACTTCAGGTGCCCTGCAGTTCCAATATCTGATTCTAATGCTTGGCGTTTATGTGTTTTGTCTTTTTTGATAGCCGGTATTACCCAGATATTTTATTGCATTCATTAAAAGTTATATTTTAGCTTCCTTTTTGGTCTTTGATTTATTGATCTTAATTTTTGGAAGTACACCCCCTCTATTATTGACCATAATATTGGTGTAATTATTGTTGACTATGATATATGGGCTTGTTCTCACAATCTGAAGGGCATGAACACCAGTGGAATGCGGATTAAAAAAAATATATAACTTACTTCAGGGGCTCAGGGGCGAGCTTAGTTCCAGAAAAGTTGATGTGTGTTAAAGCAAGAGAGAGGCTAAAGAACTGTTTAAAAGATGGCGACACTTCTTTTCCTTTCCTGTAGATCACAAAGAGAAGCATTATTTTTAATCGGACAATTGTTCAATGAAACAGAAGGCAAGTTTGCTGAAAACACACACTAATCTAAAAAGGGTGGGAGAGTTAAAAATGTGAGTGAGGTTAATCCTGCAACCACTGAAAGCCAATATGGGATCTAATTTCTATAGGCTGTGAATGTTGACACTAATTATCTAGAAATATATTCAGCACTCTGTGTCACCATCCTTGGTCCCAGCAGTCTGGACTCTTGGGTTAACAGAGACCATATCCTATGTCAACTAGGGCTGAAACGTTTCATCGATTTAATTGATGTAGTAGAGCCCAGAAAATCCTCTCACATGACTACGGAGCGTGAGTGAAGAGAAGCCTCTCACTCACCGCTCCGTGGCTTCCCAACTCGGCACCGCAATGAACAGCGGGTCCTATAACTACCGGTACTTCAAAGGCCGCTGAGGTTAACCAAAATGGCCGCCGCCGTCCCACTAAACCTGACTGAACAGCAGGCCGTGGGCGGAGCCAGCGAGTCACCTGACCCTTACAAGTGGCCAAGGAGCCCGGCTTATACACTTCCAGCAGTTCCTATAGAAACCAGTAACGCTTTTTCTGGTTTCCGGTCCAGTGTATTTCTCAGGGAACCAGAGCTGGTAGCCAGGTGGAGAGGTGAGTGACTGTTTTATCCTGCGGGACCGGCGCTCAGCATGGCCGCTGTGTGCTAGACACCACATGTACTTCTGACCCAGTGTCCTCTGCTGCCTCTCCGTCCTCTATCACTTACTGTATGGGCCCCATATGGTGGTCTGACCTAATACCCTAATACCCCACCCGTGTCTCTGATATAGGTATCAGAGCTCTCCACTCTAATGGGGTCTCCTTCTCTGTGACATCCATTTCTTCTAATGGACAGAGGATGATCTGAGAGGAGGACCTCTTTAATAGGGTATTCTGGTAAAAAGTTATTCCCTATCCACAGGACAGGGCATTACTATGAGATCAGAGTGGGTCTGAGTGCTGGGGACCCCACTGATCACAAGAATGGGGGCCCCCATACCCTGTAATGAATGGAGGGCTGGTCAAGCATGCACACCGTTGCACCATTCATTTTCTATGGGACTGTCAGAGATTGCTGAGTACCACGCCCGGCTATATCCGACAGTCCCATAAAGATGAATGGAGCTGCAGTGTGCATGCTTGACCAGCGCTATATTCATTTTGGGGGTACCCCCCCATTCTTGTGATCAGCGGAGCTGAAAGGGCTGCAACACTGATTCATTCTGTACCCGTCACAGTGTTTCCCTGCATAGTGGTGCCCCATCCATCCGCCATGCAGGGAACTGCAGCACATCTCCATTCAAGTGAACGAGGCAGTACGTGGAGATGCTGCTGGGCAGGGAAACACTGTGAGGGTATGTCCAGACGGGATTCATACTTACCTACAGTCTTACTCATACTTTCAGGTCCCTGCACTGTTTATATCGGGCTGTGCATGGAGATGGTCACGGTCACATGCAGGGACTGGCTTGAGCGGTGATGTGGTCACAAGCAGCATGTCAGCACTGAAGCTACTCATTGGCAGGAGCGGCGCATGTGACCAGGCCCACGCACAGCCGTATTTAAGGCAGGTAAGTATGACTCTTCTGTTTCAGGAGGCAGAATGCAAGCACTTACTAAAAAAATTGTTAGCCAGGGAGAATGAGCTCAAGGATGTCTACACGCTCAAGTTCTCGCGATTCTCACGACAACTTGAGTTCATTCTCCCTGGCTAAGAGCTGGGTGCTCTGATTGGATGCGCTCACAGCCAGGAAGAAGATAACCACTCCCAGGGATAATACAAGTCTCCACCTAGTATAACCGAGAATACAAGTCTCCGACTAGTATAACCGAGTCGCCTTATTGTAATTCTTATTGTAAAGAAGAAGAGGTGCCATGGCATCAGTGGGGGCCGCCCTATAAGGTAGGATAATAATTAGACTAGAGCTAGTCTGATGAAAGGTCCTCAAACCAGTCATCAACTTTATGCTGACCTCACTGAGGGCAGCATAAAATAGTGACAGAAATGCTGATGTCAGCGGTGTGTCACTGATGAGCTAAAAGTAAGTGGTTGCCGAGAACCAGCATCATAATCATTGCAGCCCAGGCCCTGGAAAAGAGTCAGATCTACCTGAGAAGAGTCCTGGTTATACATAATCTCCTGCTCTCTCGCCCATCTGCTGATGATTGTCAGTTCTCTCCTAGAGAGAAAGGGAGAAAACTAGGTAGAAGACTGTCAGTCATCAGCAGGTGGGCGGGAGAGCAGGACTTCATAAATAACCAGGACTCTTCTCAGGTGGCTGGACTCTTTTCCAGGCCCAGTCTGCAATGATTGTGATGTCGGTTCTCCACAACCACCTACTTTTAACTTTTAAATGAAAGACCGCTGAAATCAACTCACCTGTCTCTACAATACACTGCTGTTAGTATGGGCAGCATAAAGTTGATGACATGCTATTTGTGGAGAACCCCTTTGAAGGGAACCTGTCACCGCTGAAGCCAGTCAATGGCTGCAGGTAGAGCATGTGACCATGTGCACCGGTTCTTAACACTGTGGGGACCAGAACACTTTCACACTGGAGAGAGCGCCTAGGACCAAAGCAACGGGGAGTATGACTGTTCTGTTTAGAGAAGCAGGCTGCGGGCACTTGCTAAAAACTCATTATTCCCGGAAAATCCCTTTAAGGTAAACAATATTACAACTGAAATGAAGATGGCGAATAGTTAGGAAGAATATTTTTAAATACAGTAGTCTGGGACCTCCTTATACTAAATAATCTAAAACTTCACTTTTACTTAATTATTTAAAACATCTAACATTGATACAAAAAGTGCTAGAAAATATTCAGTAGTCCAGGTACAGTAAGGCCCCTTTCACACGAGTGAGTTTTCCGCGCGGGTGCAATGAGTGACGTGCACAGCACCCGCACTGAATCCTAACCCATTCATTTCAATGGGTCTGTGTACATGAGCAATTTTTTCACGGATCACTTCTGCGTTGCGTGAAAAATGCAGTATGTTCTATATTCCACGTTTTTCACGCAGCCCTGGCCCCATAGAAGTGAATGGGCCTTCAGTGAAAAACGCATTGCATCCGCAAGCAAGTGCGGATGCAATGCGTTTTTCACTGATGGTTGCTAAGAGATGTTTTTTGTAAACCTTCAGGTTTTTATCACGCGCGTGAAAAACATATCAAAACGCATTGCACTTGCGTGGAAAAAACTGAACAACTGAACGCAATCGCAGACAAAACTGACTGAACTTGCTTGCAAAATGATGCGAGTTTCACTGAACACACCCTGATCACATCCGGAGCCAATCCGTCACGCACGTGTGAAAGAGGCCTAAGGCCCCTTTCACACGGGCGAGATTTCCGTGCAGGTGCAATGCGTTCACCTCACGCATTGCACCCGCACTGAATCCGGACCCATTCATTTCTATGGGGCTGTGCACATGAGCGGTGATTTTCACGCATCACTTGTGCGTTGCGTGAAAATTGCAGCATGCTCTATTTTGTGCGTTTTTCACGCAGCGCAGGCCCCATAGAAGTGAATGGGGCTGCGTTAAAATCGCAAGCATCCGCAAGCAAGTGCGGATGCGGTGCGATTTTGACGCACGGACCCGATCATTATTATTTCCCCTTATAACATGGTTATAAGGGAAAATAATAGCATTCTTAATACAGAATGCATAGTACAATAGGGCTGGAAGGGTTAAAAAAAAAAATTAAAAAAATTTAAATCCACTTGTTCGCGCAGCCTGGCTTCTCTTCTTTCTTCTTCTTTGAGGAAAAGAACCTGTGATGATGTCACTGCGCTCATCACATGGTCCGTCACATGATCCATCACCATTGTGATGGATCATGTGATGAACCATGTGATGAGCGCAGTGACGTAATCAAAAGGTCCTATTCCTACTGCACAGCAAAGATGAAGACAGAAGAGAAGCCAGGCTGCGTGAACAAGTGGATTAAGGAGAGTTAAAAATTATTATTTTTTTAACCCCTCCAGCCCTATTGTACTATGCATTCTGTATTAATTCAGTAATAAGAGTGACCCCCAGCCTGCTGGAACCCTGGACCTGTGCTAGATTACCCTGTTGCTTACTAGACCCTCATAGGCCCAACGCATTTCGCCGGGTCCAATAGGGTCAGAATAAAAGTTAAGTTTTATATTATTTAGTATAAGGAGGTCCCAGACTACTGTATTAAATATTTACCACTCCCTGGTTCAAACTGACAACATATATCATTAGTCAGATGTGTATTATGAAGAATAATTTTTGTCGAAATTCACATTAAAAGTATGTTAAGTAGATTAAGTATGTTAAATAGAATTTATACCTGTGGGGAAAGAATGTCTTGGAAAGATTTAGTGTAGTAAGGTGCTGCAAGCAACCACGCAGTAGAGCGCCACATACCTGAGGGAAGAACAGCAGTAGTCATTACAATGTAGTCCATAAATCAATGCAATACATAAAACACTTTTTTTGCTTTATTTTTGGCTACAGTTACACGTATTATCAGTATATTGCTGTACATGCCAGCCGTGGGCACGAACCTTGCTAACAGATTCCATTTAGAAGGCTACGCATACGATACTTTGACACTTAAAGGGACACTGACAGGGCCAATAAGCATATTGAGGTATATATATGGCAGTACAGGTCTTATAATGGGTATTACAATCATCTAAGTATCCCCCCTGTCCACCTTATACATACAGTAAACTTAAGTTTTATAACCTGCTCCAACGGTCTTCAATCTGCCCAAGGGGCGGCGTTTCACCTCTCTTGCGCCCAGCCAGCCTCCCCCAACTGCCGCTTTGAAGCGCCGCCCAGCTCATGAATATTCAGTTTGCTGGGCGGCTTCTGCGGTCCCCGCTCTGAAGCGCTGCGCTTAACAGTGCCCTGCGCATGCGCCGGATCTTGTGAAGTCCGGTACAGTAAGCGCCGCCCAGCTCATCAATATTCACTTTGCTGGGCGGCGCTTACTGTCCCCGACTTCACAAGATCCGGCGCATGCGCAGGGCACTGTTAAGCGCAGCGCTTCAGAGCGGGGACCGCAGAAGCCGCCCAGCAAACTGAATATTCATGAGCTGGGCGGCGCTTCAAAGCGGCAGTTGGGGGAGGCTGGCTGGGCGCAAGAGAGGTGAAACGCCGCCCCTTGGGCAGATTGAAGACCGTTGGAGCAGGTTATAAAACTTAAGTTTACTGTATGTATAATGTGGACAGGGGGGATACTTAGATGATTGTAATACCCATTATAAGACCTGTACTGCCATATATATACCTCAATATGCTTATTGGCCCTGTCAGTGTCCCTTTAAGACTTGAAGTCTGAAAGTATTTCTAAGTCAGAAAAATGTATACTGAGTTTAGCACATGATGTGTATTCGTAGTAATGTTGAGTAATTCACGATGCATCACACCACCTGCATACGGGTGGAATACAGACATGTCTGTCTAGAATACGTTCACAAAGTTCTTAACATTTTTTGTTTATCCTGCCAATTAATATCTACAGAAAAAAATAAAAAATAAAACAAAAATCAAGAAATATGTGGACATAACTATAAGGGAGCTGTCGTGTGGCCCAACATTTAAGGGGTCCAGTTGTACTCAGAGGCGAGGTGCCATTACTAATAACTACAGAAAATAGTCATAAACCAATCCTGTTCTGATGAAGCAGGAACCTTGTTACACCCCTAAAGACACACATATATTAAATACAATATGCCTAGCTGAAAATGCCATACAACTATGAAATCTATAAGGTGTCATACTCTATTATATAAGCAATTATAAAGTACATCATTATTACCACATCTGCTGAACACTCAGTGTTCGATAAATCCAAGTACTTTATGGCATTTGGCTGCGCCAAAAAAGTATACAAACACTACAATGAAAAGAAAAAATAAAGAATGTGAACATATACATAGTATGTACAAAGTACAGGTAATAATAAGCTACATTTTCTAAATAAAAGACAAATAAATTATAGGCTTTTACATTTTAAGGCAAAACTATAAGCGAACACAGAGCTAAAATATGATGCATGAATAGAGTACGTATAGTGCAGAGTGGGAACAAGCCCTTAAAGGGTTTCTATCACTTCGTATGACATAATTAGCTCTCAGACTCTAGCGATCTGCTAGTGTCTGCTCTGGCCAACCATCCTACTATAATCACTTGTGGGGCAGCGGTTTTGCTAAAAAACTAACTTTTATAAATATGCTAATGAGCCTCTAGGTGCTATGTGGGCGTCATTAGCACCTAGAGGCTCCGTCTACCTTCATACACAGCCGCCGCCCAGCGCGTCCCTCCAGCCCGCCCATGTCCTCCTCCGTGTGACGCAGCGGACGAGTTCTCGCGCATGCGCCGTGCGCCGCTGTATTCGGAGCATTTGAGATCTCAGCTCGGAGCGGTCAGACATTAAATGCGCATGCGCGGCTTTATTCGGCGCATGCGCATTGAATGTCTGACCGCTCCGAGCTGAGATCTCAAATGCGCCGAATACAGCCGCGCACGGCGCATGCGCGAGAACTCGTCCGCTGCGTCACACGGAGGAGGACATGGGCGGGCTGGAGGGACGCGCTGGGCGGTGGCTGTTTATGAAGGTAGACGGAGCCTCTAGGTGCTAATGACGCCCACATAGCACCTAGAGGCTCATTAGCATATTTATAAAAGTTAGTTTTTTAGCAAAACCGCTGCCCCACAAGTGATTATAGTAGGATGGTTGGCCAGAGCAGACACTAGCAGATCGCTAGAGTCTGAGAGCTAATTATGTCATACCAAGTGATAGAAACCCTTTAAAAATGAAGCGCTACATTTAAAGGCTGGGGACAATTTTTTTTATTATTGCATTGTACTTATTTTGAGCTAAAAATAATATTTCAATTGGTCTTTATTAACAAAATGTCATCTTTTTTTGTACGGAGCCGACACGCTCTACTAGCTGCAGTGGCATGCTAAGGAAGGGGCGGGTCCGCCCCGGGTGCCCGCTGTCCAGGGGTGCCAGAGCCGAGAAGCAATACAGATGGAAGCGCTCATTGCTGGAGTGCAGGGAGCTGCAGTCCTGTCACTCAGCTCCCCATGCTCCCTCTTTCCCACACTGAATGGTGAAGCAAGGAGACTTCGCCCTGCTCCACCATTCAGCCTGCAGGCACAGATCGCACTGCTGACCTGTGTAGGAGGAGCCTGCAGTCCAGGAATCTGCCTAAGCTCATCCCACACAGTGCTGCAAAGCGATCTGTACCTGCAGGGGCGAGAGGGATGTGAGCTTCAGGAACGGGACAAGGTGAGTAGTCACTGTGTTTTTTGTTTTTAACACAGAGGGGGCACAGAGGGCATTACTATTAGAAAGGAGGTACAGCGAGCATTACTACTACAAAGGGGCACAGAGGGCATTACTACTGCAAAGGGGGCACACAGGGCATTACTACTATGAAGGGGGTACAATAGAATTACTGCTATGAAGGGGGCACAATGGGCATTACTACTATGAAGGGTGCACAATGTGCATTACTACTATTAATGGGACACAATGGGCATTACTACTGTGAAGGGGGCACAATGTGCAATCCTACTGTGAAGGGGGCACAATGTGCAATCCTACTGTGAAGGGGGCACAATGTGCAATCCTACTGTGAAGTGGGCACAATGTGCAATCCTACTGTGAAGTGGGCACAATGTGCAATCCTACTGTGAAGGGGGCACAATGTGCAATCCTACTGTGAAGGGGGCACAATGGGCATTACTGCTATGAAGGGGCACAATAGAATTACTGCTATGAAGGGGGCACAATGGGCGTTACTACTATGAAGGGGGCATAATGGGCGTTACTACTATGTATGGGACACAATGATCATTACTACTATGAAGAGGGAACAATGGGCATTATTACTATGAAGAGGGCACAATGGACAATTATTACTATGAAGGGGCACAGAGGCCATTACTACTACGAAGGGGGCACAATGGGAATTACTACTACGAAGGGGGCACAATGGGAATTACTACTACGAAGGGGGCACAATAGGCATTACTACTATGAAGGGGGCACATAGGGCATTACTGTTATGGGGCACATAGTGGGCATTATTACTGTGAAGGGAGCACAATGTGCATTACTACTATGAAGGGGCACAGAGGGCATAACAACTGTTATGGGAGCACAGAGACGGCATTACTACTGTGAAAGGGGCACAGAGGGCATAACTACTGTGAGGAGGGCATAACAATTGTGAAGGGGGCACAGATAGAGAGTTACTACTGTGAAAGGGGAACAGAGAGGTCATAACTACTGTGAAGGGGGCACAATAAAACAATGAAGGGATAAGTACTTTAAGGGGGCACAATATCGGTATAACTACTGTGAAAGTTGTACAGTGAGGGCATAAATACTGTGAGGGGGCACAGTGTGAGCATAACTACCCTGAGGGGGCACAACTACCGTGAGGGGGCACATATCTGGACAAAACTACTGTAAACGTTGTATAATGAGGGCAATACTACTGTGAGGGGGTAACATTTTTTTCAAGTATTGGCGGGGGGAGGGTGCCAGAGAAAGGACCTGCCCTGGGTGCCAAAAACCCTAGCATGCCACTGACTAGCCGTCAGTGTATTTTCTGTCTTTGTTATCTAGGGAGCAGACTGACTCCTTATCTCTGCTCTCTGACATTATAAACACTCATTAAACCTGAATCCTTATCTTACGGATAAGAATGTGGCTTAAATAAGTATTTGTGACCTCTTAGTAGTTTAGAGATAAGGGTTATTAGATGACCAAGTGAAAGTACCAATCACACAGTTAGAAAAACAGTTAACCCTTTGTGACAAAATGGCTCAATATTTTTTAATAAAGGCCAAATTAAAATATGATTTTTAGCCAAAAATGAGTGAAATGCAATCAAATGAAAAATTGCCTCAAAAGGTGTACATAGCCTTTAAGGCCTCATGATCCAAAAAATATAGATACTGGCCGTGTATATCCCCCACTTTCCTCGGTCCCCATTATAGAAATGCCTATTCTTTTCTGCAAAATGGACAAGAATAGGACATGTTCTATAACTTGCGAAATGAGTGGACAGATATGGACAGCACACAGATGACATCCATGTGCTGTCCACATTTTTGCAGCCCTAAAGAAATGAATAGGACATGGACCAAAAATACATGCATGAGGCCCAAAACTTACTAAGGCTACTTTCACACTCGCGTTTTGGGCGGATCCGCAAAAACGGATCCGTTACAATACAACCGCATGAATCCGTCATGAACGGATCCGTTTGTATTATCTGTAACCTAGCCAAGACGGATCCGTCATGAACTCCATTGTAAGTCAATGGGAGACAGATCCGTTTTCTATTGTGCCAGATTGTGTCAGAGAAAACGGATCCGTCCCCATTGACTTACGGATCCGTTTGGCCCAGTTTCGTCAAGCGGACAGCAAAACGCTGCAGGCAGCGTTTTGGTGTCCACCTCCAGAGCGGAATGGAGACTGATCGGAGGCAAACTGATGCATTCTAAGCGGATCCTTTTCCATTCAGAATGCATTAGGGCAAAACTGACCCGTTTGGGACTGCTTGTGAGAGCCCATGACGGATCTTACAAACGGAAAGCCAAAACGCGAGTGTGAAAGTAGCCTAAGATCCAAGTAGCACAATTAGCAATATGAACAGCAAATATCTGTATTATGTACATCTATTCATGAACTAAGCTGAAGGGTTTAAACTTTAATGAGCCAATAAGACCACAGCCTGTAAACCACTGAAAACCAATATGTACTAAAAGCCCTAAACAGAGAAATAACAAGATCATCAACATTCGTTTACTAAAGGTTTTCTGTAGCAACACATTGTTCTGAACCGCACACATACTGTATTAAAAATCTATAAAAAAATGTGAAGACTGTAAACTTGTCTCTATAAAAGGCAAATCTCACGCAAAAGGGAAGCAACACTTAAAAAAAAAAATGTTCTAGAACTGTGATAGCTAACCTCCGGCACACCAGTTGTGGTAAAACTACAACTCCCAAGATGCACACTTGCTTTGCTTTTCTCAAAACTCCACAGAAATGAATGGAGCATGCTGGGAGTCGTAGTTTCACCACAGCTGGAGTGTCGGAGATTAGCCTTCACTAGGCCTTCATAAATGCTGTAAACAAACGATAACATCATGGTATGGATGCAAGTATATATTGTAGAAGTGACAAAATGAATGTTTTTTAGATAATCTACAATTTAGATAACAAATCTGATGAGAACATTAGATGTAAAACATGCAAAACAGTGTAAAGCAATGGACTTAAATAATAGAATGTGCCCATAAAACACAAAGTGAGGTACTGTACATACTGAAAGATCATCACCACGGAGTATATTCCCTGAGAGATCAAGGTGGGTAAGGGTGGTTCCAATCAACTGGGTTGCACTCAGTGACTGGGACAGGCTATTCACTCCTGGGAATATATGGAGAAAAGATGGCATTTAACACATAGAGGGAAAAGACAGAAACACATAGGTATAAATGTATAGCAGGGTTTAAAGAGGACCTTTCACCGATTCTTACCCTATGAACTAACTATACAGATATGTAGAGCGGCGCCCGGGGATCTCCCTGCACTTACTATTATCCCCGGGCGCCGCTCCGTTCTCCTGCTATGCCCTCCGGTATCTCCGCTCACTAAGTTATAGTAGGCGGAGATACCAGTCCCTAAGTTATGGTAGGCGGAGTCTGCCCTAGCGCTGGCCAATCGCAGCGCAGAGCTCACAGCCTGGGAGGTTATTTTCTCCCAGGCTGTGAGCTCTGCAATGCGATTGGCCAGCGCTAGGGCAGACTCCACCTACCATAACTTAGGGAACGGAGATACCGGAGGGCATAGCAGGAGAACGGAGCGGCGCCCGGGGATAATAGTAAGTGCAGAGAGATCCCCGGGCGCCGCTCCACATGTCTGTATACTTTGTTCATAGGGTAAGAATCGGTGAAAGGTCCTCTTTAACATTTGCACAATACAGTGCAATAGTTTTATGCAGGTGTGGAAAAAATGCTGCAAAGTAAGAATGTTTTCAAAAATAGAGGTGTTAATAGTTTATTTTGATCAATTAACAAAATGCAAAGTGAATAAGGAAAAGCGAAATCTAAATCAAATCAATATTTGATGTGACCACCCTTTGCCTCCAAAACAGCATCAGTTCTTCTAGGTACTCTTGTACACAGTTCTTGAAGGAATTTAACAGGGAGGTTGCTCCAAACACCTTGGAGAACTAAGTACAGATCTTCTGCGGATGTAGGCTTGCTCAAATCACTTTATTTCTTCATGTAATCCAAGACTCAATGATGTTGATATCAGGGCTCTGTGGGGACTGTAACATCACTTCCACATCACTCCTTGTTCTTCTTTATGCTGAAGAAAGTTCTTAAAGGCATTGGCTGTATGATTGGAGTCATTGTCCTGCTGCAGAATAAATTTGGAGCTATATGCCTCCCTGATGGTATTGCATCATGCATAAGTGTCACGGAATGGAGTTGTTGCAGTGACACTGTCTTCGCCGGTGGCAACGTGTTGTTGTATTGCATGCGTGTGTGTTTTCCCTTTAAGGCTGTTTTCCTGCCCTCCTGGTGTGCACGGGGTTAAGGTGTGAGCTTGGTGGAGCTGGGTGTGGTCTCTTGTCTCTTTATATATCCTTGCTGTGAGACTGAGTTACTTACCTGCCGTTCCTCTTGGCTTCCTCTCCTTGCGGTTAGGCCTGCAGAGACTCCTGCTCTTCCGTGTCTTAGAAGAGCAGGTCGTCTCTGGCCCTGACCTTACTCTTCCAGGGATCGCTAGGGTCAGTAGGGCGCAGGTTACGGAGTATGAGCCCCCCTACCAATGAGGCTGGCTCATACAGTTAGGAGGTCAGGGATAGGACGAGGGATGTGCTAGGAGGTGTCCCGCTCCCTTATCCATGGTTTCTGGCCTGGTGGCATCCTATTTATCATTGACACTGTACGGTGGGGGGTTTCCCCCACTCCCCACCATGACAATAAGTATCTGGCTGTATTTCTCAGCATTGAGGACCTCATTAATCCTGACTGGCTGCAATTTAATTCTGCAGCAGGATAACAACTCTAAAAATACAGCTACAGTTATTAAGAACCATCTTAAGCTTTATGAAAAACAATTAGTCCAGGAAGTGACAATATGGCTCCTAAAGAGCTCTGATCTCAACATTGAGTCGGTCTGTTATTACATGAACAGACTGATGGATCTGAGCAAGCCTACATTCACAAAATGCGGTTAACTTTCCAAGATGTTTGGAACAATCTCCCTGCCGAGTTCCTTCAAAAACTGTGGTGGTCACACCAAATATTGATTTGATTTAGATTTCCCCTTTGTTCACTCACTTTGCAATTTGTTATAAATATATTTATTAGTTGCTTGACTTTCAAAATAGATTCCATGCAGAACCTTGTTGCTACAATGCCACAACGCACTAAATTGCTCCTTCTAAATTGCCAATAGGGCCTGCTTTTCAGCTCCTTTAGGCCTCATGCACACAACAGTATTTTTTCACGGTCCGCAAAACGGGGTTCCGTTGTGATCCGTTTCCGTTTTTTTTTCCGTGTGTCTTCCTTGATTTTTGGAGGATCACCAGACATGAAAAGTGAAAAAAAAAATCTAAGTCAAGTATGCCTTGAAAATGATAGGGAAAAAAAACGGACACGGATCACGGACGCGGATGACAATCTTGTGTGCCTCCGTGTTTTTTCACGGACCCATTGACTTGAATGGGTCCGGGAACCGTTGTCAGTGAAAAAAATAGGACAGGTCATATTTTTTGGACGGACTGGAAACACGGATCACGGACGTGGATGACAAACGGTGCATTTTCCGATTTTTCAACGGACCCATTGAAAGTCAATGGGTCCGCAGAAAATCACGGAAAACGGAACAACGGACACGGAACCCAACAACGGTCGTGTGCATGAGGCCTAAAAGTCAGCTCATTTTGTTTCTTAAAAGGCATGGCTGCTATAAGTACAGTAGGTTAATATTCAGAGTTGTAAAGTAGCTTTAAGCTCCAGAAAAACCTCAGACCCCTGGCTCAGTTATTCACCCATGTAGCAGAAGTATCCTTCAGTCTACTTAGGCACCAGGGCCATACTGTGTCTTTAATCTCTGGCCACCTCCATAGCCACAACACTAATAGCCTGTGTCTACAGGTATCCCTGAAGAAAGAGGAGCTGTGGGAATGAAAGAGGCTTCAGATAAATCTTAAGGTGTGGCCTACTTGCTGAGCAGAGTCTAAGACACCAGAGAGATGTTTATCTACAGGCTCCTAAAATAAATCTGTACATCCGGTTACACCACTGTATATAAAATGCCATTTATTTCTGTTAAATGCCAGAAAGGACTCGAAAAGGCTTTGAACGAAGCATACAAGGCAAGCTATTTTCCATTATTAGACAGCAAAGAATTTTTGGCGATCAAGAGTACAGCAAAATACAGCTAGGTCCCAAGTTGGACAACAGAATGGAGCTAAACCGCTGTTTGCTACAATGGAGAATAACAGAGTATATGAGATGAGACCAAAAATGAATCACTCTGAGAAATAAATTTATTTTAGTATAAAGTAATACAGGAGAATACAAAATTAAATTACATTATTACAGTATTTGAAGGTGGGTATGTATTTTGAAATAATTTTGCTCTCTTCCAACTGATCCCCATGGATCATATATCCTATAGGTGATCGGTATAAGCGGTTATGATGAGACAACCTCTTTAAAGCGAACCTGTCACCATGATTTTGCGCATAGAGCTGGGGACATGGGCTGCTCGATGGCCACTAGCACATCTGCAATACCCAGTCCCCACAGCTCTCTGCGCTTTTATTGAGTTAAAAAAACGTTTTGATCCATATGCAAATTACCTGATATGAGTCCTGTAGCTGGAGATGAGTCAAGCGGAAAGGAGCCCAGCACCGCCCCGCGTCCTCCGAATCTCCTCCTTGACGGCTGACGTCACAGAGCTGGAGCGCCGAAATCTCGCGATGCGCGAGCTAGTGCATGCGCAGTGTCGGCATCATGTTCATTCCCTGTGCTGGCATCAGCACAGGGAACGAACTACGCATGCGCTAGCTCGCGCATCGCGAGATTTCGGCGCTCCAGCTCTGTGACGTCAGCCGGCAAGGAGGAGATTCGGAGGAGGCGGGGCGGTGCTGGGCTCCTTTCCGCTCGACTCATCTCCGGCTACAGGACTCATATCAGGTAATTTGCATATCACTCAAAACGTTTTTTTAACACAATAAAAGCGCAGAGAGCTGTGGGACCTGGGTACTGCAGATGTGCTAGTGGCCATCTAGCAGCCCATGTCCCCAGCTCTATGCGCAAAATCATGGTGACAGGTTTGCTTTAATCTTTCAGTACCCCTCAGCACAAATGACCCTGCAAACACAATTAAGTCTATAATGATAGTAAATGCATCCAGCAGGTTACAGAAATGACATCAAACTCAATGCATACCTTTAGGTGAAATTGAGGCTTTCGATAAATTTAAATGCATAAGTCCCTTAGGTAGTTTGGCAAACTGTGTACTTAAAAAAGACACACCTGTAAGAAAAAATAAATAAATGATGTAAATATACATGTACATAAATGCATATATGGAAGACATATTGTAGGAGGGATTTTTCTGGTTAGGAATTCCCTGCTATAAGACAGATTGCAGATCTGCTACCCAGAGCAGCTCAGGTTTTGGTGACTCAGCATGGCCATGGTTGCCATTTCATCCTTGAAGGAGATATCCTGGCTGAGCACATCTTCAGTAGTCTGATTTCTGCAGCCAGTAGGTTGTCAGGGAGGCTGTAGTCTGAAAGGTGACTGTCTGCTTCAGATAACCCTTTGGTGGGAGACCCTGAACTCATTGATGACACCACATCCTCCCTTTATGCTTTCCCCAATCACTTGAGGGACATTGCGTGGGGGGAGATTAGTGACTCTTTGAAGCCTTCAATAATCTGACAACCCAAATAAGCCTCCAGTAAGTGGTGATTCAAAGAGGACTAGCTTTACGACTGAACTGTAAACATAATACTATTACTTTTATGCCATATGGCTTACATATTTTGAAGGAACAGTGACCTTCCCAAGATATCAGTAAAGTTCTGTTTCAGCTGCTGGAAAAATGGGTTTTTCAATTTAGCTGAATTCGGTTTGGAAAATGAAATATCAGCAGGATGATGACAGCAATTTGTCAGAGCCTGGTCACAAAGCTCTACATCTCTAGAGTGAAATGAATACATGAATATAAGGAGGACTGATAAAGGAGGAGCCATTGTAATATTCGATCTTTCCATCTATAAGCACGGGAGTCAGAAAGAAAATGCAGGCAATACTATAATTCTGATTCACCTCTTCTATTAAACTCAACTATGAAGTTTAAGAAGTGTCCGATGGCTATGTCTGAAAAAATGTAGAAAATTTGGAGAGTTGTAATGAACACTTCAAGCAGAACTGTGTTCCACCGAGAGCAGGGTCTCGGGGGACAGTAGATGCACAGCGATTCCCTCTTTTGATGTTTCCTGACTCCCTATGTTATTCAGCAGTGTCCCCTCAGGCCTTGCACTAGGCAATCCCTGGGGGTTCCTTTAAGCAAGTGTTTCAATAAAACATTCCAAGTCTGAAGCCACCATACGTTTCCCATGTGTGGTCACTAAAGAAGAAAAGTAGTATTACATGCCAGCTATTAACATGCATGTGTGATGATATGTCATCATCTGGAAATGTGTCTTAAATGTGTATTAAAACTATCAAAACCAGGTAAAGATGCCTCTCTGCCAAACTCCAACAGCCCGATACCCAAGGATCTCAAAATACTGTCTAGGATAATGGTAGAGCGATTATCTGTATATCCTCTGGGAATTATTAGGAAGCATGCAGTAGGTATTATCAAAGGTTGGACATGATCAAAAATAAGTAGGATCCAAATAAATTTCTACTACTCACAACTGATGCAGAGAAGACATTTGGTAAGTTGCCAACACTAGCGTTATTCTTTTCCGGTATTGAAATCCGGTAAAGGCTCTCAATACCGGAAAAAAACGCATCAGTTTTGTCCTAATGCATACTGAATGGAAAGCAATCCGTTCAGTATGCATCAGGATGTCTTCCGTTCCTTGTACGGTATTTGACCGGACACAATACCGCAGCTTCCTGCGATATTTTTTCCGGGCAAAATCCCGGAACACTACCGCACTTGCCGGATCCGGCATTAATTTCCATAGAGATGTATTCATGCCGGATCTGGTACTAAGTGTTCCGGAAATTGCTGCGTTGCCGGATCTGGTTTTCCAGTCTGCGCATGCGCCTGGACATGGGAGGAGCTATTTTTTCTTTTGATCTTTGAAAAAATTGTAATACTAGATCCGTTATTTCGGATGACACCGGATGAGACGGATCCGGTATATCACCGGATTCATCTAACGCATCCGTAAAAAACATATTTCCGTTTGCATACGGTTTGCTGGATCCGACAGGCAGTTCCGTTGCCGGAACTGCCTGCCGGATCCGAATAACGTTAGTGTGAAAGTACCCTTACACTACGTCTGTTTTTTGCTAATAGTTTTAGAATTGTGTAAGAGGAATATTTGATGACCCAAAAGCCCACATGTATACCCCTTAGTTTAGTACAGAAAAGCAGATAAGACATCCACTATACCCCATCCTTTGCAATTTAGCCAGTAGCATGTTATATAGAGTAATCAAAATCATACAAAGGCATCAAGATAAAATGAGAATAAATTTTAGCATCTTTTGCCAATGCTACTCTTTGGAAGAGCGGATAGAGGATATCTCAGGATTTAAAATCAAATCCTAAAGCCAACCCATTCTTTCATGAGTACGGACAAAAAAAAACTCATTTCGGTGGCAATGTCATAAGTCCATATTACATGTCCCAAATATGACAAAGAAGAAATACTGTACATTTATATAACTGATTGAGGGTGTGCAAATGCTATTATCAGATATTATGGGGAAATGTACTAACAGTAATTAAAAAATTGGAATCTAAACATTGCATGGGACCCTACAATACTATGAGTTTATTATCTGCCTTCTGAACTATCAGGGAAATCATAAAATTGATAGAAGGACACCATTGAATACTTTTGGCAATAAGAAGCAGGCCTAGGCTACTTTCACACTTGCGGCAGAGTGATCCAGCAAGCAAATCCATCGCCGGAACTGGCAATCTGCATGCAAACGGACAGCATTTGTAGGCGTATCTGGATGCGGATCCGTCTTACAAATGCATTGCAAGAACGGATACGTTATATATATTTTTTCACATTTTTACCGGTCTGCGCATGGAAGGACGGATCCGGCATTGAGGTATTTCTAATGCACTAATACATTTCAATGCAAATAATGCCGGCATTCCAGCAACTGATCCGGAATTTTGGACAGAGATAATACCGCAGCATGCTGCAGTATTTCCTCTGTCCAAAACGCCGTTCAGTGACTGAACTATAGACATCCTGAATTTTTTTTTTTACATAACAATGTGATTTAAATAATAGGTAGTTTTCTGGTGACACAATCCCTTTAAAACTATCCCATTCTCTAGGTATTTTTTTTATGCGCCGTATAAAAGAAAAAAACTCACCTGCAATTACATTAAATTATACAGTAATACTGCAGAACAGGAGAGGGAAAATGTAAATGTTGAAAGCCCCAATTTTGATTGAAAGGGTGCAATTTTCTATTGCAGTTAAACTTTGAAATCCACCACCACTAATTAATTTCATTGACATGGAAACTTTTCTTGAATTAGTTTATTAGAAGATAAATTATCCCAGTTAGGGATCGACCGATTATCAGAAGTACCGATATTCAGGATTTTGTACATTATCGGTATAGGCATCTAACCTTGCCGGTATGCGTATAAAGCGAATACTAGTGAGCGGGGAAGAAGCGCATCAAGTGCCTCCAATACTCACCCTCCCTGGTCTTCTTTGATGGGGCCCGCGCTGCACTGTCCTGAGCCCGCACAGCGTCAGAACGTAGTGCGCACACTATGTCCTGACGCTGCACGTTGTCAGGTGACAGTGCAGCGCGGGCCGGAGAAGACAGGGGAGCGAGACGCCGGACCCAGAGATGAAGAGGAGCCGCGGAGCCGGAGAAGTGAGGAGTTTTTTATTTTATTCATATGAGGTCTGATAGGGGTTAATAAAGGTCTGATCTGAGGTCTGATAGGGGTTAATAAAGGTCTGTTCTGAGGTCTGATAGGGGTTAATAAAGGTCTGTTCTGAGGTCTGATAGGGGTTAATAAAGTCAGTGAGGAGGGGGGGATGGTGTGGAAATTGGCATTTGAAACTAGTATATTATAAATGTAAATTATAAATTGACTACCAACTAAGGGCTTTATTAATTTATAATTTACATTTATAATATACTAGTACCAAATGCAAATTTCCACCACCTCAGTGACAACCAACTAATATAATATATATTATAAGATATAAAATATCGGTATAAATTATTGGCCTGAAAATTCACAGATTATCGGTATCGGCTCTAAAAAATCAATATCGGTCGATCCCTAATCTCAATATCCTCTTTCAAACTTCATAATGCTTTTTTTCATGAGCAAGTGAAATGTAACCCATTCCATTATGCCTCTCTTCAGTGTTAGCGCTTTCTAATAAGTACTAAGGACAAGACAATATTACAGTATAAGGAGGCATTCACATGACCGTATCCATTTTGCAGTCCACAAAATACGGATTCGGTCTACATTGATAAAATGCCTATTCTTGTCCGCAAAACGGGACAGTATAGAGAGGACATCTGTGTGCTCTCCGCATGTTTGGCAGACCCACAGAAATGAATGGAAATCCAACCGGTTTCCGCCATGACACAGCACAAGCACCATTTTTTGTCTGGCAGAATCCCAACACTTATGCCAGAAACCATCTGGATCCCATAATAGTCAATGGGGTCTGGTGGTGCACCAGCCCTATTCGGCTATGCAGGATATGATGAATTTCAGCAGGCTGTCTTCAACAGGAGTGGTGATGTCTGACCTTTGGAGGTCCCACTGCTGGGATCCCCTGGATAAGTAGAATCAGGGTTCTGAGACCCTGCATGACCTAAGTGAGAAGGAGTTTGGTTCAGTGTGGTTGAGCAATGTCTATGGGGCTGATGGAAACAGCCGAGAGCTGCATTCCATTGTCAATTCCACAGACCCGGAATGGAGTGGCACTGCCCCCAGTGATCAGATACTTCTCATCTATCCTGTAAACAGGTGCTAAATGCCCATTGTGGGAAATCCATTTGACTACGGAGCCCTTATATTATTACAAATATACATATCATTACAATGACATAACATAGTTACTCCTGTATTGAAAAGCTAGGGGAATTAGGGCAAATCCCTTCAGTGTTCATGAAAATGTTGTAAAAAATCTCAATTACAGTACCTCTGTCCTCAATTGGGTTGCTTGCAAGGTTTATCGTGTGAAGTCCTGAGTTTGGATTGTATGCAAGAGCAGTGGACAACTTCTGTGCAAAATCACTAGAAAGAAAATAGAAGAAAAAGATAGAACCAATATACAGTATATGTTAAAATGTTGCAGCAACATGTTATCATGTCTCTGTACAATGAAAAAGCATCCCCTTATGTCATAGAACAGTGAAGCACTGGACCTCCAGAAGAGAAATGATCCCATAGTTTAGGACACAAAATTGTGTTTTTATTAGGGTTGACGAGACATCTTTTCGTGCATGGATGGCTTAATTGTACTAAAAATGCCCTCAGCTTAAAAAGCAAGACCAGAAATCTATTATCTAGGAAAACCACAAACAATTTTAACTCTTGAATCACTTTCAATCGTGAAAATATTAAATCTCCTTCTAAAACAATGTATGGCGAGCATTATTTATTAATAAAACAGGTACCTTCTTAATTTGGAGTACTTTAGGCAAAGTAAAAATAATTCACATTTAGACACAAATTAATCTATAATAATTTACAATAATTTTTACACAAATACACATGCCTGTAATATTTAATATATTAATACTGTTTTATCATCTTGATTGATCTAAATGACACAAAAAGTTGTTCTACTATTTGCCATAAAACACATTCTACATTTTTGTCCACTTCATTTAACCAATGACGAAAACATTCAGATTTAAAGCGGTTATCCCATGAATAATATAAAAAAAAAAAAAAATCGGACATCATACTGTACAGGACACTCACTTTCTAAGGCTACTTTCACACAAGTGGCAGCCTTCTCCAAGAGGCTATTCCGGCGGGTGAACAGCCTGCCGGATCCATGCTGCTGCTAGTGCACGCGGGCCGGAGTTCCAGCGGCAGCATGGCTAACATGCCGAGAGGCGGCCGGAATAAAACTACGACATCTACGACGGCACGCGTGCACTAGCGGCAATGCGGATCCGGCAGGCTGTTCATCCTCCGGAACAGCCTGCCGGAGAAGGCTGCCACTAGTGTGAAAGTAATTAAAAGCTAGAACCAGCCCTGTACCTCACATGGATCCAGAGACATCCCCATTCATTGCTCTGCTAGATTTATATTGAGCTGGCAGCCCAAGGGGAGTGTCTTTTCTGCTGCAGCTCAGGGGGCGTGTCCATGCTCTCCCTATCACAGCTCAGGAGGCAGTTGAAGGATGAAACTGAGCATGTGCGGCCTTCTCAGTGAGCAGGTCACAGAAATAATAAATTAAGAGGCGCTATACAGATACATTTTATTGAAATACTCAGTAGCTATACAAAATTTGTAATTACATGCAATTACAAAAGTATTACAAAAGTATTCGGATCCGGGTTCTGGTTTGAAAACTGTAGAATATTTTTCGTGGGACAACCCCTTTAACTAGTCAGTTTTTCATTGCCTACAGGGCCACTTGCTTGTATTACTTTAGTGACCATTCTACATACTTACATTCTCAGCCCTGCGTTTTCCAAAACCAGTTCTTCCAATCGACTTGACCTGCTCACTACTCGCAAGATTTGATCACAGACATCAGCGGACTGAAATATAAAAAAAAAAAATAATAATATTTTTATTATTACATTATTTACAACGACTTAGTAGTAAGTAACGTTTGGAGTATGTACAGGTCTGTAATTATTTCTCCGTTCTCTTCAAAACTGTTCAAGTTCTGCCATGTTACATATGGACCACTCAATAATAGTACATTGCACTGTAAGAATTTATCTTCATATTAAAATAAGCCTGCTTGGGACCCTCAGATCATGCTGCGGTTGTGGCACGTTTTGATACTCCCGGGATTGCATCTAGAGGGGGGAAGATGAGAATACATCCCTTTTGGCTCTCTTTATTGACAAAAAATGATAGAATTCCCGATCAGTTGAGAGTATTCTTGGATGTGCAGGGAGATGAAACGGAGGAATTGCTATTGTGGGACACCCTGAAGGCCTTCCTGAGGGGATGTCTGAAGTCCTCAATATCCTATGTAAAAAAGGACACGTCCCGCCAGGAATTAGAGTTGCATAATAAATGTAGGGAGGCGGAAGTATCTTTTTGTTCTGACCCCACAGAAAGGAATAGGATAGAGTGGATGACTAGAGGTAGGGCGTATATGATGCATCTTAAGGAGAAAAGTGAACGCAAAATGTTCTTCATTAAGCAGCAGTCATTTGAATCTGGTGATAGAGCGGGTAAGCTTTTAGCTCAGATTGCTAGAGCCAACCAGTCCCCCCCCCCGGTACTCCGAATTTTGAACCCAGAGGGACAATTGGTGGAATCCGGACAGAGAATACTTGACGCTTTCAAACGGTTTTATCAATCACTGTACAGCACAGCAGCTAACTACACGGAGAGGGAGTTAAGTGACTATATTTCAGAGGTGGAGCACCCTAAGCTTAGCGCGGCGGAAGTGACCCTCCTGGATAAGGATATAACTCTGGAAGAAATCCAGCTAGCCATGCATGACATACCAACTGGGAAAGCACCGGGCCCGGATGGGATCCCGATCGAAGTTTATTCTAGATATAGTGAAATTCTTAGTCCCCAACTCCTTAAGCTGTACTCAGCATCATTCCAGCGTCACCAATTGCCTGAGACCTTATATGATGCTACTATTGTTGTTATATTAAAGCCAGACAAGGATCCAACTATATGCGGTTCTTACAGGCCGATTTCGTTGCTTAATTTAGACTACAAAATTCTAACCAGACTGTTAGCCTCTCGTTTAAATAAAGTAATAACGTCTATAGTACACCAGGATCAGGCAGGGTTCATGCCGGGGAGGACCACCTCTGACAATATCAGGAGAGCTCAGGTTTTTGCTCAGGTAGGAGTAGCGGAGGGGTGTGAATGGGCCATGGCGTCACTGGACACGGCTAAGGCCTTTGATTCTGTGGAGTGGCCTTTCCTGTTGCAGATCCTAAAGGAATTTGGGTTTGG
The DNA here is from genome assembly GCF_905171765.1 of Bufo bufo. Lineage (NCBI taxonomy): Eukaryota > Metazoa > Chordata > Amphibia > Anura > Bufonidae > Bufo > Bufo bufo. The sequence continues at coordinate 437,264,856 of NC_053393.1, forward strand.
ACCAGGGTTCATAAGATGGGTTGAGATACTGTACCAGAGACCTAAGGCAAATATACTAGTAAATGGCACCCTGTCAGATTCCTTTACTCTGCATAGAGGTACCAGACAAGGTTGCCCCCTCCCCCCCCTTTTGTTTGCGGTGGTAATCGAACATTTAGCATTGAGGGTGAGGCAGGATAGGTCCTTCATGGGGATCTCTAGAGGAAATAGAGAGGAGAAGATAGGCTTATATGCAGATGATCTCCTTCTGTTTATGGACGAGCCTGAGCGGACTCTACCCAGAGCAATTGAGGTAATAGGAGAATTTGGCACATACTCGGGCTTGCTCATAAACTGGACGAAGTCAGCTATTATGCCTCTTTGGGATCATGGGTGGCCGGAGAGTATACACAATTTACCGGTAGTGGACCAGTTTAAGTATCTCGGCATTGTGATCACAAGGGACCCTGGCGTGTCTGGGACGGAAAATATAGAACCGATAGAGTCCTTATTTATTGATAAATTTAAAACTTGGAAGGCATTACCGATTTCGGTGATGGGGAGATTGAACCTAGTTAAAATGATTCTGCTCCCCAAGGGCCTGTATCTCCTGTCACATGCATGCGCCCCGGTACCAAAGGCCTTCTTTGACAGGCTGCACTCCCTGGTAACGGCGTTTGTGTCGGGCAAAGCTAGGAGGAAGCTCTCGCAGAAAGTGTTTCAGAGGTCTAAGACGAGGGGGGGAGCGGCTCTACCTGATTTTTTTCTATATTACTTAGCCGGCCAGCTGAAATATGTAGCGGCATGGGTCAAACAGGGAGAACTACCAGGACCGGAATATTGGTTGAGGGAATATCTTAATCTTTCTACTCTGTGGCCTGTCTTGGAGTCCCCAAGCACAGTACCCAGGAGACTACTTCCTGCTCATAGATTGAAACATAGAAACATAGAATGTGTCGGCAGATAAGAACCATTTGGCCCATCTAGTCTGCCCAATATACTGAATACTATGGATAGCCCCCGGCCCTATCTTATATGAAGGATGGCCTTATGCCTATCCCATGCATGCTTAAACCCCTTCACTGTATTTGCAGCTACCACTTCTGCAGGAAGGCTATTCCATGCATCCACTACTCTCTCAGTAAAGTAATACTTCCTGATATTACTTTTAAACCTTTGCCCCTCTAATTTAAAACTGTGTCCTCTTGTGGTAGTTTTTCTTCTTTTAAATATGCTCTCTTCCTTTACCGAGTTGATTCCCTTTATGTATTTAAAAGTTTCTATCATATCCCCTCTGTCTCTTCTTTCTTCCAAGCTATACATATTAAGGTCCTTTAACCTTTCCTGGTAAGTTTTATCCTGCAATCCATGTACTAGTTTAGTAGCTCTTCTCTGAACTCTCTCTAGAGTATCTATATCCTTCTGGAGATATGGCCTAACCATAGATTGGCTAACCAAGTATGGAAAGCAGCCAAATTAAACTCGTATGCTGATTTACCAGATGCAATCCCGCTCTGGGACAATCCCATGTGGCCGCACTTGGAAACATTAGAGGGTGTAGGGATATGGAAGGGATGTGGAGTGCTAACATTAGCAGAGCTGTATGAAGAGGGCGTATTACGAACTTTGCAACAGCTACAGGAGAAATTTGAGATTCCCCACTCTTTGTTTTTTCGGTACCTTCAATTACGGCACGCTCTAAATGATCAGTTTAGAGGGACAGATCGCAGTATTTCTAAATATCCTTTGATAGGGGTGTTAAGATCGCAGGGACCTAAGGGCATTATTTCTATACTGTACACATATTTACTAGGTGATCGCATGATTCTTCAGCCATTGGAAGTAGAAGCGAAATGGAAGGTTAATATTCCAACTCTTGATGCTGAAGAATGGGAGGAGGCTATGTTGGTACCCACTAAGGTTTCCCCGTCGGTAAATAATAAACTAATACAATTATTCATATTGCATAGGAGCTACTTAACCCCCCTCAGGCTGTATAAGATGGGGAGATTGCCTAGCAGCAGATGCCATAGATGTCAAGAAGAGAGCGCTGATTTTTGGCATTTGATGTGGGGATGCAGACATTTACAAGTCTTTTGGAATAAGGTTGTAGAGATTCTGTCCACGATGGTGCCTGTTTCGATAAAAGCCTGCCCAAAAATATGTATCCTAGGGATATTAGAGGAGGAACAGTGGACACATCACCAGAGAATATTCCTAGGGGAAGCCCTCTTCTTAGCTAGGAAGGCTGTAGCATTGAGGTGGATGGCGGAAAGACTCCCCACGGTGAGCCTATGGAAGACCTTGATGAATCATGCAATGAATATGGAAAAAGTGGTATATATACATAGAAAATGCCCAGGGAAATTTCAGAAAGTGTGGGGAGAGTGGTGCTCTTCAAATCACTCCTTGCAACCTGTACACCTGCACTCTGTGTCGGAGGATACTACTGCACTAAGTGTCTGAACACTAGAATGTAGACATGCTGTATTGTTTGTTGCCAAGTAGTAAAATATTGCCGATAATCACCTGACACACTATGTATCATGATTGTACTTTGTGGAGTTGGTGACTCCCCTGCGTGGGATGCCACTGCTCCGAAATATGCTGAACCATGCTTGTTGTTAATTTTCAATAAAACGAGTTAAAAAAAAAAAATAAGCCTGCTTTAGGCCTCCTGCACACGAACGTATTTTTTTGCGGTCCGCAAAAACGGGTCCCGTTTTTCCGTGATCCGTGACCGTTTTTTCGTCCGTGGGTCTTCCTTGATTTTTGGAGGATCCACGGACATGAAAAAAAAGTCGTTTTGGTGTCCGCCTGGCCGTGCGGAGCAAAACGGATCCGTCCTGAATTACAATGCAAGTCAATGGGGACGGATCCGTTTGACGTTGACACAATATGGTGCAATTTCAAACGGATCCGTCCCCCATTGACTTTTAATGTAAAGTCAGGAGTTAATATACCATCGGATCTGAGTTTTCTCCAATCCGATGTTATATTTTAACTTGAAGCGTCCCCATCACCATGGGAACGCCTCTATGTTAGAATATACCGTCGGATTTGAGTTACATCGTGAAACTCAAATCCGACAGTATATTCTAACACAGAGGCGTTCCCATGGTGATGGGGACGCTTCAGGTTAGAATATACTAAAAGAACTGTGTACATGACTGCCCCCTGCTGCCTGGCAGGTGCTGCCAGGCAGCAGGGGGCAGCCCCCCCCCCCCCCTGTAGTTAACACATTGGTGGCCAATGTGGTCGCCCCCCCCCCCCCCTCCCTCCCCTGTAGTTAACTCATTGGTGGCCAGTGCGGCTGCCCCCCCCCCTCCCCTGTAGTTAACTCATTGGTGGCCAGTGGGCCCCCCCCTCCCCTGTAGTTAACTCATTGGTGGCCAGTGGCCCACCCCTCCCTCCCCTGTAGTTAACTCGTTGGTGGCCAGTGGGCCTTCTCCCCTCCCTCCCCCTCCTAATTAAAATCTCCCCCCTATCATTGGTGGCAGCGGAGAGTACCGATCAGAGTCCCAGTTTAATCGCTGGGGCTCCGATCGGTAACCATGGCAACCAGGACGCTACTGGAGTCCCGGTTGCCATGGGTACTTAGCAATTTGTAGAACCATTATACTTACCTGCGAGCTGCGATGTTTGCGTCCGGCCGGGAGCTCCTCCTACTGGTAAGTGACATGACCTGTCACTTACCAGTAGGAGGAGCTCCCGGCCGGACGCAGAGATCGCAGCTCGCAGGTAAGTATAATGGTTCTACAAATTGCTAAGTAACCATGGCAACCGGGACAGCAGTAGCGTCCTGATTGCCATGGTTACCGATCGGAGCCCCAGCGATTAAACTGGGACTCCGATCGGTACTCTCCGCTGCCACCAATGATAGGGGGGAGATTTTAATTAGGAGGGGGAGGGAGGGGAGAAGGCCCACTGGCCACCAACGAGTTAACTACAGGGGAGGGGGGCCGGCCGCACTGGCCACCAACGAGTTAACTACAGGGGAGGGAGGGGGGCCCACTGGCCACCAATGTGTTAACTACAGGGGGGGGCCCACAGGCCACCAATGTGTTAACTACAGGGGGGGGGGCTGCCCAGCTATGAAAAAGCTTTTATGCAGACGGATCTTCGGATCCGTCTGTATAAAAAGTAACCTACGGCCACGGATCACGGACACGGATGCCAATCTTGTGTGCATCCGTGTTCTTTCACGGACCCATTGACTTGAAAGGGTCCGTGAACCGTTGGCCGTGAAAAAAAATAGGACAGGTCATATTTTTTTCACGGCCAGGAAACACGGATCACGGATGCGGCTGCAAAACGGTGCATTTTCCGATTTTTCCACGGACCCATTGAAAGTCAATGGGTCCGCGAAAAAAAACGGAAAACGGCACAACGGCCATGGATGCACACAACGGTCGTGTGCATGAGGCCTTAGAGAAAGCGTTACCCAGTGGAGACCTTTCTAAAAGGTAGGGTAAAAATACCAGGTAACATTTCAAACAACCCCTTGTTTCCCTGAGATTTTTATAGCAAACCACACATAAAGCACATACTGGTACCTGGAAAATTGGAAGGATAGGCTAGACAAACAATGGCCCAGATTTACTTATGTCTCTGCGCCAAAAATCAGTCTAAAAAGCGCGCAAATTGGTGCATCTAGGGTAAAACCAGAGTTTTTGTTGGTGCAAAAACGTTTACCGTTTGTTGAGAAACCTGCATAGTAAATCTGAAATGTTTTTTTTTTTGTCCAGTGTGAGGTCTGCATTAAGGGGACCAATGTGGGCCCATTCAAAATTTATGGTGGGGTCCAGTCAGTTCTAATCACACCACTGGGCTGTTATACTGGAAATTAATAAGGATTTTTTAAATAGATTGTTGAATAAGGTCCTGATAGGTTTTATAAAGTAGTGGTGTTCTCACCAGGTACCTCCCTAATCAAACGTCTTGCATAGGCACATAGCTGTGGTTCACCTGATTAAAACATTGTTTTTCTTTTGTTGATCCGCGGCTCAGTGTCAAAGTGATACGTTTTCTTAATATGCAAATTAGGCATTTGGTGCATCAAGGGTGTCACCATTGCTCTTCTTGCACCCAAGCTCCGCTAGTTTTTGTGGCCAGCCCTTCTCTCGCTACTTTCCTACTGCCTGGTCCTGTCAATCAAAGCAGCGAGGGAGCATCTGACTACAGAAAAAAACAGGTTTTGGGTGCAATAGGAGCAACAATGAAGCCCTTGTTGCACCAAAGGCCTAATTTGCATAATAGGAAAAAGTATCATAACTTGGGAATGGAGCTTCGAATCGACAAAAGAACAGTGTTTTAATCAGGTGAACCACAGCTATGTGTCTATGCAAACAGCTGGATAAGAGGTTGCTGGTGACAGATTCCTTTTAAATAAAACCCTAAACTTACCTTCCTGGAAGTACTCACCAATTTCAAGTCCTTGGATGACAGTTTTGTAAACCACAGGTTGTATTCTAGGGCTGCTACAATAGGTACCAAATCTCTGCAAAACACAAAATATAGAAACAAGACTTATTCAATTGAACTGATTATTCTACAAATAAAATTACTCATAAGACACACAATAAAAGTGCAGAACGGATAAAGGAATGCAACATAGATAATATAGAAAACGGAACCTGGAAAATTGGAAAGATAGAATAGACAAACAATGGCCCACGTATTTACTTATGTGTCTGTGCCAAAAACCTGTCTAGAAAGCGTGCAAACTGGTGCATCTACGGTTTCTACACTTTTTTTTACAATGTGGTAGCGGTCAGTGAAAAGGGAACAGGACCTAAAATGCACCATTTTGTGCCAAAATTGCACCACAATCTCTAGGATTAGTAAATCTGGGCCAATGTCTAAAGCTACTGTCACACTTGTGTTTTTGCCTGATCCGGCAGGGATAAGCAAAAACGCTTCCATTTTTGATAACACAACCGGCTGCATTAGTTATGAATGGATCCGTTTGTATTATCCTTAACCCCTTAAGGACCTAGGACGTACCGGTACGCCCTATTTCCCGAGTCCTTAAGGACCGAGGACGTACCGGTACGTCCTGACTTAAAATCGGAACTCCGGCGCCGCAGGGGTTAATCGGAACGGGATTTTGGCTGAAATCATTCAGCCGGCATCCCGTAACAATGCAGGGGGGGTCATTTGACCCCCCCGTATCGGCGATCGCAGAAAACCGCAGGTCAATTCAGACCTGCGGTTTTCTGCGTTTCCGGTCCATTCGGGTGTCCTGTGACCCGATGAACCGGAAAAAGACTGCGATCGGTGGCGTAATTATACACCACCTATCGCAGTCCGAGGATTTGGAGAGGCGGTGCCGGCCCTGGTGCTGAATGCCGCTGTCCAGGGTGCTGATTGGTGCAGGGGAGAGAGGCGCGAGATTCAAACTTCCTGCGCTCCTCTCTCCCCTCCTCTTCCTGTCCAGCACCCTGACCGTGCAGCATCGTCCAGCACCAGCTCCTGTGTCCCCCTAATCGGAATCCATCACCCTCCTGCACCCATCGCCACCCAGGTAGGTTAGGGTCAGTGAGGGAGAGGCACCGTTAGGCAGGGAAAGAAGGGAAAAGTAAGTTAGAAAAAAAAAAAAAAAAGTACTTTTATTCCAAACTTCCAAACTTCCATCTAACCCTAACCCAGACCCCTCCTGCCACTTGCCCCCCCACCCACCCCCCACCAGCCACTTCCCCCCCCCCCCCACCTGCCTCCCCCCCCCACCCACCCCCCACCAGCCCCCCCCACCCCCCACTCACCACCACTTTTTTTTTTCTGCGTGCGCTGACTGGCCGGCACTTTTTAGCGTCCGTCCACTGTTAGCGCATCGCCCGCCCCACCACCCCACCGACCGCTGATCAGCGTTGTACCGCTGATCAGCAAGTTTTAACTTTTTTTTTTTCTAACACTTGCCCATTTTTTTGCCTGGACTTTTTAGTACGCGAACACCCGTTGCCCCCCCACACACGCACATATAATAAAGTTTGCCACACACGCACACCTACACGCACACACACCCATGGCCCGCCGGATGTTCTCGGCCGAGGAGGCATACGCCCAGATTGCCTCCGACTCTGAGAGCCCCAGTGAGGATGAGGATGACCCCACATTCCTTTTATCATCCGCATCCTCCTCATCATCATCTGATGACGATGAGCCACCAAGGCGGCGGAGACGCCGCCAGGCGGAGCCAGGGGCCCCACATGCTAGGGATCCTGTGGCCCACCCTAGTACGAGCCGCCCTGGGGTTCGTACTGGTTTCCCGGCCCACCAAATAAGTCCACCGGAGCCCCCTGCCGATGAACTTAGCTGGTGTCCCCCAGTGGACTTTGAGCCTGAGATTCCGGATTTTGCTGGCAATCCTGGAATCCAGATTCCCACAGTGGGGTTTACTGAAATAGACTATTTTAGTTTTTTTTTCAGTAACTCACTGGTGAATTTGATGGTGGAGCAGACGAATCTGTACGCCCAACAGTTCGTCGCTCAAAACCCAGGCTCAGTTTTGGCTAGACCCGGTGGCTGGACGCCGGTCAGTGCAGCCGAAATGAGGACATTTTGGGGCCTCGTGCTGCATATGGGTCTAGTCCAAAAACCCAGTGTCAGGCAATACTGGAGTGGGGACGTCCTATACCAGACCCCACTGTACAGTATGGTCATGATACGTCACCGGTTTGAGGCCATCCGGAAATGTCTGCATTATTCCGATAATGCAGCATGTCCTCCCCGAAGTGATCCTGCCTATGACCGGCTGTATAAGATACGGCCGGTCATCGATCACTTTGGGGCCACATTTCAGCAGGCCTACGTACCTGGAAGGGAGGTCGCGGTTGATGAGTCTCTCGTTGCGTTCAAGGGGAGACTCAGTTTCCGCCAATACATTCCCACAAAGCGGGCGAGGTATGGCGTGAAGCTATACAAAATTTGTGAGAGTGCCTCAGGGTACACTTACAAATTTCGTGTGTACGAGGGGCGAGATTCCCGTATTGAACCCCCAGAATGTCCCCCCACTCTGGGTGTTAGCGGGAAACTCGTGTGGGACCTTATGTACCCACTGCTGGATAATGGTTACCACTTGTACGTGGATAACTTTTATACCAGCATTCCCTTGTTCAGGTCCCTTGCCGCCAGATCCACGTTCGCTTGTGGGACCGTGCGGAAAAATCAACGCGGCCTCCCTGCCTACCCCCTCCAGGTACCTATCCCCAGGGGTGAGACCCGTGCCCTTACCAGTGGAAACCTGTTGCTGGTCAGGTATAAGGACAAGAGGGATGTCCTTATGCTGTCCACAATCCACGGTAACGGCACCACCCCTGTCCCTGTGCGAGGTACCGCGGCAACGGTCCTCAAGCCCGATTGTATCGTCGACTACAATCGGTATATGGGAGGAGTTGATCTCTCTGATCAAGTCCTCACGCCATATAACGCCATGCGCAAAACCCGGGCATGGTACAAAAAAGTTGCGGTCTACTTGGTACAGGTTGCCATGTACAACTCTTTTGTACTATCCCGAAGCGCTGGCAGCACAGGGACATTCCTCCAGTTCTATGAGGCAGTCCTCAAAGACCTGATCTTTTCGGACCGGGAAAGAGCAGGCCGGAGTACCTCGGGAATTGGAGGCGCCCGGATCGTCCCTGGCCAACACTTTCCAGGTGTGGTCCCCCATACTGGAAAGAAGGGACGAACCCAAAAAAAGTGCAGAGTGTGTCACAAGAGGGGGATACGGAAGGACACCACTACTCAATGTGACACTTGCCCCGATCATCCGGGCCTCTGCATTATCAATTGCTTCAGGGAGTATCACACTTCCATGGAGTACTAAATTTTTATAATCCTCAACAGTCCACTAGAGAACATAAAACACTATGGCTCTCAGACTTTGGAGACACGGAAACAATTTTTCTTTCCCCAAAAAATATTAGTTTTAGAGCAGGCATCCTCAAACTGCGGCCCTCCAGATGTTGTAAAACTATAACTCCCAGCATGCCCAGACAACCTACAGCCATCAGCAGGGCATGGTGGGAATTGTAGTTTTACAATATCTGGAGGGCCGCAGTTTTAGGATGCCTGCTTAGTGTCTCCAAAGTCTGAGAGCCATACATATTGGGCATCGTCGCGTGCGTAAAAGTCGTCGCTATAAAAATAACTTTTGACCAAACGCCTCGGATGAACGGTGTTAAAAATATAAAATAAAAACTGTGCCAAAACACCAATTTTTGGGCAAAATTTCAATTTGAATCCATTTTGCCGGTAATAAAGCAAGGGTTAACAGCCAAACAAAACTAAATATTTATTGCCCCGATTCTGTAGTTTGCAGAAACACCCCATATGTGGTCGTAAATGGTTATATAGCCGCACGGCAGGGCATAGAACGAAGGGAACTCCATATGGTTTCTGGAAGGCAGATTTTGATGGACAGTTTTTTTTTTGACACCATGTCCCATTAGAAGCCCCCCCTGATGTAGCCTAGACTAGAAACTCCAAAAAAGTGACCCCATCTAAGAAACTACACCCCTCAAGGTATTCAAAAGTTACTTTACAAACTATGTTAACCCTTTAGGTGTTCCACAAAACCAAATAGTGAATGTAGAAACAATTTTAGAATTACATTTTTTTGTTACATTGCCTCAAAAAAGACTAATATAGAGCAACCAAAAATCAAATTTACCCCAAAAATAGTCCCAAAACAACAACCACCTTATCCCGTAGTTTCCTAGATGGGGTCACTTTTATGGAGTTTCTACTCTAGGGGTGCATCAGGGGGCTTGAAAGGGTACATGGTGTCAATAAACCAGTCCAGCAAAATCTGCCTTCCAAAAATGACGTTCCCCTTCTTCTATGTCCTGCCGTTTAGCCAAATAGTAGTTTACGACCACATATGGGGTGTTTTTGCAAACTACAGAATCAGGGCAACCCATTTTGAGTGTTGTTTGGCAGTTAACCCTTGTTTTACTCCTGGAAAAAATTGATTATATTGGAAAATTTTCCAAAAAATATAAATTTCAAAATTGTTTCTCCATCTGCCATTAACTCTTGTGGAACACCTAAAGGGTTAACAAAGTTTGTAAACCCAGTTTTGAATACCTTGAGGGGTGTACTTTCTTAGATGGAGTCACTTTTTTGAAATTTCTATTCTAGGGGTGCAACAGGGGGCTTCAAATGGGACATGGTATAAACAAAACCAGTCCTACCAAATCTGCCTTCCAAAACCCATATGGTGTTCCCCTCCTTCTATGTGCTACCGTTCGGCCAAACAGTAGTTTACGACCACATATGGGGTGTTTTTGCAAACTACAGAATCAGGGCAACCCATTTTGAGTGTTGTTTGGCAGTTAACCCTTGTTTTACTCCTGGAAAAAATTGATTATATTGGAAAATTTTCCAAAAAATATAAATTTCAAAATTGTTTCTCCATCTGCCATTAACTCTTGTGGAACACCTAAAGGGTTAACAAAGTTTGTAAACCCAGTTTTGAATACCTTGAGGGGTGTACTTTCTTAGATGGAGTCACTTTTTTGAAATTTCTATTCTAGGGGTGCAACAGGGGGCTTCAAATGGGACATGGTATAAACAAAACCAGTCCTACCAAATCTGCCTTCCAAAACCCATATGGTGTTCCCCTCCTTCTATGTGCTACCGTTCGGCCAAACAGTAGTTTACGACCACATATGGGGTGTTTTTGCAAACTACAGAATCAGGGCAACCCATTTTGAGTGTTGTTTGGCAGTTAACCCTTGTTTTACTCCTGGAAAAAATTGATTATATTGGAAAATTTTCCAAAAAATAGAAATTTCAAAATTGTTTCTCCATCTGCCATTAACTCTTGTGGAACACCTAAAGGGTTAACAAAGTTTGTAAACCCAGTTTTGAATACCTTGAGGGGTGTACTTTCTTAGATGGAGTCACTTTTTTGAAATTTCTATTCTAGGGGTGCAACAGGGGGCTTCAAATGGGACATGGTATAAACAAAACCAGTCCTGCCAAATCTGCCTTCCAAAACCCATATGGTGTTCCCCTCCTTCTATGTGCTACCGTTCGGCCAAACAGTAGTTTACGACCACATATGGGGTGTTTTTGCAAACTACAGAATCAGGGCAACCCATTTTGAGTGTTGTTTGGCAGTTAACCCTTGTTTTACTCCTGGAAAAAATTGATTATATTGGAAAATTTTCCAAAAAATATAAATTTCAAAATTGTTTCTCCATCTGCCATTAACTCTTGTGGAACACCTAAAGGGTTAACAAAGTTTGAAAAAACAGTTTTGAATACCTTGAGGGGTGTAGTTTCTAGAATGGGGTCATTTTTGGGAGGTTTCTATTATCTAAGCCTCACAATATGACTTCAAACCTGAACTGGTCCATAAAAAGTGGGATTTTGAAGATTTCTGAAAATTTCAAAATTTGCTTCTAAACTTCTAAGCCTTGTAACATCCCCAAAAAATAAAATATCATTCCCAAAACAATTCAAGCATGAAGTAGACATATGGGGAATGTAAAGTCATCACAATTTTTGGGGGTATTACTATGTATTACAGAGGTAGAGAAACTGAAAATTTGAAATTTGCTAATTTTTCAAAATTTACGGTAAAAATTGTATTTTTTTATGCAAAAAAATTAACTTTTTTGACCCAATTTTAGCAGTGTCATGAAGTACAATATGTGACGAAAAAACAATCTCAGAACGGCCTGGGTAAGTCAAAGCGTTTTAAAGTTATGAGCACTTAAAGTGACACTGGTCAGATTTGCAAAAAATGGCCTGGTCCTTAAGGTGAAAATGAGCCCGGTCCTTAAGGGGTTAAAATAGCCATGACGAATCCGACATTAAAACCATTGTAGGTCAATTGGTGCCGGATGCGTTTTCTATTATGTCCGAGAAAACAGTTTTTCTCCATATCCCATGCCAGACAGAAAACCGCAGCTTGCCTGCTCATTGGTTGTATTTACATGCAGCCATGACTAAGGTTGTATGGAGATCTTCCCCATAGTTTCCCTGTTTGTTGGCAAAACATCCCTGTTTACACGGGACGATGAGATGCCACGAACAAGGATTTTATGTGCTGCGATGTGATCGTTAGCTCATTTACAAGGGACAATTCTCTGGAACAAGCGTTGGTACAAATCCCCGATAATTGTCCAGATCTTTGGTTCTTAAAGGAATTGTGCCATAAACTACTTTTCAATCTAAGGTTTATTTTCATCAAGTATTCTAGCTCCTGTTCCTCTTGGGATTGTTTTTATCTCTTCAATTTTTTTATTTTATTTACCTCATCTGCAGTTTTATATATATTAGTTTTGTTCTATTTAAAATACTGCAAATCAAATTATGTATTAATTACCAACACGTGCATAAAACTATGTCCTCTTAACAGACAAAGTAAAAAATGAAAGCATCTTAATACACACGGTCAATTATTCTTAGACTTAGCTAATAGTCTAATTATTCTTCATCATACATAATAGTACCGCCAATAAAAGGAAGATCTGGAGATATTCAGCAAGCTTAACAAATCACAGCAGCTTGTTCATCCATGTTCTTTATTCTGCTATAAACTTATCTTATCAGTTTATAATGAATGAATTTATAATTTGTCACACAATTATATTTTAGCAGCCTTCACAGTACAAAACATAAAAGTACAAGGGCCTTATCAGGTAATCACATATTCTAATTGGTAAACTGCTCTGTCTTCTTATTAGTAAAGGTGTTGTTCACCTTCAGGAGGCCCTTCTGTCAGACCCACATGACTGGACCTGCAGAGGAAAGCTCTCCCACTGCTTCGCTCCAGCATCTGTGTGTCACCATCCTTCTTGGGTCACATGACACATGGGGGACACATCACTGCTGCGACCAGTTACGGGCTGCAGCAGCCACATGACCAGTGTCAAACAGGGCCCTCAGGCAGTTTAGTGATGTGTAGAACTACATTAATAAATATAGGTGGCGGGAAGGGGGGGGGGGTAAGAGGAAGGTATAAATGTATGAGTCGTAGTTGAGGGAAACCCTCAGTAAGGCTACTTTCACACTGGCGTTTTGGTTTCCGTTTGTGAGATTCATCATGGGCTCTCACAAGCGGTCCAAAATGGATCACAAGTGGTCCAAAATGGATGGGGACGGATCAGTTTTCTCTGACACAATAGAAAACGAATCAGTCTCCCATTGACTTTCAATTAAGTTCATGACTGATCAGTGTTGGCTATGTTACAGATAATATAAACTGATCCGTTCATGACGGATGCATGCGGTTGTATTATTGTAACGGATGCGTTTTTGCAAATCCATGACGGATCCGCCCAAAACGAGAGTGTGAAAGTAGCCTTACTGAGGGTTTCCCTCAACTACCACTCATACATTTATACCTTCCTCTTACCCCCCCCCCCCCCCCACCTATGTTTAAGAGGAAGGTATAAATGTATGAGTCGTAGTTGAGGGAAACCCTCAGTACTGTTTTCTCAACTATGTTCCTAAAAATGATAGGATATGGGACTTTACCCGTCCATCAGCACCTTCTATTGAAATGCACATTGTTAATGATAGTTTTCCTCACATCCTGGAGCTGCAGAAGCCCAGATAAAAGCTAGGTGTGACACTGGGCTTGGAGAGACTCTACTGCATGCTGGTTAGGACAACTGCTGAAGTAACAATCCAAAACCATACACAGGTTGCACTGAATGTGGCTCGCAGCCATCTCTCAGTGTAGAATGTGGGGACCACTAGTATAAACATAGGTCCAGCCATCTTTCATAACTTCTTCTGGATTCACGGTTCAGGCCTTCCTATTATATTTTTTTTCTCAGGCATCTATTTGAATTACTGCCTGTGACGGCAGCCTGTTTGGAGACGAGACTCTTGCCGCTGAGCCTAGTAGTGATGTCATCTAATTGACATTGGCTACTTGGATTTTACTTTTTCTATGTGTCCCAAATAAAGTTATTGGATTTTATTTCTGAGTGCTGTGTGCCTTCCACTTTTGCAGCTGACTTTGTAACTGTGAGACAACCCTGCCTGTCACTCCAAGGAGGTCTAGGTGAGCTGATCCATACACCATTTGCTTTCCATCTCATTGATGAATGTAGGCAGTAGCCATTGAGACTAGCAGTAAAGTCATCTGACTGACAAGTGCAGGCCACAGAACATCATTTAGGTCAGAAGCACGCTGTATCTGTTACTCACTGCAAGTCACACCATTTTGTCACAGAACTTCAACTAAAGAATGGCTTAGGTCCACTCAGTTTTTACCTCAGCCACCATTCTCCTACCCACACACATTTGCGCAGAGTCAATACATTATCATGGCAGCAGGGGGCCTAACTATGGCCACCAGGGCGTCCATGATGGGCCTGAGAGGCCTTTTCGTGGTCTGCTGCCTCAAGGCGTAATGAAGCAGACTACGAAACACCGGTATACCAAGTTCAGACACATGGGACCCTCGCCAATCTGATATGATGACCTATCCGGCAAAAGACAAGCCCTCATATGGTTACATTGACAGAAATAAATAAGTAATGGCTTTATTTCATACTCCTCCTTGGCTACAAATTCTTCTCAAAAACAAGAGTAATTTTCTGCTGGAAACAATGGAGTAATTAAGGACAGGAAAAAATTTAAAAGGGTAATGGCACGCTCACCCAATATAAAAGGTTCTAAAAAATCTGGTGTAGCGGATATAACAAAGAAACAATCATGACATAAGGAAATTATATATTTTTGTCCAATAATTTGTATTTGTGAAGAGACAGATATGTATATATCTATCCAGGAGTGGGATCCAGCCAGTTCTCCATGATTCAGTAAAACTGGTTAATAAAATCAAAGAGAGGGGTATAATTATATTCAGGGAGCACAGTGAGGAGCCAAAAATATCAGCGGAAAACTCTACAGAAATGAGTCATGTCCAGGAGTTGTCAAGATGGTCTGGGGTGGATGCAGAAGATAAGGGAACAGAATGTCTACAGTCAAAGAAAATGTCAGCTGTAAGACTTTGGATAAAATGCTTGATTGCAAAGATTTATTGGTACATTTTCTTTTAGATTCTATATATTTATATGGTATATTTGGAACATTGTAAATACTAATATCTTCCCTTATTAACGCTAGGTGCACATCTTTGTCAGCAAAGTAGGGAACCTGTAGTTACAAATTTGAATCCCACTCCTGTATCTATCTTTCCGTCATCCATCTGCCCATTCGTCGATCCATCAGTGTGTCTGTCTATTAGGCCTCATGAACACGACCGCATCAGTTTTGAAGTCTGAGTGAAGTTCACATTTTTTGTTGCGGACCTATGGCCTTCGTTGGGTCCGTGGTCCGCATTCTGCAGACATATTCTACCTTTTTGAGGAACAGACATACGGATGCGGACCACGGACGAACTGAATTCAACAGGTCCGCTAAAAATGCAGACGCAACACGGACAGTATCTATATTTTGCAGATCTGCAATTTGGAGACCGCAAAATACGTACGGTCAAGTGCATGTGGCCTTAGACATATATCAGAGAACAATATATCAAATATCTCTAGTCCTGTAGAGAAAATGACACAAGCAAAGCTCTTTATCATTAGTCTCGTGCTCCATCTAGCTCTGTACACTAATGCGGTCTACCCTGGATATGATAAAAGAAGCTATGAATTACATAATGTAATCACTAAATGTTCAGACAGACGAGACTTGTTTCTAATAAGGAAACAATATCCTGTCAAGCATCCTAATCCTAAATGTGTTAGCACAAGATAGATCCGCTGCGGCAGAGTGTGAATATCTTTATCGAGACAGGCACAGCGTTCGCATACCAAAATCCTCCACAAAGAGAATCGGGGGAGATTTAGAGGAAACTGTAATGCCATCTAATTGGGTTACTACAGAATATAGCAAACAGATCTACAAATACTCTGCGCATCTGAAGAAACTCATAGTAAACCTAGCAAACAGTTCAGTAATATACAACACAAATTTGTAGCTACGTTGATCACTCGTCCCCATACAGCATCGTTTCTGGCCAGCAGATCGTGGTTTAGGCTGAGTTCACATCAACGTTCAGCCTTTCCGTTCTCCTGGTCTGTTATAGGAGCAGAAGAACGGAAAGGACGGATTTGGCACATAACTGAGCCAAATGGGAGCCTACGGACCTCATAGACTACAATGGGGTCCGTTAGGTTTCCGCTCAGTCATGCATGCAGGACTTAGGTGTCCGGTCATAGGAAGATTTTTGAAGCAGAGACATAACGGACCCCATTATAGTCTATGGGTCTGTAAGCTCCGTTCAGCTGAGTTATGTGCCTAATCCTTCCTTTCCATTCTCTTGCTCCTATAATGGAGCAGTAGAATTTAAAGGCTGAAAGCTGATGTGAACTCCGCCTTACACAGAGCAAAGTGCTGCTCAGAAGAGATGATTTTGAAGTCTAAATCAATGACCATTCATTCAATGGATGATCAGCTGCACCTTTATACAGGGAAATTATCAGGAAGGAGCGTTCCTAGGAATGCTCCTTCAAGATAATTGGCCTAATCATTAGCCCATGTAAAGGTCTTTTAGTCTTAGACCGATAGAATAACAGCACGGGTATGGCGGTAGATAGTGAAGAAGAAATAGTTATATGGTGTTGCAGCACTGTGGAGAGCTTTGTGGGCGAGACTAAGGGTACGTGGCAATCAATGGCCGCACAATTTTGCGGTAAAATTGTGCGGTCACTGAATGCTGCAGGTGAACGTGGATTGGCTGCATGCGGCCAGCCACACTACAGGGTTGTACCCCGATTGGTTTAAATTGTATTCTATAGTGAATAGACCACCAATGCAGTGACGGGCACAGACTGGAGGCATCATAGTGGCTGGACAGAAAGAGAAGCCTGGATGCTGTATTCAAGATTAACTGGAGAGAGGAGCATTTAGTGAGGAGAAGACCAATTATTATTCAGTTACAGCAATCAATAGGGAAAATATAATAAGAAAGATATAATTATATAATAGATATTTATGATCCATATTTATAAGCAGGCATAACAATTCAAATAAGCCTAAAACCAAGCCCTGCAGCTAGCTAGTATAAAATATTAGGACTAGATTGGCCAACTTCACATTCTTCAAAAAAGAAGCTAAATGGATGATTTGTAAACTGGCCAGCATAGGGTTTTCAGATGCTGTATCCCTTAAGAAGTGTTTTTCATCCGCTGTCATTAGATCATGTGTCATCCATCACAATGTGTCAAGTCATTGCACTCCAATAATCAGAAAGGCAGCCAGTCATCTCCATTTGATAATGCATCAACCAGACAGCATAACACATGATGGCATAATCCAACCTTTACCCATACTTACAATGTTCAGAAGAAAAGAATATGCCACCAAGACAATGAAGAAAGAGCAATGGGACCGCACACCGTGTAGTGCGAAGGTGCCACAAAGGACTCTTCAGTACGAATACTAGTACAATGAATTTGCGGCACACTTCTTAGAAGATGCAAATCAGGTTTATTCATCTGTATGACAATTTCACATTATTCTCAGCATGAATCAATGAAGTCTCTGATCATTTGGAATCCATTGTGTCTGATAAAATTATCCTGACCTATGTATAAATTGGATATTAAGGTGGATTTACGCTGCTCGATAATCGGGCATATATTTGGGAACGAAGGTTCCTGCAAAAGCTTGTTGCAATGGGTCCGCATTCGTATGTCCGTTCCGTAGCCCCGCAAAAAATATAGAACATGTACTATTCCTGTCCGTTTTTCGGACAAGGACAGGCATTGTTACAATGGATCTGCAAAAAAAGGATGCGACACGGATGTCATTCAGACGTCATCCGTATTTTTTGCGGATTCGCATTTTGTGGACCGCAAAATACATACGGTCGTGTGAACGTAGGCTAAACAGCGATCTGCTGCCCAGAAACAATGATTCTGTATGGGGACGAGGGATCGCAATAGCAATGCCTCGTCCTCATACCGTGAAGGAGATCACTGTAAGCACCTGACCTGACACCGGACATCTCAGTTTTAGGTCTCTTGCACACGACAGTGTGGCTTTTTCAGTATTTTGCGGTCCGCAAAAAACGGATCCACAAAAAATACGGATGACGTCCGTGTGCATTTCGGAACGGGACTGCTGGCCCCTGATAGAATAGTACTATCCCTAATAATAGGACATGTTCTATCTTTGAACGGAACGTAAAAACAGAAATACGGAAACAGCATACGGAGTACCTTCCGTTTTTTTTGAGGATCCATTGAAATGAATGGTTCCGCGTATGGTAAGTAAAAAGACGGAACGTAAACTGAAAAAAAAAAACTTTTGTGTGCAAGAGGCCTTAGTAAATCCTTCAATTCCCCATAAAGTAACATATTTTGTCCAACTCTGCATTGTTCTGTTCCTGCAGAATAAATCTACAGCTGGGCATTGCCATTCCCCTTGTAAAAGTGAATGTATCCCTTCAGAGTCTGGCATGGTCGGCACTGGCTGGATACAACGTGCAGGGACATGCCTCCAACTGGTAATACCCAGGTGTCAATTCACAGAGCAATAACAGAGTAACAGCATATGGTTCTGAGAAAAGATGCTGTAAAACTGTTACTTTCATGAACAATTGTTATTTGATATAGAATACTAAGACAGGAGTGGTGGTCTTTAAAGGGCATCTGTCAGAAGATTTGTACCTATGACACTGGCTGACCTGTTACATGTGCGCTTGGCAGCTGAAGGCATCTGTGTTGGTCCAATGTTCACAGGGCCAGGCAGTGTAAACATGATCACAACGCCTGGCCCTGTCAATCAAAGTACAGAGGTGCGGCAGTGGCAGAGAGAGCAGAGCCTCTAGGTGTAACAGTAACGCCCCCATTGCTCCTAGAAACTCATTTGCATATATTAATACAAAATTTTTCAAAGCAATGTGCACACATGAACATGGGACCAACACAGAAGTCTTCAGCTGCCAAGTGCACATGTAACAGGTCAGCCAGTGTCATAGGTACAAATCCAGATGCCCTTTAAGGGTACTTTCACACTTGCGTTAAAGTTTTCCGGTATTGAGTTCCGTTTTCCGGGATTGAGTTTTTTTCCTCAATACCAGAAAAAAAACTGATCAGTTTAACCTAATGCATTCTGAATGGAGAGTAATCCATCCGGTATGCATCAGGATGTCTTCAGTTCAGTCACTCTTACGGTATTTGGCCGGAGAAAATACCGCAGCATGCCGCGGTATTTTCTCTGTCCAAAATTCCGGAACACTTGCCGGAATGCCGGATCCAGCATTATTTTCCATTTAAATGCATTATTGCCGGATCCAGCACCAAGTGTTCCGGAAAATCGGATCCAGTTTTCCGGTCTGCGCATGCACGGATGCGTATCCGGATCAGTCTACAAATGCTATCCGTTTGCACACGGATTTCAAGATCCGGCAGGCAGTTCCGGTGATGGAACTGCCTGCCGGATCTTCACAACGCAAGTGTGAAAGTACCCTAAAACAGTACCTGATCCAAATTTGCAGTCAGAAACTGAATTACTCATATTAGAAAAAAAATGCAACCAAGCATCACCAAGCTATAATGCTTGGAAAATGTTGTAATCGTTGCAAGATCACATGTCACTTATTCCTTTAATAAGGAAACCAAGATTTTATAGAACTGTCCTCAAAGCAATTCAAAATATAAAACACACCAGTCTCATATGAAGACATTCCTCAGAAACTGATAAGAACCTAAGGAGGAATTTATCGAGCCCTGCACTACGGAATTCTGTCTGGACGGAAAGTCGGCGACGTTATCTATGGAAATTGATTTCACTCCAGATTTACTGTTGGGACTTTAAAAGAAAATAAAACGTCACAATACAAGTCTCAAAATCATGTCTTTAGAGGGTGGTGCAGAAAACTGGAGTAGCATTTCTAGACAAAAGTGTTTAAAGTTGCGCCAAATTTAAAAGACAGCCCGCAACCTTTGATAAATTTGGTGCAAAGTGCTACAACGCAGACTCTGCAAAATGGGCTTCAAATATTCCCCTCATGATAAGTTTTGACCTTTATAATAATTTCTGCACAGTTTAGGACAATAATAAATTGCCTGTAACTGACCACAACTTTCATTCTTAACACATATAACTGTGGTGTGATGGTCTGAAATAGATTACAACTGATGACAATATAGCCACCGACAATACATTTTAGCATACGTTTGTGCTTCTAAATGTACATTTAAGACACAGGACCCGGCACATAAGATTTCCTTTGACCAGTTTTCTCTGAGAAGAGTTCAAAAGGTATTTCTGGGGAGCTGACATTTTATCACCTCTATCTTTTACTCAGATTCTCAAAGTATGTTTAACCCGTACAGTACCAGCGCCATACAGGAGCTGCGCCTGCCCGATCAGCTGCAGGGGTCCAGCAGTCACTGACAGCCGGACCCCTGCTATATGCGCCAGCATCAGTGTTTTCACCTGTGCACGTGCAAGGTTTGTGGAGGGAGTTTCCATCCGATCCCCGTGCTGATGTATTGTAATGCATTGTACAGAGGATCAGACCCCCAAATGTTGAAGACCCAGAGTGGGACAAAAAAGAAAGTAAAAAAATAAAGTTTTACACAATAAAAAACAAGATTTTATTCTGTTCAAAAAGGCTTTCACTGAGTAAGACTTAACAAAAATAAAAATAATAGACATATTGGGTATCGCCGCATCCGTAACAACCTGCTCTATAAAAATATCACATGATACGCCCCCTCAAGTGAATGCTGTAAAAAAGAAAATGAAAAATTTGGGGCTAAAGCAACATTTTATTGGAATAAATGAAACTTTTCCTTTTCACAGCCAAGTGTTTCCAAATTCCGTAAAACACTTAGGGGGTCAAAGTGCTCAGTACCCTTTTAATATATTTTTTAAGGGGTGTAGCTTCTAAAATTGAGTCATTTATGGGTGGTTTCCATTACGAAAGCCCCTCAAAATCACTTTGTAACTGAATTGGTACTTAAAGGGAACCTGTCACCTGGATTTTGGGTATAGAGCTGAGGACATGCACTGCTAGATTGCCGCTAGCACATCCGCAATATCCAGTCCCCATAGCTCTCTGTGCTTTTATTGTGTAAAAAAAATGATTTGATAGATATGTAAATGAACCTTAGAGGAGTCCTGTCTCCTCCATGCTTGAGAAATAAGTCCAGTGTTCTCAGACTCTGAGCCCAGCCAAGCCCACTGTGAAGGAGCTTTCTCCGACTGAGCCCAGCCTAGCACCACCCCGCATTCTCCGAATCTCCTCCTTGCTCCCCGACGTCACAAAGCTAGAGCACCGTAATCTCACGATACGTGAGCTAGCGCATGCGCAGTTCGTTCCGTGAGGCTGATGCCAGCACAGGGAAGGAACACTATGATGACACTGCGCATGCGCTAGCTTACACATCGCGAGATTACGGCACTCTAGCTTTGTGACGTCGGGGAGCAAGGAGGAGATTCGGAGAATGCGGGGCAGTGCTAGGCTCCTTCACAGTGGGCGTGGCTGGGCTCAGACTCAGAGAACGCTGGACTCATCTCTCAAGCATGGAAGAGACAGGACTCATCTAAGGTTAATTTACATATATATATATATATATATATATATATATATATATATATATATATATAAATATATATAAAAAATAGTTTTTTCGACACAATAAAAGCACAGAGAGCTATGGGGAATGGATATTGCGGATGTGCTAGCGGCGAGCTAGCAGCCCATGTCCTCTATACCCCAAATCCAGGTGACAGGTTCCCTTTAAAAAAAGGTTTTGGAAATGTTGTTGAAAATTAGAAAAATTGCTTCTAATGTCCTAAAAAAAAAAATATTACATTTACAAAATGATGCCAAAATATAGGGGAATATTTATTGATAACTATTTTATGAGATATTACTATCTGTCTAAAAAGAAGAGAAATTCAAATTTACAAAATTGTGAATTTTTCTAAATTTTGAGTAAATTTTGGATTCTTTTATAAATAAAGGTGAAATATATCGACTCAAAATTACCGCTGTCATGAAGTACAATGTGTCACGAGAAAAACTTCTCAGAACGGCTTGGATAAGTAAAAGCATACCAAAGTTATTAACACATAAATTGACGCAAGCCAGATTTGCAAAAATAGGCCTGAGATTTAACGTGAAAAGTGGCTCTGTAGTGAAGGGTTAAAGTGAACCTGTCACCATGAACATGCGTGGTGAGAGGAGAAAAACAAAAGGATCCTGGACCAGCACTTTCAAACTATATTCCTTTTATTTATATAAAACAAAACCAATTATTTTTTTTTTATTTATTTTTTTCTTCTTTCACTACCATGAAATCGTAGGCAGCAAGTTATAGAGCAGAACAGATTGATATGTACGTTTATGGGAAAAGATTCAATATAACTTAACGCGTAATTTGTAAATTTAAAGTGGTTCTGTCACTTCAGCTAATGGGATTTATCAGGTAGCGAAATTTAAGTGATTGTCCATTTTGCCTTCTATGCTGGCTTGATTGATTTTTCCATCACATTATACACTTCTCGTATCCAGGGGTTATGACCACCCTGTAATCCAGCAGCGGTGGTCGTGCTTGCACACTATAGGAAAAGACAGCGTCCTCTCTAGTGGCTGGGACTGTGGGAGTGCACATAGGCCGTAGCTTTTTCCTATAGTGTGAAAGCACGACCACCGCTGCTGGATTACAGGGTGGTCCTAATCCCTGCATGCTTAGTCTTGCAGAGTTAGCCATTAATCATCACCTACATGACTCTCTAGCATACCGAGCATACAGAGGTTTAAATAAATAAATGAATAAATGAATAGTCAATCAATCTGTTCAGCTTCTTCTGCTCTATATAAAGTGTTACATGCAGACTGCTTAGCATTTAGTGGTGAAAGGTCCCCTTTTAAAGAGGTTTTACACAATATTTAAAGTGACAACCAACATGGCCGTACTTCATACTGTCTCGCCAGATGCAGATTAATAATTAAGAACACACCTTAAGGATTTAGTATGTTCAATTACCTGTGATCTAGATGACTGAAATCTTGCAAATTCAGTTCCCTTGTATCTTGTGTTAAGTATATTGTATCCACATCCTACAAAGATTAAATTAGCTTTTCATTTATAGAAGACAATTATTTTGTAAGAGAAAATTAACACTTTTCTTATTTCTTTGCAAAAAGAAAAATTAACGGTGGCCATACACATTCGATGAAATTCATCCAACAATCCTTTGTGTATAAAGGCCACACTACTTTTCCATGACTACAGATGTTGGGGAAGAAGGATCTGGCACGTTGACAACGGCTTATTCCCCTCTCCTATGAAAATAAACCTGCACACTCAGCCGAGCTTGCATGTATATTGGGAGAGTCATAGAGAAAAAAAAAAATATATATATATATATATATATATATATATATATATATATATTAGCCAAACAAGCATCCCCTTACCAGTTTAATTCATATGACCAGCTGAAAAAGGGGTTGACCAGCTTTGGCAGCCTTTCTGGTTTCCCCATCCCCTACATCACCGATCTGTGGAGGAAGGCATACTTACCTGCTCTTCGGAGCTGGGTTGCGGCTCTTTCAGTCCACTGTTGTGTTCTTGGCAGAACATCACTGGGTCACGTACTGCTTTGGGGGCACATCACCACTGCAGCCAGTCATTGGTTGCGGCAGCACACATGAACTCTGTCCACTCCAAAGGAGGACAAGCTGGGGCAGGAGGGCCAAAGGAGGACAAGCTGGGGCAGGAGAGCCAAAAGGAGGACAAGCTGGGGCAGGAGAGCCAAAAGGAGGACAAGCTGGGGCAGGAGGGCCAAAGGAGGACAAGCTGGGGCAGGAGGGCCAAAGGAGGACAAGCTGGGGCAGGAGGGCCAAGACCACAGCAGTGAACCGAAAGAGCCGGAACCCAGTAGCAGGGAGGCAGGTAAGTATGCTTCCCTCCAAAGGTCTGACAAAGTGGGGGCGGCAGCCAAATCTAGACAACCCAGTTACACCAAGCTACTTATCATTGCACCTTACTCATTTATGGCTCAAAATAATGTTTTCAGTTGGTCTTTAGTAAAAAATTTCCACAGTTCCTTAACTTTCAGTGCATCTGCAGACTATCTTACCTTCTATTTTACAGAAAATCTGTCAGGAAGCTGCTCTTTATTCTGAACGCCTGACAGCTCATAAACACTTATTATATCTAAATTCTTATCACAGAGAAGAACATGGCTTAACTGAATGTTTAGGAGCTGTCTGGAGTTCAGAGATAAAAGGGGTATACATCAAGAGCAGCTCCTTTATGAAGTTTCTGCAAAACAAGAAGCAAGATAGTCTGCAGATACACTGAAAGTGAAGTCTGTAGAGCAAAAACTGTTGAACATTTTTAATAAAGAGCAAAGGAAAAAAAATTGCCCAAAATGAGTAAAATGCAATGATAAAAAAAATGCCCCTGAAGTTGTCCATAGCTGTTAAGCCTATGTATAACAGATTGCTGAAAAGATCCATCATTACCCATGCATACATTCTGATGCAAGATTTTCTTTCCATTCACAGAGTAAATAGCAATTTATTGACCTACCCACTGTACTTCTTCTCTGTAAGGCATCGAAAGCCAGTCACAAACACACGCATACATCTGTGAAAACCCACCTAAAAAGTAAAAAACAAAACAAAAACAGATGAGTAGAGATTCAGAATTGAGCTCACTTTTATTCGTATTTCAATGTGCTGAGTAACTTTAGTTGCATACCACAAGGGCCTACTTCTGACACCGTCTGGCTATCCCACAGAGCTTGCAAATTTGCCAGTCTGTCAGATGGTTCCATGGTTACTTTCTTCATAATTTTTCTGTAAAAAATAAAAATAAAAATAAAAAAATAAGGAAAACAATTCTTTGGATATCATTTTGTAAAATTTTAAAACTAAACAGTATGCTGGACACATGTACCATGCAGTCCTCAGCAATATCAGGCTACTACCTGACAGATAATAATAAGACACTAGGGCAGATTTACTAATAGCATCGTACTTTACACTGTATAAGAATACGAATCCCAGTCTTACTATTAGACAAATTTACTATTCTGACGCATGGACCGCCAGAGCCAAATTCATGTGTGTAAAGACCCTCAGGGAAAAAACTACCAGATCAATAACGGACTATGGAAAAACCTCACAATGTCAGTTTATATGGGGCTGCTCCTCTTAACCTAGATGCACAGTCATATGAGAATGTAAGATGCCCCTCTGCGATCTAGATGTTGGCTGTGCAGTCTAGAAAAGCAAAAACATGCAAGCGAATACCACCAATGTAGCACAGCAGCAACAAGAGCACTAAACCTACAGTAAAAATTTCTGAAAATGTTACTATTAGGGTGGGTTCACACTAGCGGTAGGGATTCCGTTATGGCTTTCCGTTATAACGAAAAATAACGGAATCTATAAGACGGAAGGACGGATCCGTTCTTTTGCCCATAGACTTGTATTATGACGGAATGCAAAATGGAAGCCTTTAACCACCTCAGGACCGCCGTACGCAGGATTGCGTCTTTGCGGCGGTCCTGTTGTTCTGGGTGGACGCGCCGGTGCGTCCTCTCGCGAGACGCGAGATTTCGTGCATTGCCGGCCCGCGCATGCGCATCGCGGGCCGGCAAAAGTTAAAGAAGTATTTCGTCACCAGCCTGCCAGCAACGATCATTGGCTGGCAGGCTGGCGATTTTCAAAAAAATCGAATCAGAAGCCAGATAACAGATCATATTAGTAAATATGATCTGTTATATGGCTTGTCTGCTCCTGTGCTGGTCCTTTTCGTCGGTTGGATCCAGCAGAGGAGCAGACTTCACAGTGAGTAGCACCAACACCACACTTTAGCCCCAGATCACCCCCCTGCACCCCAATTAACCCTTTGATCACCCCTTTGATCGCCCCTGTCAATCACTATTGAAAGGAAAAAAAGTGATCAGTGTAAACTGTCACTTTTTTTTTTTCACTAGTATTGGCTGTTAGGTTTTAGGGATAGTTTAGGCCCCTTGGTTAGGTAGTTAGCGTCAGTTAGCGCCCAGCCCACCGCACCGCAGTCACTTTTATTCGCTGATTAGCGTATCGCTAATCAGCATTTGTACTTTTATAGTATCTGTAAGTGATCAAAACTGATCACGGTCAGATCTATAATAGTATTAGTGTCACTTTAGTTCGCCCTCCACCCAAAACGCAGTGTTTGCCCGATCAGGCCTGATCGGTCGCCCACACGTGCGTTCACCCACGCCCGCCCCACCGCAGTGACAAAAAAAATTTTGTTTTTTGATCACTGCACATTCACTTTACAAGCACTGCGGCGATAAAAAAATCAGTTTTGATATTTTTTATCAACCGCAGCGGCATCCGGTACTTCGCTAGCCTCCCCTTTGTAAGACAGGTTTGCTTTTTTTCTTGGGTAGTCTCAGGGAATACCCCTAAATTTAGTAGTCCAAATGTCAAACAGGGGGTATTCTTCTGAAGAGGCCCACAGGATTCTGACCCAGTCGGATGAGGAGTGGGAACCCTCATCTGATGAATCTAGCGGGTCAGAATATGAACCTGTGGAAAGCAGTGGCTCTCTGACCCAAAGTTCGGACGAGGAGGTGGAGGTCCCTGGCAGCACCAGGCGTACCCGGCCCCGTGTCGCTAGACCACAGGTTACGCAGGATCCGTTTCAAGAGCAGCAGAGTGGGGCTGTCGCTGCCGGATCACGTGGTGAGGCATACACCAGCAGCGCAGCCCTTCCTGGACCTAGTACCAGCACTGCCGTACAACATGGTGACGTGGCGAGCACCAGAAGGGCAGTTGAAGCTGGTACAGTGGCACGTGCACTAGTTACCCCGTCGCAGCCACCGCGCAGACAGGCCCGTAGAGCCCCTAGAATCCCTGAGGTGCTGGCAAACCCTGATTGGCAGTCACCAACTTCAGCCGCACCTGTAGTTCCCCCTTTCACCGCCCAGTCTGGAGTTCGGGTTGAGACGGCTCAAATCGGTTCGGCCCTGGGATTTTTTGAGCTGTTCTTGACTGCGGAGCTCTTGGACTTAGTCGTGGCAGAAACAAATCGGTATGCCACACAATTTATATCCGCCAACCCGGGAAGCTCTTATGCCCAGTCTTTCCGGTGGAAACCAGTCCAAGTTTCCGAAATTAAAATTTTTTTGGGCCTTCTCCTCAACATGGGTCTAACTAAAAAGCATGAATTGCGGTCATATTGGTCCACGAACCCAATTCATCACATGCCCATGTTCTCTGCTGCTATGTCCAGGACACGATTTGAGACCATCCTACGTTTTCTGCATTTTAGCGACAACACCACCTCCCGTCCCAGAGGCCACCCAGCTTTTGACCGGCTCCACAAAATTCGGCCCCTCATAGACCATTTCAACCAGAAATTTGCAGATTTGTATACCCCTGAGCAAAACATCTGCGTAGACGAGTCCCTAATACATTTTACCGGGCGCCTTGGCTTCAAACAATACATCCCAAGCAAGCGTGCCCGGTATGGGGTCAAATTGTATAAGCTCTGTGAAAGGGCCACAGGCTATACCCACAAATTTCGGATCTATGAGGGAAAAGATCAGACCCTGGAGCCGGTCGGTTGCCCTGACTACCTGGGGAGCAGTGGGAAGACAGTCTGGGACTTGGTGTCACCCTTATTCGGCAAGGAGTACCATCTTTATGTGGACAATTTCTACACAAGTGTGGCCCTCTTTAGGCATTTGTTTCTAGAACGGATTTGCGCCTGTGGCACCGCGCGAACTAGTCGCGTGGGCTTCCCCCAACGGCTTGTAACCACCCGTCTTGCAAGGGGGGAGAGGGCTGCCTTGTGTAACGAAGAACTGCTCGCGGTGAAATGGAGAGACAAGCGTGACGTTTACATGCTCTCCTCCATTCACGCAGACACGACAATCCAAATTGAAAGGGCAACCCGTGTCATTGAAAAGCCCCTCTCAGTCCACGACTATAATGCGCTCATGGGAGGGGTGGACTTCAATGACCAGATGTTGGCTCCCTATTTAGTTTCCCGCAGAACCAGACGCTGGTATAAGAAGGTGTCTGTATATTTAATTCAATTGGCGCTGTACAATAGTTTTGTTCTCTACAGTAAGGCTGGGAGAACACGATCTTTCCTCAAATTCCAGGAAGAGATCATCGAGAACCTCCTTTACCCAGGAGGTTCCGTGGCCCCATCCACCAGTGTAGTTAGCCGTCTACACGAGCGACATTTCCCCAGTGTCGTTGCTGGTACCTCAACCCAACCGCCACCCCGAAAAAAATGTCGTGTCTGTAGCAGGAGTGGAATAAGGCGTGACACCCGCTATTTCTGTCCTGACTGTCCTGACCACCCTGCCCTATGCTTTGGTGAGTGTTTCCGGAAGTACCACACACAGGTACACCTAGCATAGGGATTGCATCTCACAGGACAGGCACACAGGGCTATTAGGGCCCTTTTACTCACAGCTGCTGCAAACCTCTCCTTTCACCTGGGATAAAGTGCATAATGTACTTCGCCACATCTTTGGGCAATTTGCGCTTTGCACATTGTCCCATGGGGAAGGAGAGGTTTGTTCTATAAAGGTAAAAAAAACTAAACAAAAAAAAAATTACCGGTAAGTAAAAAAGTTAAACGTTCAGTTAAAAAAGTTAAAAAAAAGTTTCTATGTTCTGTTCAACAGTTAATAAATTTATTGCGTTGCGGCCTGGTTTTTTCTTTTTTGTTTTGTTTTTTTTACCTTTCAGGTGGACCAACCGATCGACTAGCTGCAGCACTGATGTGCATTCTGACAGAAGCATTGCGCTGCTGTCAGATTACACGCAAGTCGGTGTATGCGGCGCTGCAAGACGAGATTTCTCCTCTGCAGTAAAAGATATGTTTGCCGAGGCATATGAGCTGAGGAGGTGGCGGTGTTCATATACTTTGGCAAACACTTTGTATATATAAAAAAAAAAATCCCGGCAATGATTTATTCATCCACATCGATTGATGTGAATGGAGAAATCTGGTTTGCCAGGGCATACGAGCTGAAGTGGGTATGGATGTTGGGCGGAGCTCCTATGTCCTGGCAGACGCCTTTCCCCTCCTTTTTTTTTTTTTGGCAGAGATTTTTTCATCCACATTGATCGATGCGAATGAAGAAATCTGTGCCGTTCATTTTTTTCTTTCAGCCCAGAGGCTGAACGGAAAAAAAAAATCTCATTACCCGTATGCTCAATATAAGGAGAATAGCAGAAACTCCTAATGCTGGGCATACATGTAATGATTGTGGAGACCCTCAAATGCCAGGGCAGTACAAACACCCCACAAATAACACCATTTTGGAAAGAAGACACCCCAAGGTATTCGCTGAGGGGCATATTGAGTCCATGAAAGATTGAAATTTTTGTCCCAAGTTAGCGGAAAGGGAGACTTTGTGAGAACAAAATCAAAAAAATCAATTTCCGCTAACTTGTGCCAAAATTATTTTTTTTCTATGAACTCGCCATGCCCCTCATTGAATACCTTGGGGTGTCTTCTTTCCAAAATGGGGTCACATGTGGGGTATTTATACTGCCCTGGCATTTTAGGGGCCCCAAAGCGTGAGAAGAAGTCTGGTATCCAAATGTCTAAAAATGCCCTCCTAAAAGGAATTTGGGCCCCTTTGCCCACCTAGGCTGCAAAAAAGTGTCACACATGTGGTATCTCCGTATTCAGCAGAAGTTGGGGAATATGTTTTGGGGTGTCATTTTACATATACCCATGCTGGGTGAGATAAATATCTTGGTCAAATGCCAACTTTGTATAAAAAAAATGGGAAAAGTTGTTTTTTGCCAAGATATTTATCTCACCCAGCATGGGTATATGTAAAATGACACCCCAAAACACATTCCCCACCTTCTCCTGAGTACGGAGATACCAGATGTGTGACACTTTTTTGCAGCCTAGGTGGGCAAAGGGGCCCACATTCCAAAGAGCACCTTTCAGATTTCACAGGTCATTTACCTACTTACCAGACATTAGGGCCCCTGGAAAATGCCAGGGCAGTATAACTACCCCACAAGTGACCCCATTTTGGAAAGAAGACACCCCAAGGTATTCCGTGAGGGGCATGGCAAGTTCCTAGAATTTTTTATTTTTTGTCACAAGTTAGTGGAAAATGATGATTTTTTTTTTATTTTTTTTTTTCTTACAAAGTCTCATATTCCACTAACTTGTAACAAAAAATAAAAACTTCCATGAACTCACTATGCCCATCAGCGAATACCTTGGGGTCTCTTCTTTCCAAAATGGGGTCACTTGTGGGGTAGTTATACTGCCCTGGCATTCTAGGGGCCCAAATGTGTGGTAAGGAGTTTGAAATCAAATTCTGTAAAAATTGACCTGTGAAATCCGAAAGGTGCTCTTTGGAATATGGGCCCCTTTGCCCACCTAGGCTGCAAAAAAGTGTCACACATCTGGTATCCCCGTACTCAGGAGAAGTTGAGGAATGTGTTTTGGGGTGTCTTTTTACATATACCCATGCTGGGTGAGATAAATATCTTGGTCAAATGACAACTTTGTATAAAAAAATGGGAAAAGTTGTCTTTTGCCAAGATATTTCTCTCACCCAGCATGGGTATATATAAAATGACACCCCAAAACACATTCCCCACCTTCTCCTGAGTACGGAGATACCAGATGTGTGACACTTTTTTGCAGCCTAGGTGGGCAAAGGGGCCCATATTCCAAAGAGCACCTTTCGGATTTCACTCGTCATTTTTTACTGAATTTGATTTCAAACTCCTTACCACACATTTGGGCCCCTAAAATGCCAGGGCAGTATAACTACCCCACAAGTGACCCCATTTTGGAAAGAAGACACCCCAAGGTATTCCGTGAGGGGCATGGCGAGTTCCTAGAATTTTTTATTTTTTGTCACAAGTTAGTGGAAAATGATGATTTTTTTTTTTTTTTTTTTTTTTTTCATACAAAGTCTCATATTCCACTAACTTGTGACAAAAAATAAAAACTTCCATGAACTCACTATGCCCATCAGCGAATACCTTGGGGTCTCTTCTTTCCAAAATGGGGTCACTTGTGGGGTAGTTATACTGCCCTGGCATTCTAGGGGCCCAAATGTGTGGTAAGGAGTTTGAAATCAAATTCAGTAAAAAATGACGAGTGAAATCCGAAAGGTGCTCTTTGGAATATGGGCCCCTTTGCCCACCTAGGCTGCAAAAAAGTGTCACACATCTGGTATCTCCGTACTCAGGAGAAGGTGGGGAATGTGTTTTGGGGTGTCATTTTATATATACCCATGCTGGGTGAGAGAAATATCTTGGCAAAAGACAACTTTTCCCATTTTTTTATACAAAGTTGTCATTTGACCAAGATATTTATCTCACCCAGCATGGGTATATGTAAAAAGACACCCCAAAACACATTCCTCAACTTCTCCTGAGTACGGGGATACCAGATGTGTGACACTTTTTTGCAGCCTTGGTGGGCAAAGGGGCCCATATTCCAAAGAGCACCTTTCGGATTTCACAGGTCATTTTTTACTGAATTTGATTTCAAACTCCTTACCACACATTTGGGCCCCTAGAATGCCAGGGCAGTATAACTACCCCACAAGTGACCCCATTTTGGAAAGAAGAGACCCCAAGGTATTCGCTGATGGGCATAGTGAGTTCATAGAACTTTTTATTTTTTGTCACAAGTTAGTGGAATATGAGACTTTGTAAGAAAAAAAAAAAAAAAAAAAAAATCATCATTTTCCGCTAACTTGTGACAAAAAATAAAAAGTTCTATGAACTCACTATGCCCATCAGCGAATACCTTAGGGTGTGTACTTTCAGAAATGGGGTCATTTGTGGGGTGTTTGTACTGTTTGGGCATTGTAGAACCTCAGGAAACATGACAGGTGCTCAGAAAGTCAGAGCTGCTTCAAAAAGCGGAAATTCACATTTTTGTACCATAGTTTGTAAACGCTATAACTTTTACCCAAACCATTTTTTTTCTACCCAAACATTTTTTTTTAATCAAAGACATGTAGAACTATAAATTTAGAGCAAAATTTCTATATGGATGTCGTTTTTTTTTGCAAAATTTTACAACTGAAAGTGAATCGTTAAATTTCGATTAATAACAAAAAAAGTAAAAATGTCAGCAGCAATGAAATACCACCAAATGAAAGCTCTATTAGTAAGAAGAAAAGGAGGTAAAATTCATTTGGGTGGTAAGTTGCATGACCGAGCAATAAACAGTGAAAGTAGTGTAGGTCAGAAGTGTAAAAAGTGGCCTGGTCTTTCAGGGTGTTTAAGCACTGGGGGCTGAGGTGGTTAAAAGGCATCAAAACTGATCCGTCAGGACTTTGTTTTCCGTCTTGCATAACGGGACCCAGACGGATCCGTTGTGCTTTCCCATAGACTTCTATTAGGACAGAAAGCAAACAGAATATCTTTTAAAGGCTTCCATTTTGCATTCTGTCTGGGCATTCCGTTATTTTCCACTATAACCATGTTATAACGGAAAGCCATAACGGAATCTCTAACGCTAGTGTGAACCCACCCTTATAAGGTTTCAGAACTGGAAATATTTGAGACACTGCAGCGAACACAAAGAAAGACATTTTTCTCAACATCATGTCACTAAGACCACTGAAGAACCCTATAGCCAGATGTATTTTCTGCTATCACAGCTCAGGAGGCAGTTATAAGATGAAACCGAGAATGTGCGGCCTTCTCAGAGACACGGACAAAGACATAAGAAAAATAACAAACAGCAGGTGGCGCTATACAGGTACAATTTATTGACTAACGCAGTGGCTATACAACATTTTTAATTACATGCAATTACAAAAAGTATTCAGATCCATGTGCTGGTTTGTAAACTGTAGAATATTTTTCGTGGGACAACCTCTTTAAGAAAAAAGGCAGTTGCCCATTGTTCCACCCCCGCAGCTTCAGGTCCCCAGCAGAACTGAAGTGTGATGTCCTGTCCGTGGTCACATCTACCACTGTAGCTATTCACTGGCTCCAGTGGTGATGTGTCCCCATGACTACGGAGGCTCTGAGGTTAAGTCACCACTGAGGCCAATAAATGGCTGCAGTGGTGTATGTGACCACAGAAGGACAACAAACTTCCAGTCCACTGGGGATTGATAGGAGAGGAAACAGGAGTCTCGGCACTGGAAGGGAGTGGTGGTGAAAATGCAAGAGATTTTTCTTATGACGTAACTAAAATGTTTTTTTGGGTTGGACAACTGCAAGGCGATATTATTTGCATACAATTCCTAAAAGGCATGTAACAAAAATGCTGATGCAGTTAATGCCTGCGTCTCAAGGGTCCTTTACACGGGCCGAGAATTGAAAAGATCATAGTTAAGGAGCATTCATAGCGATCTGGCGGTGTAAATGCACCGCCGATTACCCGATGAACGAGTGTAACTCTCGTTCATCGGATAATTGGAGCGTTAGTGAAGCACAATAATCCTCGTTTCCCGACAGCAGATGGTGCTGTGTACAGCAACACAATCTGCTGCTGGGAAACGAGTCTGGCATTAACGATCGCTCCTCCTCATACTCTGGAGGAGATCGCTGCATGGTCTCTTCCGCTAGCAATCAGTAGATTTTCCGGAAGGAACGCTTCCTTCCCGACAATCTGCTTGTGCATCGTCCTGTGTAAAGAGACCTTTAATCAAGCTATATTTTGCAAACATATTATATCTATACTGTAATGTTTCCCCTCACACATCCCTAAATTTGTCTACCATTTATTTAAAAGACAAATAAAAAGGTAACTTTGTACAAATCCGGTGTAATATTTACAAGTAAAACAAATGGCAAAAATACATCCTGATGATTCACAATAACTTTTCCATAAGCTGGTAATATCTATGAGTGATTTCACATTCAGTGAAGCCTGCGGAGTGGCAGAAGGCTGGCTAATAGTTATACTTATTTCTACATTTTAATTTTTATTATTCACATATTTGTAACTGTCATATATGGGTGAATTATCCTCTATGTCTCATTGTTTATAGGTTAAAGCCAATCCTGCCAGATCCCAAAAATGATGCCTGTCATTTCCTTTTCTAATCAAACCAACCAACACAAATATAAAACAAAGCAATCCAAAAGCAATGGAGTACCGATAGAGAGCACTGCCTAGTCCCTCGTGTCCAGTATCAGTCCCTTGCCCACAGCAAGACACTTAAAAAGGAATACTTTCTAGCAGAAAGGTAATTCTTTTTTACGCTCAATATTCATAGAAAACATAGTAGAAATAACAGTAGGTGTAGGATTGAGATGACAGTATGACAGCTCAATTGTTCTCATGATAGTCCTAGATAAAGATGCCAACAGAAGAGCATTGCACTAGTGTAATGTGTGACTACAGGAGGACTATCTCTGGTCGCAGTGACGTCTGACTGAGAAAGTTAAGTGACCCTGTTTGTCGTGCTAACAGTCCAAACATGGAGGAAGTTAAAGAGCCAGGACAGGAAGTAAAATACATGGAGTGACTTCAAAAAAATCTTCCAGAAAACCAACCACAAATTTTTTATTAAAAAATGACAGACTATTTATATACAGGTTAAAGGGGTTCTCTGGGAATTTACTAAATAAAATTCCTGAAAATATTACTTTATTATAAATTTATTCCCAAATACTTTCATTAGTTATGATGGCTTGTTTTGTCTAGAGAGCAATCATCAGGAGAAATAAAATGGTTGTTGCCCTATTAGTATACACATAAAACCTGTCCTGATAGAACAGCAGGACAAGTTATTTCAGAACACTGAGCTAAAGAGCTGCCTCATCCTCCTCTCTGCTCTGCTTGTCAGGGATTACGATTCTGAATACAGATAATAAATTTAGCTGAATCTCTGTAGGAATGGAGTTCACGAGGAGACGTAGAGTGGATGTACAAGACAGACTGTGGTAACGTGGGGCTGTGGTAATATAGCCAATTGCTGCTTATCAGCCCCACCCCCATCCTCCTCTTTGTACTTCATGTCTTCTCGTGAACTTCATTCCTACAGAGATTCAGCTGAAGATCTTATCAGCTGTATTTAGGATCATAATCCCTGACAAGCAGAGCAGAGAGGAGGATGAGGCAGTTCTTTAGCTCAGTGTTGTAAAGTAACTTGTCCTGCTGTGTGATTAGGACAGGTTTTGTGTGTACTAATATGATGGCGGACATTTTATTTCTCCTGATGACTAATTCAATTTATTTGGGAATATATTTATAATAAAGTAATATTTAAGTATTTTTAGTAATTTTATTTTATCAATTTCTGGAGAACCCCTTTGATATATGAGAAAAATGCTATATCAATTCATTAAGCCTTTCTGTACAACAAAACAATTTTATAAAGCCGTTCATATACTGATAACTTTTAGTACATACACAGGTGCCAATCCTGGAAATATCTTTCGAAGACAGGTGCCAATATGTGCTATGACTTCATTCACATCATCAGAAGAAACCATCTTCAAGGATATGTTGCCTTTTTCTGTTTCAACTACCAACTGCAAAACACAGAAGCAGAGTACATAAAGATGTGGAATCTCGTAGGAGTACACACAGTAATGGATTACCTTTTCACATATCGGAGTGAACTGCAGGAGGGTAGGCTAAAGCACCAAGATGGTTTGAACTGTCTTTACTGCAATTTATAGAATATTTCAAGAGCATTTTTAAAAACGGTCTTCACATTCCTTTCATGCATTTAAGACCACATTACTGGCTTTTTGCCTTCTTTGAAAGTAATGGCCCTCATACACATCAAAGAAAAGTTGTCAGAACCCATTGAGTTCAGGGGTCCAGCCAACTACTGTATCTTATGTGTATCAGGGCCTTCTGACTCTTCTCTGACAGATGAGGTTGGTGAAAGAAGGATTTGGCATGTTGAATTTCAAAGATGTTAGGCAGCGGCTTTCTCACCTCTCCCCGCTGAAAACCCATGTGCGCTCATCTGACAGCTTTTGAAGGTTTTTGAGCACCTTCACGGGAGAAGACGTAGCTCCTTACTTCACTGATGTTACAGCACACACGGTCATCGCACACAAGGATTCAGAAGCACAGACAAGTTTTACTTAATGCGGAAGATGGCTTCAGATTACTAAACATGCTCCCTGCAGCCACAGAAGCATTCAGATAAGAGGGAGGCCAGAGGTTTGCATTGTTGGGTTCGGACCAAAGACCACATCTGCAAGGAGTTTGCATGTTCTCTAGATTATTAGCCCCAGTGGGGATGGTGAGCAATGACGGCCCCTGTAGAGCACTGCAGAATATGTGGGCGCTACATAAATGAAGGAACAAACCTTTTTGGTTAGTTGGTATACTTTGATGCATCCCTCACAGATCTGTCAGAAATAAATGCGAACATTACACACCCTCTGTACTAAAAGAGTAACAGAAACCAGGTGTAAGGTGGCAGGTTCTCCACATCAGAACTGCATGGCACAAGCTAGGGTTAAAATAGGCAATTTTTCTAGTTAAGGCTACTTTCACACTTGCTGTAGCCTTTTCCATTTTGGGCAAAAACGACAGCACGCTGCGGTTTTTGTCCAGCCGCCTCTCCGCATGTTTGCCATGCTGCAGCCGGACCTCTGGCCCGCTCCCATTATAGTAGCAATCAGTGGTCGGAGGTAGGGGTTGGAAATAGAGAGGAGTGGGTCTTTAGTGCAATGAGAGATATAGCAACGCCCTCGTTGCACTAAAGCCTCATTTGCATATTGCTAAAAAAATATATATATTTCTTTGCAGGGAAAACGCAGATCTACGAACCAAGGATAGCATTGTAATCAAGTGCGGAAAACCAATTTGACACTGTCCTTGGTTACATAGGGACGTCACTGGTGACAGACTTCCTTCACGATATACCAAAGCGATACACTATTATTGCTATACTGTCAATTATGACCCCCCTATTAGTACTTTGTTGGGCTACCGTTTGCCATCGCCTATAAATTGTAATGTCCAGCACTGCGGTGACAGAAGGAATATGAATAGAAAAGAAGCTGGTAATGAGCACATGGCTAGAGGTTATTATATTGGTAAAGTGGAGGTTTCCACCAGAAACAGTAACATTCTTTAGTGTCTTCTGAAATAAATAGATCAGACAGAGAGAAAATCTTTGAAAGCACACCACAACTGGTTCATATATCACACAGACTATCCCTGGAGACGTAATTAAAGAATAATGTAAGGGATGTGCCCTGCATTAGACTGTAACGCGGGCCTGGCGGCTGTCAGGAGTGTCACTTACGTGGAATTATTCTCACCTATTCTTATTCCCTTGGACCATATTTTTCTAGAAATGCTACATCAATGACATGAAACATTTCTGCTGTCTTTATTATATTGCATTGAGTCCTGTATAGGAAGTGGCCCTTTAAAAATAGCTGCAGTTGTAATACTATAATGATAACTACGTATTCTATAAAAGACATTCATACACACATACATACAAATACCCATCCATGCTTGTACAAAACGGATTTAATTC
Source organism: Bufo bufo (assembly GCF_905171765.1). NCBI lineage: Eukaryota > Metazoa > Chordata > Amphibia > Anura > Bufonidae > Bufo > Bufo bufo. The sequence goes on from NC_053393.1 coordinate 437,302,287, forward strand.
AAATTATACTCTATTTCTGTTGTAAGATGAGAGTCCTGGGATGCGGATCCACACCAGCAATAGTACTACAGACCAGTGGGCTAAGAAATCAGTTATTTAACAAGGAAATATTTTGGCTTGTTTCCATAAAAAATAAAAAAAATAAAAAGGAGGTTTCACTGTATTTTAAGATTCTAGCTACTTGGATTATTGTGAAAAAAAAATGGGCAGTGACAATCAGAATAGGACTGCTCAGTGCAGAATTGGGGTATGTTCACACATGATGTGTCTGCATGCAGAAAACCGCAGTCTATTACCGTACCAGCAAAGTTGATGAGAATTTACAAAATCTCATCCACACACTCATTCCAAATGGAATTAGCACACAACTTGACCTGCGTGAGCATTTTAAATCTGCGGGGTATTATCTCTCCTTGGGGAGAGAGCCCCTTAATCGGCATGAGGAGACTTATAGGCCATACATGCTCCACTGGAATTCTGGGAAAAATGGGATGCAAATGAGCTTTTAGCAAGCTCTGCCTCTAATGCCACCAGATATAAGATAGCTATCCTATATGTCAGTTTTTGACCCTTTAAACAGGCCTTGAGACATGACTGATATTAAATAAGCCCGCACCTCATCTGCAGACGGGGCGATTGCCCCTCATCAATGCAGAGCAGAGAGTACTGACTTAACTAGGTGGGTGGCCTGCATGTCCATTTATGATGCAAATTCTCAATGCAGATTTCACTCTTGCAACGCAGAGGATAAAAACTGCAGCAAACCCACAGTATTTATATACACTGCTCAAAAAAATAAAGGGAACACAAAAATAACACATCCTAGATCTGAGTTAATTAAATATTCTTCTGAAATACTTTGTTCTTTACATAGTTGAATGTGCTGACAACAAAATCACACAAAAATTAAAAAATGGAAATCAAATTTTTCAACCCATGGAGGTCTGGATTTGGAGTCACACTCAAAATTAAAGTGGAAAAACACACTACAGGCTGATCCAACTTTGATGTAATGTCCTTAAAACAAGTCAAAATGAGGCTCAGTAGTGTGTGTGGCCTCCACGTGCCTGTATGACCTCCCTGCAACGCCTGTGCATGCTCCTGATGAGGTGGCGGACGGTCTCCTGAGGGATCTCCTCCCAGACCTGGACTAAAGCATCTGCCAACTCCTGGACAGTCTGTGGTGCAACGTGACGTTGGTGGATAGAGCGAGACATGATGTCCCAGATGTGCTCAATTGGATTCAGGTCTGGGGAACGGGCGGGCCAGTCCATAGCATCAATGCTTTCGTCTTGCAGGAACTGCTGACACACTCCAGCCACATGAGGTCTAGCATTGTCTTGCATTAGGAGGAACCCAGGGCCAACCGCGCCAGCATATGGTCTCACAAGGGGTCTAAGGATCTCATCTCGGTACCTAATGGCAGTCAGGCTACCTCTGGCGAGCACATGGAGGGCGGTGCGGCCCTCCAAAGAAATGCCACCCCACACCATTACAGACCCAATGCCAAACCGGTCATGCTGGAAGATGTTGCAGGCAGCAGAACGTTCTCCACGGCGTCTCAAGACTCTGTCACGTCTGTCACATGTGCTCAGTGTGAACCTGCTTTCATCTGTGAAGAGCACAGGGCGCCAGTGGCGAATTTGCCAATCTTGGTGTTCTCTGGCAAATGCCAAACATCCTGCACGGTGTTGGGCTGTAAGCACAACCCCCACCTGTGGACGTCGGGCCCTCATATCACCCTCATGAAGTCTGTTTCTGACCGTTTGAGCAGACACATGCACATTTGTGGCCTGCTAGAGGTCATTTTGCAGGGCTCTGGCAGTGCTCCTCCTGTTCCTCCTTCCACAAAGGCGGAGGTAGCGGTCCTGCTGCTGGGTTGTTGCCCTCCTACGGCCTCCTCCACGTCTCCTGATGTACTGGCCTGTCTCCTGGTAGCGCCTCCATGCTCTGGACACTACGCTGACAGACACAGCAAACCTTCTTGCCACAGCTCGCATTGATGTGCCATCCTGGATAAGCTGCACTACCTGAGCCACTTGTGTAGGTTGTAGACTCCGTCTCATGCTACCACTAGAGTGAAAGCACCGCCAGCATTCAAAAATGACCAAAACATCAGCCAGGGAGCATAGGAACTGAGAAGTGGTCTGTGGTTACCACCTGCAGAACCACTCCTTTATTGGGGGTGTCTTGCTAATTGCCTATAATTTCCACCTGTTGTCTATCCCATTTGCACAACAGCATGTGGAATTGATTGTCACTCAGTGTTGCTTCCTAAGTGGACAGTTTGATTTCACAGAAGTGTGATTGACTTGGAGTTACATTGTGTTGTTTAAGTGTTCCCTTTATTTTTTTGAGCAGTGTATTGTATTTTGTGGGAATTTTTATAATGTGTAATATTTTATTTCAGGAATGGTGGAACTGGTCTGTGCAAGCAATTCTCTGTTCACACTGGCAGAATCGGTTCTATTTTGACAGGATTCATGACCAGTATGATGAACGAATGCCTTTTCATCCATTTTACAATGAACCCGAGCAGATGCCGTAGTTGGGTTTCCTTTTCTATTTCTGGACTAACTATTTTATTCTGCCCATCAAAATGTAACAGAAAGCTTCCAGAACAGAATCTAAAGCTGGTGTGAACAAAGCTTAAAACAACTGTTCTCAGCCTGTAGGCCAAAACCACACCACCTCCAGATCTGTCCCATCCATAAGTAAAAAAGAGGTCAGGTTATTTTAGTAGATGTGTCTGCTAATGGCTACTTTAGGTGCCATTACCGGACACAATTTTGGGAGGAAAACCCCTTATATTTAGTCCACAGGATTCTCTAGACAGACTGGACAAACCTCTCTGGTAAAGAGGACTTGAGAGCAAAGTGGCTTGGGACTAGTAATATCCTGTCAACAGGGCTACAAAGATTTTTTTTTAGACAATGTTGATGAATGAAGCTCTAGGTCAGGCATGGCAAACCTGCGGCTCTCCAGCTGTTGTAAAACTACAACTCCCACCATGCCCTGCTGTAGACTGATAGCTGTAGATTGTCTGGGCCTCAGGTTGGCCATTCCTGCTCTAAGGGTACATTCACACCTAGGTTTTTAGTGTTGTTGTTCTGCACTTTAGTGGTTTTAGTGGAATTTTTTACTCAAAAATTCTTTGTGGTAAAAACGCCAGCTTCAGTTGTTATCTGTAGGTCTATGGGAAATAGGACACATAAGCGTTTTTTTTTAGCTATTGGCGTTTTTGTTAATTTTTTTGCTTATAGTTTTTATGGCTTTATCAAAAGGCATTTTTTTCAGGCGTTCTTCTCTATAGGGCAAAAACGTCAAAAAGAAAGCTGCTAGCGATTGTGTGTGCCAAAAATCTGTCTAGAAAGTGTTACCAATTGGCAAATAAATGGTTTTCTTTGAGTAATTAAAGGGGTTTCCCGGTTTCATGATACTGACCTTAGGATATGTTATTAATATCAGATTGGTGGGGTCTGACTCCCAGCACCCTCATTGATCAGCTGTTTGAAGCGGCCGCAACGCTCGTGCGAGTGCCGTGTGCTCTTCGATATTTACCTGCATGCCATCTACTTTGTAGTGTCGGTGTAGGGCAATATCAGCTTTCCCAAATAGGGTGAAAAGCTGTGGTTACGAAGCACTGCCACTACAATGTAGATGGCGTGTGTTAAACATTGGGAGGCCGTAGCCCTTGTACAAGAGCTGATCAGTGGGGGTGCCAGGAGTTGGACCCCACAGATTTGATATTGATTACCTATTTTGAAGATATCATCATGAAACCAGAATACCCCATTAAGCACTATAGAGTTTTCCAATATACTTTCATGATCAATTCTTCACGGTCCACAAGATCTCTGCCACCATTAAAATGGAATGTAAATTTTTTAGATCCAGGGGATGCAAACCTTTTGATTTTCTGAAACTGGCGTATCCCAGTAAGGTGCCACCATCCACCACGAAATGGAAACATGACAACGCTATTGATTCCTTTGCTGCAGTAAACATTTGTACATTTTTTCTCTTGAAAACACAGATGCTTGTGCGTTAGACTTTTGTCTTTAGTTTCTTGGGCTCAAACACGCTCTCTTGAAAATGTATATCCTACAAAACTCCCCTCCCGGAACACAGGAAACACATGCTCAGTTTATTTAAAAATCCAAGAGACTGACAATTCATGACCTAAATAGTATATAGTCCAGCACAGTAGACCTTTAGATGTGCTGGGGGACCCGCGGGTTCACAGACAACCCTCGACATTTGATAGCAGCTTAGTCAGGAGGCACACGTATACTAAAAGGGGGGGTATTCATATAGCGAAAAACTAATAATACAAATGAAATCACCTGATTAGTTTGACACGTCCTCGACGTGATGCAGGGCAAAGGTGCACCAGGTGACAAGTTATAGGATGATGACCAAACGAGTCACATGAAAACGGTCAGCCATATTTGCCTTCACAGTGCTGTATTTCGGTCGCCTATAGCTCTGAGGGTTCTCAACTAATTTATAAGGTATATTTTTCTTTCCTTATTGCAAGTCCACATGTACATTTTACAACTTTTATCCACACGCTGCAGAAAGTTCCCTCGAGGAATTAACCTCCAGTGCAGATATTAAAACCTGCAGCATTTCAATTTGGTGCCAATCTGTGGAGAATCTGCAATACAATATGTATAAGCTATAGATTCATGGCCATTTTCACTCGTGCTACCTTGAAAGGGTTGGAATCTGTGGTGAATCCGCAGCAAATTCTGTATGTTACCCCACAGTGTATGGACCTATCCAAAAAGGTTATGAAGACAACCCCATTCATATTCTCTATAAGGACATATGGACACCACAACTGAAGCCACCTCTACGAGCCAAGGCAGAGAGCCAATATGTAAGAGCAGCTTCATGTGCTACATGGAAGGCAAATCGTGTAAATGGCCGCCATGTAATCCTGCCATGGAAACATCTGCCTGTGGAAGCTGAAATCTGAAAGGGATTATTTCTGATGAGACAACTCTGAACAAGCTCAAAAACATGGAGTTCTGAGATCTGATAACAGCAAGGGAGGAAAACACTAATGTTTTTTTAAAGATGCGCATAGGAGGACATTTTTGGTAGGGAATTTTTAACCAAGACTATTCTCAGAGCCATTTCATTCTACACTGAGCAAAAATATAAACGCAACACTTTCGGTTTTGCTCCCATTTTGCATGAGCTGAACTCAAAGATCTAAAACATTTTCTACATACACAAAAGACCCATTACTCTCAAATATTGTTCACAAATCTGTCAAAATCTGTTTTAGTGAGCACTTCTCCTTTGCTGAGACAATCCTTCCCACCTCACAGGTGTGGCATATCAGGGTGCTGATTAGACAGCATGAATATTGCACAGGTGTGCCTCAGACTTCCCACAATAAAAGGCCACTCTGAAATGTGCACAGTTTTGCCTTAACTAGGGCAAAGACGCCATCGAATGTGAGCATTTACCCACTCAAGTCGGTTACGACGATGAACTGCAGTCAGGTCCAGACCCCAATGAGGACGACGAGCATGCAGATGAGCTCCCCTGAGACGGTTTCTGACAGTTTGTGCAGAAATTCTTTGGTTATGCAAACCGATTATTGCCGCAGCTGTCCGGGTGGCTGTTCTCAGACGATCATGGAGGTAAACATGCTGGATGTGGAGGTCCTGGGCTGGTGTGGTTACACGTCTGCGGTTGTGAGGTCGGTTGGATGTACTGCCAAATTCTCTGAAACGCCTTTGGGGACGGCTTATGGTAGAGAAATTAACATTCATTGCACGGGCAACAGCTCTAGTAGACATTCCTTCAGTCAGCATGCCAATCGCACGCTCCCTCAAACGTTGCAACATCTGTGGAATTGTGCTGTGTGATCAAACTGCACATTTCAGAGTGGCCTTTTACTGTGGGAAGTCTAAGGCACACCTGTGCAATATTCATGCTGTCTAATCAGCACCTTGATATGCCACACCTGTGAGGTGGGATGGATTATCTCGGCAAAGGAGAAGTGCTCACTAACACAGATTTAGAAAGATTTGTGAACAATATTTGAGAGTAATGGGTCTTTTGTGTATGTAGAAAATGTTTCAGATCTTGAGTTCAGCTCATGCAAAATGGGAGCAAAACCGAAAGTGTTGCGTTTATATTTTTGCTCAGTGTCATTTTCAATGTATGGGATCAATACAAACTTTGGTTGCAAAGGAGAACACACCCAGCCTATAATATAGGGATGTTAAAGATATCGAGTCCTTCTGCTATGCAAATTAGCTCTCTTACCTGTAAATAGACAGCTGTCCTATCAGTCAATGTCTGATCCTTTAAAACAGGCCTTGAAACATAACTAAGGATGTAAGCCAACCAGACACTCATCTGCAGACAGTTTCAGGTTGCTTGCCCTTTGTGCAGGCCGAGTACAGGTTTGGCTGAGTGGGGAGGTTTCTACTTCTGCTTAATGGAGCCTGAGAGGCCTAATGAGTCGTAGGCCATGCAATGATCCTCAGGCAAACAGGTATGCAAATTATCTAAAAAAAAAAAAAAAAGGTTGTGCCCCCAAGTGCTCTCTGTTGGAAGGCAGTCGTCCTATCATTCAACAGTCAATAGTCAATGTATGACTTTTTGATTCAGGCCTGTTTAAAAGGTCAGGATAGCTGCCTTCCAAAATATGGCACTAGAGGCATAGGCTTTTTTTTTTTTTTTTTTTTTTAAAGAGCCAATTTGCATAATTTTTGCCAGAGAAGCATAAGGAGAAACAGTACATCCCAGTTCCAGCTTCTCTGTTATTACTGTTTTAATAAAAATGAGATCCCACTTCAATTGCTCTATTTCAGATTGTAGAGGGAAATAATACTTGTCAGGGAGAGTAGACGGTTAAGCTAAGAAACAAAGACCTATATGCCGATCACTCCATATGAAGACGTGAAGTTATTATTAGAGTTTCCATTAATTATTGGCCGTCATGCTACAGGACCATTATTTCATGCAGTGTAAATCCAAAGACTGCCGTATCTAGCAGTAGAAAGCAGCCTCATACTGGAGATGTGACAGGTAAAGGACTAAATATGGAGTCTCTGAGATACCAAACACACTCTGTCAAGGAATATGGCATGTAGGATGTGGATGCTGGATTCACTAACGTGGGTGGTGCTTCATAGATAACATCAATCACTCCAGTTAATTTTTATTCTCCAAATGTAAAATGCAAGGGATTTTATCAACTCAAATAGAAACTACCGGTGACTGAAGATTTTCAATATCCCACCACTAGTGTTGAGCGAACTTGTGTTTTAAGTTCGGCATCTAAAGTTCGGGTTTGGGTTATCGAAGTATCCCGTTATGGATTCCGCTACCACGAACCAGAATCCATAACGGGATACTTCGATAACCCGAACTTTAGACGCCAAACTTAAAACACAAGTTCGTTCAACACTACCCACCACTTTAGAAGACACCTTCACAGGGAAGCAGTTTCAGGGACAATTATGTTGTGCTTATGACTTCCAAATAAGAGAAGATACTTACATGACCTGGTTTGCTGCAAACAATGCCTTGAATTTCCAAATAACTGAATGTAAGTTCGAGCTGAAAGTGAAAAAACAAAAAATAAATTCTTTAAATAGCACAAAACTGGGCCTTCAAATTCTGAAAGAGGACAGAAAGCACAAATTATTTTCTTGACACAAATCTAGACTGCTTGCGGTCACCACTAGGGGGAGCTTAAAAAATACTTACCATATATGAGCTTGTGATCAGAGCACCATGATACGATAACACAGGTTCTCTGCAGACAACTGCCTGTGTCATGCTATTACGTTGCTGTGATCATGTGGGCACTGCCACTTTGCCTGCGCAATCAGGAACAGGACCATGGCTGAAAATACAGCAGTGGTCCTACTCTAATGGAAGAGTCATTTAAATCCTTGTATGCCATGATCAGATTGCGGGACACAAGAGGAAAGCAAAGAAAGGATCCCCCTTTGATCATGTCACAAGGATATCCTGTGACAAGATCTGTACCCACAAACAATGGATGGATCCTAGGGTAATCTGTTAAAGGGGTTGTGCCACGAAAAATATTCTACATTTTCAAACCAGCACCTGGATCTGAATACTTCTGTAACTAGTTTAGTAGTAGTAACTAGTATAAGTTTCCACATGCACTTAAGGGGTTTTACAGGAGTAGAATATTGCTTACTTTTCCTCAGGGATAGGTCATCAGTATCTGATTGGGGGGGATCTGACTCCCAGAACCTCCATCAATCAGCTGTTTGAAGAGGTTGTCACAATTCAGTGAGCTCAGTGGCCTGTCCCTAGGCAAGTGACGTCACGTTCATCGATCACATGTCCTGTGTGAATCTCAGTCACTATACAAATGTACGACAATGCGCATGGCTAGCTGTGAGGGAGCCGCAGTGCTCACCGGAGCACCGTGGCCTCTGTAAACAGCTGATCGGCAGGGGTGCCAGATGTCAGACCCCCACCAATCAGATATTGATGACCTATCCTCAGGATATTCTCCTTCCGTAAAGCCTATTAACCACAAGACTTGTACAACATTCCCAAACTAATGATTTCAAATAGGATATTATAAGAAAACCGAAGAAAAGTCTTATTATGTAAAGTTCTATAAAGTGCTACTTTCGCTGTCATCAATAGCTTATGCAACACTACGACCAGTAAATCATATGACTATCAGTGTGACAGCGAGGAGAAGTAATCAACCGTAAAATCACAAATCATAAGGGCGCCAATTCCATTAGTCATCACATCACTGAGAACTCGATCTACAAAGGATCGAGCATGTTGAAATGCATCTTGCCTTATCTAGTCCTCCAACAGCGGATGTTGGGAGACAATCTGGCTGCCCACATACATATGAGATTTCTGAAATCAGTAGGGAACATCAGCCGTTATGTGAAGTGTATCGTCAGATTCCAATCATGAAGGGGAAAAAATTCCACTGGAATGACCGAGCGTATTGTAATTTGTTAATATTCTGGCTCTGGATTGCACACGAATTCCAGATGATACTGTGTATCATCAGTATTGTCATCAGTATTGCTTCAGTATTTCCTCACGTTGCATTTGATATTAGGAATGAAGAGCTATATATTCATTACTAATGTGATCAAGTGTCATCGCAGTCAAGGTCACTGTGACTTCAGACTACTGCTACCCTGGCATTAATTTGTGTCACTTTCTACACTGTACTAATGTAAAGCAAATGGAGTGAGAAAGCACTGATGGAGGCTAGTGAGCAAGTTTAAAAGGATTTCCAGCCTGTAGAAATCAATGACCTATCCTGAGGATAGGTCATTAACATCCCATCGATGGGAGCACGGCAGCCGGCACCCCACCAATCACCTGATTTTGTAGGCGCTGGCTGCGGAAAACAGCTGATCAGTGGGGGTTTCTGGGTGTCAGACCCCCACTTATCTGATATTGATTACCTATCCTGACTTTGCAAAACTTTATGAAACTCAAATGCTATCATAGCTACTATACTATTACCTAACTCCAGTAGTCAGTCCAAGATCAGAAACACTGAAAACAGAAGTAGAAAGATAAACCTACCTTGGTTGGGACTCGGGCAGTTAATATAAACGCTCGACATGATGTTAGCACCTATAAATACAAAAAAAAAAAAAGAAAGAAATTACATTGAATCCAGCCAACAAATCAGGTTTAAATGAACAACTTAAAGGGGTATTGTCACCAATGGAAATGCAAAATATAGAGCAGGTTATAGAGCAGGAGGAGCTGAGCAGGCTGATATATAGTTTTATGGGAAAAGATTCAGCTAATTTTGTATTTCATTCATTGAAATTCCTGCTCATTATGGTCTTTGCAGTCCAGGAGGCGGTCCTATCAGTGATTGACAGCTATCTTTGTATACACCGTCATAGAGGAAGGCTGTCAATCACTGATAGGACCACCTCCCTGACTCCATAGCTCAGAAGGGTACTGGGCAATCCCTACCTGCAGACCCCTAGCAATCAGTTTTTATTTGTTGGGGTAACATGGCAAAAAGTGTTCAATTTTCCTGGCGCTCTACTACAGGAGAATAAGTATTACAAAGCATCCATTGAAATCAATGGGTAGTCTGTGTAATACACAGTATCTGGTCTCTGCTCTGGCCCAAAAAATGACAAACAAGAACCACCACCTTGCTATTAAAAGGGGTATTCCACAGGGAGTCCTACCGCTGGGGCACCCCTACTGATTACGAGAACTGGGGCCCTGTACCCAAACAGAGCGGTTGGTCAAAAGGTGCGCCGCCATTCCATTCATTTCTATGGAAGTGCGCTGTACTCCGCTATCGCTGGTGCTCCCATAGGAAAAAGTGAAGTGACCACCATTCAGGGAGGCTCCACAGGGTACAGGGCCCAGATTGTAGGACCCCTACCAATTAAGTTTATACCCCATCCTATGGATAGGGGATAACTTTCCCAACCGGAATGCTCCTTTAAGGCCTCATGCACACAACTGTGTCTGTATTTCGGTCTGCAAAGTATAGATTTGTAAAATATGGATATCTTCTGTGTGCATTTTTCTCACTCCCATCAATTGAAATTACTTTTCTCGTCCGCGGACCAGAATAAGTTATGTTCTATAATTTGTGGAATGGCCAAATGGATCTGCAAAAAATACAGATGTATGCATGGCCCCATAGAAATGATCTGGGCAGTATGACAGCCTCAAAAAATGCAACTATTACACAGATGAAAAATACAGTTGTGTGCATAAGGCCCAATACAGAATTTCCAAATAGGGCATATAAAAATAGGCTTTTTAAACTGGACATCTCCTTTAGAAACAGACATGTAATACAAATTATATATATGTATATATATTATAGCAACCTGTAGTGCTGGTGTAGATACACATATATAAAAACCATACTAAAGTACTGATATATAAGTGGGGGTAAAAGTGGGATGAAAATATGGAGATGCCTCACTAACATCTACAGGGTAGACTATGGGTTTTATACAGACACTTGTATAATGAAATATGATTTGCATTTTTAAATACAGATATGCAGAGTTAGCTAGGGTCACACCCTGCAGCGGAGGTTCCATCAGGAGCCACCATCACAGATTCTAGCAAAAAAACAGGACAAAATACTGTGTCTGGCAGAATCCCAAAAACCATAACGGAAACTTGATTGATCCCATTATGATCAATTGGATCCATCGGGTGCAATTGCTCTCCTGGCATATGTTGGAACAATTGATCCAGAGTTTTTTTTCTGTTCCTATACTAGAATAAAAAACTAAAAAGCAATTGTTATGGCAGTAGGTGTTGAACCATTGTGTCAACCAACAGACTTGACTTTGGGCTAAACCTAAGGGCATTATCCTGGCAGTATTGACCCTTTAACCCCGGTACAGGAATCTGGAATTCGCTGCAGGGGAACAATCAAGCCACTACCTCGTAGAGTAGTCTATTGTGTGGTTGACAGCTGACCTATGGGGGTCAGAGACACCAATGCCGAGTTCAGAGGGGTTAAGCAAAGTCGTAGTCAGGAACAGGCTGAGGTCGACACAAGTAGAGTATGTTCTAATATAATGTCTGAAGTCAGAACGGCAGTAAAGTATGGGGGTCTGGTCACAGAGGGTCAGAATCCAGTAAACTGGCAGAGTCTCTGTACATGGGTAGACAACAGAATACAGCACACCTTTGCAGGGAACTAGCAAGCTGGCAGCCATTGGCTGGTGAAGATTAGGCTGCAGGCACTGACCCTTTAAGAGCTGAAGGGGGTGCACACTTGCCCTACAGGAAGTGGAGGGGTGGCTTTGCTGGCAAACAGGAAGAGGGCAGCTAGACTCGCCAGGAAGAAGGCAGCGGGAGGCAGGTCTGGTCCACTGGGCAGGGTAAGTGGGGCACCGGCGGCTTGCAGCAATAGTAATGTGAATCTAGGGTACCTCTATGTTCAGGACTTTCCAAACATAAAATATGATTCTGTAAACCCTTTACAAAGGTCCAAGTCTTATAATCAGCAGTTTCTTTCTTTCTGATCTTCACCACAGCTTACACCTCAGTGCCTCCAATTATATAAAAACTCACATCTCGCCGCTTTGAACATTCCATATACCAGACGGGCTAAGGGAAAGATTTTACACATAGGCAAGCAAAACATGAAGATTAGTTACCACTCGGTGCTCACGATTTACTCAAATGCACCTCAATAAAAAATAAAAATAAATGAAAGCAGTATATCATTCACAGACTGCAGTAGCGCAAAGCGTAACATAAAATTCATTTGCTGGAGCGGCTAGTACTGAAAGATCCTGCCACACAGCAAAGCCGAAAATCCAAAACCAGTTCACGTTCCGTGCATCACATCCATCGTTATACTTTCTGCAAACAATAGGGAGACCTTCAGACACAAATACAATCCGTCCCTTGAAGGAATCAAAATTTGCTGGTATTAGAATAGAAAGGCCAATCAGCAATGTGGAAAATTCACCATGACACGTATCAGGTTTGTCATGATGGTTAACATCCTTCTCATACGTGAAACTATATTTCATGCTCCAGAGAGAAAGAAGGATGCAGTCAACAAGATGAAAAATCTGTAGGTTCACTCAATTTGAAAAAGCTCACTGGTACTGAAAAGGCAATTTAATTTCTTTCTGCCTCGGTGTCTCCTAGAGTACCGCAAAAATGTAATTTCATTTGTAACCATAACAGACCTTAACAAGTCCTTGCTAGGAGATGCTATCAATACCCATTGGTGCAGATGTAGCTGCTGTATCACAAGATGATTGTGCCACTTCATCTCCTGGCAACTCTGGGTGGCTTTTTCTGAAGGCCATATGGACATTTTAATAAGGTGTATCACTCAATATCTGGCGTTTACTCAGTCTTAGTTTATAACTTTTACTCTGAAGCAAATGAATCTAAAAGGATTAGGTTGCATCTATCGGAGTCCAAAGGCTCAAGCTGCAAGAAAGGGCTCAGACCAATCAGATTCACTGTAACACAACATGGAGCCACTTTCAGGTTTTTTCCCAGGGCCACTTTAACTTCCCAGTCCGCCCCTGCCTTGGAAAGCTAGGCACAGTATGAACTAGACGCTCCAAATTTTGGGGAAATTCATGACAACATTTAGCAGAATAAGTCAAATCACGTGACCGACCAATCAGCTGCTAAATCCTGTAATCTGAGAAGGTTGAGCAAGGTTGGAAACCCTTAGTAAATGTTCGCCATTTTGTTGAGATACATGGATAAAATTCAGGACAGTTGCAGTCTAATAGGAACTCACACGCCAAAGAATATATTTATTATAGGATTCTATCATGATTTCTACAAAGACACAAAACGGCACCATTGTGTTGATGGTGTGTCCTCTCTAAAGAGGACCTGTCACCACAAAAGGCAATGCAGTCTTCAGATGTTATGGAGCAGGAGGAGCCGAGAAGATTGATATATATTATTTTGTGGGGGGAAAAAATCTGTAAAATGTGTAATTTATACATTTTAACCTCTGCTGTTTCTGGTTTAATTGTTCACAGGGAGGTGTTATCAGTGACAGCCATCTCTGTATACACACACAATACTATCAATCACTGGTAACACCTCCTCATGTACAACTGAAGTCAGAAATAGCAGAAACATATATGTATAAATTACAAGTTTTACTGAATCTTTTACCACTAAAGTATTTATCAATCTGCTCAGCTCCTCCTGCTCTATATTACCTGTTATCCGGTAATATATATTGATGACCTATCCTCAGATCAGACACCCAGGACCTCCACCTATCAGCTGTTTGAGAAGAGCGTCCGGCCTCTTCCTAGCCCTTGTGACGTCACCGTACATCGGTCACATAGTCTAGTAGCAGCTCAGCCCCATTGAAGCGAATTGGGCTGAGCTGCAATACCAAACTGCTGTATTATGTACAGTGCTGCCCTTGGAAAGCTGCCAGGAGTCGGCTAAGCTCCCCAGACCTCCAGGAAGCATAGTGGCTCCCTGAAACAGCTAAATGAATAGGATAGGTCATTGTAATCTATTACTGGATAACCCCTTTAACATGCTGCCCGCAGATTGCATTTGGTGGGGACAGGTCCTCTTCAAAGGGAATCTGCCACCAGGACCTTCACTTGGATTGAGCCAGAATCTGTTCATTGAAAAAATTATGGTTTTGAACAAAAGTTCAATCTGGTTTTTTTTCTATAGTATCACAACCTATCAGATACAGCAGACAGTTGCCAGTAGGGCTGTGGAGTCAAAGTCACTTTAGGGTGGAATTAGCAGAAAAGTACAAACTCTAACTTTGGCTTCAAAATAAAATTATATACTTCGCTGCATATTTACTTTCATAAGAATTTAGGGAAATGTAGACATTTTAATCATATCAATACTGTATATATGTTATGTTCTATCAAGGTCTCTTTTTTTTTTTTTTTTTTTTTAATTGTGATAACTAGCAGTCATTAAAGAGAACTTCTCACTAGGGATGAGCAAACTTTAAGTTCAAGTTCGGGTATATGCGGAATTGCGTTATGGATTCTGTTACCACGGACCATAACGCAATTCCATGACCGAATGCATAAAAAAATGCCTTTAGAGGCAGTCATAATAGAAGTTTTTGGCCAGCATAACGGATCCATAAGGATCTATGCTGGCCAAAGACTTCTATTAGGACGGAATGTATATATTCCGTTATGCATTCTGTAATAGAATTGCGTTATGGTCCGTGGTAACTGAATCCAAAACGCAATTCACCATATACCTGAACTTCAAAACTTGAAGTTCGCTCATCCCTACTTGTTACCTCTCCTGACCTGTCCGTTTTAGTAAATACCTGTATTCCCCATTAAATAGTATTCTTGAATCATCTTTTCATAGAACTCCTGAGTTGTACCTTCCTCTGTTATTCCTCCGAGTCCTAAAAACATAAATAAATTGACAACTGGGTGTTACCATTCCTTCTCCCAGCTGTCAATTTATTCATACAGTTCTACCAGAAAAAACTGTGGAATGGCAAAATTCAAAGTTGTAAATGTAAAATGCAAGATTATCTATAATTGTTATATTATGAGGAGCTGACCACCCCTTTGGCCCGGACCTTTGCTCCTATCCTAAAGCCCCTGAACAGATTACAGTACAGAATTTTTTTTTAAAAGACCTGTTCGCTACTCCATTAGTGGCCAGTTCAGGTCCCCGTAGGACCAGGGTGTTGCTGTGTCCCGTAACCGCTACGGCCAGTCGCAGGCCCCTGTGGCTTGAACGCTACGTGATTCACATTAGTAAAAAAATCTATGGCACACCAAAATTCTTTAGGAATTCTACAAAGAATTTTGGCGTACCTCAGATTTTCTTACTAACGTGGATCGACTATTGTCTTCTATGAGCACCCACCACTAAAGGGTGTGCAGATCTCATCCTTCTAAAGCCTGTGACTGGCCACAGCAGTCACAGGACCCGGCCATTTCCTGGTCCTGCAGGGACTGGAAGCGGCCATTAATGTAGAAGTGGTGGGACTGCGGATAGTTGAGCCTTTCCTTATATATGTTTTACAGGTCCCTACCAAAGGGGCTTTTAGGTTACCATGATTACCACAGATGATTGTTATTTATGGGATTGTGTTTTCTAAAATTTAAAGGGCCAATGCTTTTAATCGCCAAGTTCTCCCTTCAAAATGACAGATAACAAGTCAGCTTGGTCTGTGAAGTAGAGCAGCTCAGATACATTCTTCCTCATTCCCCATTGTGCTTTTTGTTATCAATCAGCTGCCCTACAAAATCATCTCTTCAGCCAAAACTCATAAACCACTGCGGAGAACGAAGCACGAATATCAGTAGGCTGGTGAAACACTACTATGGCTATCAGTAACACGTCTCTTCTAATAAAGCTCAGCTTGCCGACTTCATTACCTTCACTTTGTCTCCCCTGCTCGTTTCCCTTGACATGTCAGCCCTAGAACCACATCATAATTCTACCGCTTCACAAACCTGTCTCCAACAAATCAATAGATATGTTTATTCAGTCAGTACAACGCTTTTCTAAAACCTGAAAATATCAAGGAAAATTGTTTTGTTTCTCTTAAAGCAGCTGTTTGACGGACCTGGACCTTCAAAATGTGGAACGGTGCTACAGATCAGAGATATTAGGAATCACTGCCTGAGCCATCCTCTCAGCTGCTGGCCGGGTACATAACAATCTGGTGCTCTCAACATTAATTAACGCTAGGAGAATCAGATGCCCCCCTGAATTCAACTGTATCACCACCCTCAGGATGCACTAGGGTATTTGGTTCTGTTGGGGCAGTATTTTGTGCTGCACTATTGTATTGCTGGCTGCACCTACTTGAGTTGTCTCTGCCTACTTGTCTTGGCCCTACCTTCTGTCAATTTGACTTCCCTACAACATGGAACCACTTTTACTTTTTTCCCAGGGCCACTTTAAGTTCCCAGTCCACCCCTGCCTTTTCAAGCTGGGCATAATGGATACTAGATGCTCCAAATTTTGGCCAAATTCATGACAAGATTTAATGTACTCACATCAGTAAAAGTGGACCACAATGTCTGTACTAATGGCTGGAGAAATCTGTTCTAAAGCTGAAAGTTTTTCTGGCTTCTTTACTGCATTTATAAAGTTGTCCTGGCTTGTTAATTAGTCATTTAGACATCTCATAAAGGCCTGACCAGTCAAGTTGCAGCGTCTGGGATTGCCATCAATTGGTATGTCTTTTGACAATGACTGTTGCAGTGGCTGTACATACATGATCATTCTCAGAAGAATTTAACAGTAATTATGGAAACCTTCAAGTGTGCCGTTTTGGTGTCATAAGGTGCAGCTGAAACAGTTTTTCTAAGCCATGGAAATCTCAAACAAAAACAATTGTTCACCCTTTGCCCTTTCATGCATGGTTTTTGATTTTTTTTTAAAGAAATCGACATTTTCCACACTTTTTTAGTTAACACCGTATAACTGCAGGCTTAAAGAGGTTTTCCGGAATTTTCATATAGATGGTTATAGGTTGTTAGTATGAGATCGATGAGGAACCCACTCCCGACATCCACACTGATCAGCTATTTGAGGAATCCATGGCGAGTGCCACAACCTTCTCACTGGATAGCAACTGTGCTTGTTATCGCAACTCAGCCCCATTCATCAGTGTGGATGTCGGGAGTGGGTTCCTCATCGATCTCATACTAACAACCTAACCATCTATATGAAAATTCCGGAAAACCTCATTAAGCCTGCAGTTATACGGTGTTAACTAAAAAAGGAGGGACTGCCTCCTTCTCCCCCGTGCTGTTGAGGAGAACATGGCACGCGTTGACAGCAGCGCGTGTCATGTCAGTTTAATGTGAAAGCGGCGGGTCTAGGCGCAAAGGGCGACAGACTACAAAGTCTTGTCGCCATTTAACAATTTTAGGTCGCATTTGCGACCATTTTGGTCGCCATCTGGAGCCCTGGAACCCCTTTTCTAGACCAATCTAGACAAATAAAATTACATAATATTTTAAATGTTTGTATTCATGATAACCTCAATCAAGAGCTTCAGGTTATGGTACGCATGTCCCAAAATTTGACGCGGTATGGTTCTGGTTACCAAGACGTGACGTAAGGTCAGGTTGGTACAGTTTACACAGACACCTCCTGTCCACACGGGCACAGAGAGGCAACAAGCTGAGAGAGGCTTTTCACTGCTGCAGTGAAAACAGCGCTGTCTCAGCCCGGGTAATCTGCCACCAGTTTATCGCTTGATATAAGCCCGATCCGCTAACGGGATTATATAGGGTGAGAAACCAACCCGCGGTAGCTTATAACTAGGCAGAAACACCAACGTGGGGATTCGTGATCAAGATACAAGACAGCACAAGATTAAATTATATATTTAATCCCCTTAAAGGCACACTTGATAACACAATATACACTAAAACTATATATACACAGAGGTGTGAGGTTACAAATACAGGTAATATGGTACACACAGGATTACAGAGTACAAGTCAGTTACCGGGTAGATGAATGTTCCTTTGGGTTAGGATGGTGTAATAGTCCTTGGCTGCGGTCATGTGGGGGGCAGTGATGTCAGCTATTACCAGGTCTCTCCAGGTCTCAGCTATTACGATGTGAACCCCTTTCAGAAAAAGACATGCCCGCTTGCTGGCACAAGCCTTTTAAGCTGTAGCCGGGCCCTCCCCTCCCAGCCTCTGGGAGTGGTCCCCCCCTCCCTGCTGATCCTGGCAGCTCAATGACCCACAAAACCCTTTAGGGTTCATAGCTCCAGACCAGAACATCACAGGGGGATGGTTCTGGGACCAACAGATCCGCCTGGGTTCTGGCTACAAGTAGAGTCCAAACATGGTACCGTTATTTGGTTTCTGTGGGGAGATATGTATATCTCCCATCACGGGCATCCTAGCATCAAGCCAGGACCACGTGGATGTTTGGCTTTGACCCAGGATCGCAAAAAGATAACCGAATTATGCCTGTGATGGACGGACGAGTCATAATTCCTTATAAATTGCCGGTTCCATGCTGTCTGCTAGCTTTGGTTGAACTGGTAGCTTAGACCCCCTGCAGGGAGGTTTTCCTGCAGGAGCCTCCTGGTGCCTGTCAGCTGGAAGAGGTGTGACTTTATCCACCTGGGGCCCCCTTGAAGCCTGGACCCCTGGGGGGTTTTCTCCCTTGCTATCTAACAGCAGATGGCTGGGGGGTGAGAACTGACTGTGTACATGCAAAAGGTGAATCAAATGAAAATTAGGGCTGCCAGTAAATAATGATCCATATTCCTCACAGTTGTACATACAGTTTATAGAGTCTTTCAATGCCCTGGTGGCATACATGCACACTTACTTCTTTTATTTTCAAAGATTAAAAAGTAGACCTTTCATTCACATGTCAGATGGCCAAATTCATTTTAGACCTAATTCACACAGTCAATGATTTGGTCAGTGTTTTCCATCAGTTACTGTGAGCCAAAACCAGGTGTGGGGCAAAAATACAGAACATGTGCAAATACTTCCATTATACTTTATCTTGGTGGAGAAGCCACTCCAGTAGTTTCCATCACTGATTGGGATCCAAAACCAGATCTTATAGTGCAACTTTTTACATCCATTTCCGTTTCTTGACAGCTACACGCCCTATCAGACCCATAAGGGTGTCTCCTTACAATGAAGGATGGGCAGATTTGAAGTGGAGCCAGATTCTCTCGATGATGAAAGCTAAAGTCCCCTTTTTATGGGCCAACACAGGACAATTTTTAGAAAGCAGCATCCCTAGGAACGCTTGATGCGGAAACCAAAATCATAGTCTCTGGGCTGCAGATTGTCCATTTTTACAGGGATATGCTGCCCAGAAACAAGTCTGTATGGGGCAAGTAACAGCAGTAACCATCACTCATGTCCATACAGCGAAGGCAACTGCTGCATGTAAATTCAGACCTCACCTACTCTGAGGAGCAGGAAATTATCAGGAATGAATGGTTCACTCCTGATAAATGCCTGAACAGCGGACCTGTGTAAGTGGGCCTTTAGTACTGTTCATCTAACAGTTTAGTCGTCTAATCCTATTTCTCTTTTTCAGTTATTTTCCTTCCTGATGCTAAAGAATCATCGTATACCTTACCACCTCGTAACGTTTCCATAAGATTTAAATTTACAAGAAACATACAGGTAAAACTCGAAAAATATTGTGCAAAAGTTCATTTATTTCAGTAATGCAACTTAAAAGGAGTTGCATTAACCCCTTAAGGACTTGAGACGTACCGGTACGGCATGGTTCCCGAGTCCTTAAGGACCCATGACGTACCAGTACGTCATGTGTTGTTCCGATCACCGCCGCCCGGTGATCGGACCCTGGTGCCTTCTCAAATCATTGAGCAGGCACCTTGGCTAAATGTGCGGGGGGGTCCTGTGACCCCTCCGTGTCGGCGATCGCCGCAAGTCAATTCAGACCTGCGGTTTGCGGCTTTTACTTGCAGTTGCGGCGGTGATCGGGCGTGCCATCGGGTCCCCATGCGGTTGTAGGGGGGACCCGATGGCATGGAAGGCAGCGCGATGCCCAAGGAAGGAATCGCGCTGCCTTCCGGTGACGAGCCTGTGAGATCCAGCCCCCTGAATCTCACAGGCGGAAGCTGTATGAGTAATACACACAGTATTACTCATACAGCCAATGCATTCCAATACAGAAGTATTGGAATGCATTGTAAAGGATTAGACCCCCAAAAGTTCAAGTCCCAAAGTGGGACAAAAAATAAAGTGAAAAATAAAGTTGAAAAAATAAAGTTTCGCCCCCCCCCCACAAAAAATTTAAAGGTTCAAGTAAAAATAAACAAAAACGTCATTTTCCACAAATAAAGTTAAAAAAAAATTGGTAAAAAATAGAGGGGAAAAAAAAGGTATACATATTAGGTATCGCCGCATCCGTATCCACCGGCTCTATAAACATATCACATGACCTAACCCCTCAGATGAACACCGTAAAAAATAAAAAAATAAAAACTGTGCTAAATAAACCATTTTTTGTCACCTTACATCACAAAAAGTGCAACAGCAAGCGATCAAAAAGGCGTTTGCCCACCAAAATAGTACCAATCTAACCTTCACCTTATCCCGCAAAAAATGAGCCCCTACCTGAGATAATCGCCCAAAAAATAAATAAACTATGTCTCAGAATATGGAAACACTAAAACATCATTTTTTTTGTTTTAAAAAAGCTGTTATTGTGTAAAACTTACATAAATAAAAAAAAGTATACATATTTGGTATCGCCGCGTTCGTATCGACCGGCTCTATAAAAATATCACATGACCTCAGTGATGGTTACTGCTGTTACTTGCCCCATACAGACTTGTTGTTTCTGGGCAGCATTTCCCTGTAAAAATGGACAATCTGCAGCCCAGAGACTATGATTTTGGTTTCCGCATCAAGCGTTCCTAGGGATGCTGCTTTCTAAAAATTGTCCTGTGTTGGCCCATAAAAAGGGGACTTTAGCTTTCATCATCGAGAGAATCTGGCTCCACTTCAAATCTGCCCATCCTTCATTGTAAGGAGACACCCTTATGGGTCTGATAGGGCGTGTAGCTGTCAAGAAACGGAAATGGATGTAAAAAGTTGCACTACAAGACCTGGTTTTGGATCCCAATCAGTGATGGAAACTACTGGAGTGGCTCCTCCACCAAGATAAAGTATAATGTACCACCGTAAAAAATTTAAAATAAAAACTGTGCTAAATAAACCATTTTTTGTCACCTTACATCACAAAAAGTGTAATAGCAAGCGATCAAAAAGTCACACAGACCCCAAAATAGTGCCAATAAAACAGTCATCTCATCCCACAAAAATCATACCCTACCCAAGGTAATCGCCAAAAAACTATGGCTCTCAGAATATGGAGACACTTAAACATGATTTTTTTTTTGTTTCAAAAATGATATTATTGTGTAAAACTTACATAAATAAAAAAAAGTATACATATTAGGTATCGCCGCATCCGTGACAACCTGGTCTATAAAAATATCACATGATCTAACCTGTCAGATGAATGTTGTAAATAACAAAAAAAAAAAAAAGGGTGCCAAAACAGCTATTTCTTGTTATCTTGCCTCACAAAAAGTGTAATATAGAGCAACCAAAAATCATATGTACCCTAAACTAGTACCAACAATACTGCCACCCTATCCCCTAGTTTCTAAAATGGGGCCACTTTTTAGGAGTTTCTACTCTAGGGGTGCATCAGGGGGGCTTCAAATGGGACATGGTGTCAAAAAAAACAGTCCAGCAAAATCTGCCTTCCAAAAATCGTATGGCATTCCTTTCCTTCCACGCCCTGCCGTGTGCCCGTACAGCGGTTTACGACCACATATGGGGTGTTTCTGTAAACTACAGAATCTGGGCCATAAATATTGAGTTTGGTTTGGCTGTTAACCCTTGCTTTGTAACTGGAAAAAAATTATTAAAATGGAAAATCTGCCAAAAAATTGAAATTTTGAAATTGTATCTCTATTTTCCATTAGTTCTTGTGGAACAGCTAAAGGGTTAACAAAGTTTGTAAAAATCAGTTTTGAATACCTTAAGGGGTGTAGTTTATAGAATGGGGTCATTTTTGGGTGGTTTCTATTATGTAAGCCTCGCAAAGCGACTTCAGACCTGAACTGGTCCCTAAAAATTGGGTTTTTGAAAATTTCTGAAAAACTGAAAAGATTTGCTTCTAAACTTCTAAGCCTTGTAACATCCCCAAAAAATAGAATATCATTCCCAAAATGATCCAAACGTGAAGTAGACATATGGGGAATGTAAAGTAATAACTATTTTTGGAGGTATTACTATGTATTATAGAATTAGAGAAATTGAAACTTGGAAATTTGCAATTTTTTTAAATGTTTGGAAAAATTTGGTATTTTTTTATAAATAAAAATTATTATTTTTTTTACTTCATTTTACCAGTGTCATGAAGTACAATATGTGACGAAAAAACAATCTCAGAATGGCCTGGATAAGTCAAAGCGTTTTAAAGTTATCACCACTTAAAGGGACACTGGTCAGATTTGCAAAAAATGGCCGGGTCTTTAAGGTGAAATAGGGCTGAGTCCTTAAGGGGTTAATGTAATTTAAAATTAGAATATTGTGAAAAGGTTCAATATTCTAGGCTCAAAGTGTCACACACTAGTCAGCTAATTAATCCATAGCCCCCGAGGGTACCTGAGATTGTGACTTTGGGGTTTCATAAGCTGTAAGCCATAATCATCCAAATTATAACAAATGAAGGCCTGAAATATCTCGCTTTGCATGTAATGAGTCTATCTCATATATTAGTTTCACCTTTTAAAGGAAACCTGTCACTATGATTTTGCGCATAGAGCTGGGGACATGGGCTGCTAGATGGCCACTAGCTCATCTGCAGTACCCAGGTCCCATAGCTCTCTGCGCTTTTATTGTGTTAAAAAAACGTTTTGATCAATATGCAAATTACCTGATATGAGTCCTGTATCCGGAGATGAGTCAAGCGGAAAGGAGCCCAGCACCGCCCCGCGTCCTCCGAATCTCCTCCTTGCCGGCTGACGTCACAGAGCTGGAGCGCCGAAATCTCGCGATGCGCGAGCTAGCGCATGCGCAGTGTCGGCATCATGTTCATTCCCTGTGCTGGCATCAGCACAGGGAACGAACTACGCATGCGCTAGCTCGCGCATCGCGAGATTTCGGCGCTCCAGCTCTGTGACGTCAGCCGGCAAGGAGGAGATTCGGAGGAGGCGGGGCGGTGCTGGGCTCCTTTCCGCTTGACTCATCTCCGGATACAGGAGTCATATCAGGTAATTTGCATATCACCCAAAACGGTTTTTTAACACAATAAAAGCGCAGAGAGCTATGGGACCTGGGTACTGCAGATGTGCTAGTGGCCATCTAGCAGCCCATGTCCCCAGCTCTATGCGCAAAATCATGGAGACAGGTTTCCTTTAAGTTGCATTACTGAAATAAAGGAACTTTGCACGATATTCTAATTTTTCGAGTTTCAAAACTAGTTTGGTGCAACAGTTTGACAAGTAACTGCTGCACAATTTGAAACCAAACTTCTGTTGGGCCTTTGTTGACCAAGGGGCTGTGTCTTAGCTGGCAGAGGGGTCTTACCAAAAATGCTGCATCACTAATTTGGCATAAAATAAATAGTGTCACAAACTAAGCCAACCAATAGTTGGTACAGGGGAAAAAAAAAAAAAAAGTGTCAAGCCATGCACCAAATTTGTCCACCTGAGCCACTCTGAGAAATCTGGTGCAGGTCTGGACAGCCTGTCTAAAGTCACGCCATCTACAACAAGAGTAGAAAATCTGCCCTGTTGTCTGTCCATGCAGTTTTACCGTTGCCAGACAACTGAGATTGGAGCTGTATTTGAACCAAGTTGTGCAATTTATGTACCATTTTTATTTTACTAGGAGAAAATGTCACACAAGCCCCAGCCTTTTACAATAACTGGAATGTTAAATTTACAACATCTCAGTTTCTTGATAAACTCATTTATTGAAGGAAACAAGAAGTCCTTTATATTACATTATTACCCATTTCGGGGTGTAAAGCCGTAATCGGATAGGTTTTCAGGTCACAAAATCCTCATTTCTTACAGATTTGTGAAGCTGCATTTCAAACTCCACATTGTAAACTGGCATCATTTATTCATGCAGCCAAGCTTTTGTTCCAGTCCCCTGTCCCTTAGAAAAGCCAGCCTGGCAACAACAACCCTAATTGGTGCCTAGAGAGAACTTTCTAAATAAAAGCCCATTCAATATATTTTTGTAGGCCAAATATAAAATTGCATACCCATTTGTCACTGCCTGGGAATATATAGGTAAATGCTGTAGTATGTTTAAACTTTTTTTAATAGATTTTTTTTTTTTTTTTTTAGAGCCATGTTAATGTTCACATTTTCAAGCATGCAAATATTTTTTATTTTTTTTGTTTTTTTTTTAAAAGCTGTATAGACCGTGATGTGCAAAACTGTTCAACTTGGGTTTGGTTCTTTCTATACTGTATAATGGTTCCATAGACATAGGGCTCATGCACACGGCCGTTGCCCGGCCGGCAAACAGCGACAGCGCAATACATGGGCACCGGCCGTGTGCACCCCGCACACGGATGCAGATTCATTCACTTGAATAGGTCCGCAATGCGGGAGATGCTGTCCGGTGCGGAACGGAGGTATGGATCGGAAGCACTACGGAGGGCTTCCGTGCGGTATGATAACTTTGGTGCATCTTGCTAGAAATAAGACAGAAACTTTTCTTCCAGTCACTCTCCATCCAAGTAGGTGCAAAAAGTGATTAAAACACATACAAAATGGAAGGCATGGTTTGTACTCCACAATTGTGGCTCATTTAGCTTAGTAAATGTCCCCCAATGTGTATAAATAAATGAATTTTGAGATGTAATTTTGCACATAAAAAAAAAGAATCTATAAAACAAGGACAAGGGCAACAAAACCATTGGGAAGCACTGGCGAAGGAATGTACCCTTTCATGCCATATGATCCATCAAGCAGAGACGCATTGCGTCTCCAATGAAGTAGACAACATTGAAAGGACAAGGAGACGAGCCCACAAAAACAGAAACTTCCAAACGGAACCTCTTTTTCCCACTGTCCTAAGATCTGGACTCCTCAGCCATCTTAGGATGCACAAGAGATCTTGACTGGTGTCAATCTCATTTTGAATGACTGTAACAGACCGTTTCAGCAGACAAGGGGTTAAAATCCGTTTAGGCGATAAGCCCCTTTCTGAGAGACAGGCACAGCTACTGCAGGATACACCAAACTCCCGAACTGGATACAAAGTAGCACTCCAAACTGGAACCTCACGAATAGCTGCTAGCAGACGAACAGGAATCAGCTTACACTTCTGGCAATCGGTCTTCTAACAGCATACAGTGAATCCCCCCAATAACGAGACAAGGCTCCGTGTTGAGGGTCAAGCAGTGGTCTGAGGTGCTGGCACACCCAGCCTGGTTTTTATTACAGTCTTTTCAAATACAGGACCGCCCACAGGGAGGTATAAAACAACCAATCACATATCAGTTACATCCCACATATTCCCTCCCCTTATCCTGAGAGGAAACTCAATTACACATACAGTTAAAACATACTTTCTACCTAACTTTCATAACTCTAAAACCATACATCACATTCACATAAAAATTACATATTCACAATCAATCCATTCAGGGGAACAACATATTACAAAATGGCATGAATCAGACCAGGGGTTGAAAAGTTAGTAAAAGTATCTTTTGGGCCCTGGCTGGCAGCATGGCAATCTGGCTCAAGCAGGTTTTACAGAGACAATACATCCCCACAATGCATCATGGTTTCCTCCTCTCTGCCCTTGAGACACCTGAGGCGTAATCCAATTATCTCTCAAGACAAAGAGAAATCACCAATACACACGTGGGGACAATGGAACAGACATCACTTACTCAAACATACAATGTCCCACCCTTTACAATACACATAGACATTTAACACATTCCCAGACACCTCAAGTCTGAGTGCATATTATTAGGTGAATGGCACTCAGACAACATGAATACAATAAAATTAGCTAACTGGGTACCCTCACATAACATACAATACAATTACACAGACAGATGGTTCTGTCACACATCTCAAAACCCCACATGTCCCCATATTGCTTGGATCTGAGCGCTCAGATGCCACAAACACAGTCAAATCACCATGGGGTTTAAGTTTTGCATGGGCTGATGAGAGGGCCCATAATCCTGGGGCAAGAGGCTGATAAACAGGCCTCTCCAAAACCCAGTGGCGAGGTTGGTTTCGCCACAATGACCTTTGATAATTATGACCTGTCTCAATCTAGATTTTTCCAACCATTGGCCCAGATTCACTAATCCTAAAGATATTGTAAGCTTAATGTCCCTTTATATGGGACGACGGAACAGCAGATTGTCAGGAAAGTAGCATTTCTTCCCTGACCATCTGCTGCTCACTAGTGGAGGAGACTGCATTTACATGTGATCTCCTCCAGAGTAATGAGGAGGAGCGATCGCTAATGCCCTCGCTTGTCCCCATACTGACTCATTGTTTGCCGACAGCAGATTGTGTTTACACAGCACAATCTACTGTGGGCAAACAGATTTTTGTATCCGCACAAATGATTGGATTACCTGATGAATGAGTGTTTAGCTCGTTCATCAGGTAATCGGCGGTATGTTTACACTGCCACATTATAGCATTCTCGGCCCGTGTAAAGGGCCCTTTAGACAGACTGCTTGGATCTGTACCAGATTTAGCACAGTGGCTCAGGCTGGATGGTAAATGTGGTGCAGGGATAGACTCTATACAAACTTTATAGTAACTATTGGCTAGTTTACTTTGAGGGACATGGTTAAAAAATAATAATGTAGAAACCTTAGATGCACCAAATTGTACCACTTTTTAGACAGATTTTTAGTGCAGACGTACCAAAAATAATGCCACAAAAACAAACAAACATAATAAACCTAGTTGTTGGCTGAATGAACTATTAAATTGTAGCAATAGCTTTAATAGTACAGGGTCCCCAAAGTGAACATATCAGCTGTACATGCGTGGCGACCCTCTATTCAACGCTTTACCATTCACCCTTTTATGGGGGTCTTAATACCCCTTTAGCTGGCGGTGGATGCGCTGAATTTATGTAGAGACGCCGGCCTCAACATAACTTCAGCATATCCACAGGCTGTCTAAATCTACGCTAGCTCCCTTGCTGGCATAGATTTAGACCATTTTCTCTGCCTAAAACAGATGTAGAAAATGATAAATGAGACGGGCCTGCCGGCCTGCCCATGCCACGCCCCCTTTTTTAGACCTGGCGCGAGTGTGGAAGGTCAGAGATTGCAGTTCAAATAACCTTTGTGCCGCAATCTATGACAGATATACGCCAAAAAGTAGTGTATATCTGTTTGTAAATGACCCCCTATGTGCTCACACAAACACGATACCTAGGGCCCCACCAAGTTATAAATATTGCCCAGGCTAGGTATATGGACTCCACAAAGTTCTGCCTCTATAAATATAGTGCTCCACTTTGGATGAGTAAGGGCTCATGCCCAGGAACACATTTTCTTTCCGTGTCCATTCCATTTTTTTTGTGGACCGTATGCGGAACCATTCACTTTTAGGGTCCATTCACACGTCCGTTGTTTCTTTCCTGATCTGTTCCATTTTTTGTGGAACAGATCTGGACCCATTCATTTTCAATGGGTCCTGAAAAAAAAAAATCAGACATTGAGCTGTCTGATTTTTTTCAGGACCCATTGAAAATGAATGGGTCCAGATCTGCTCCAGATCTGTTCTGCAAAAAACTGAACAGATCAGGAAAGAAACAACGGACGTGTGAATAAGGCCTAATGGGTCTGCAAAAAAACGGAAGTTACTCCGTGTGCATTCTGTCCGTATTTCCGTTCCGCAAAAAAATAGAACATGTCCTATTATTGTCCGCATTATGGTCAAGGATAGTATTGTTCTATGAAGGGCCAGCTGTGCTGTTCCGTTCCGGCAAAATACATACGGTCGTGTGCATGAGCCATAAGGCCAGATTTAAGCTTTTAGTTATTTGATCAGTTTTTTCCATCAGTGATTGTGAGTAGAGATGAGCGAATTTCCGCTTATGAAATTCGTTCACACTTTGGTGGTAAAAGGTGAATTGATTAATGGATTCCGTTACAACGGACCATAACGCAATTCTATGACGGAATGCCTTTAGAGGCATTCCGTTATTCATGCTGTCATAATAGAAGTCTATGGGCTGCAAAACAGATCCGTCCCGTTTCCGTTATGCAGGGGAGTCCTCTTTCTGCTTTTCTCCAATTCTGCTTTTACCACCAAACGAAGTGTGAACGAATTTCAAAATATAAAATTAGCTCATCTCTAATTGTGAGCCATAACCAGTATTGAAGATTAGATGTAATTTAAAGATTTGCACCTCTTTTGTGTTTTTGACCCGCACCTGGTTTTGGCTCCCAATAACTGATGGAAATTACTGACCAAATAACTGAAGTGTGAACTTGGCCTAAGCAGTCCACCTTACAACCCTGAAATCAAGTGGACTGAATTGTTATGGCCAAGTTGACTAATGAGGCCTAACCATATCAATTATTACAGAACACTAAAATATACAGGAATAACTCCCAAATTTACATCTG
Organism: Bufo bufo; assembly: GCF_905171765.1. Taxonomy (NCBI): domain Eukaryota; kingdom Metazoa; phylum Chordata; class Amphibia; order Anura; family Bufonidae; genus Bufo; species Bufo bufo. Next base: position 437,330,949 of record NC_053393.1, read on the forward strand.
GAAATTGTCATTCTAGCAATATAGCTTATCATGTTTTACAGTATTAAAAATGGACAGCAAGCAACTGCTGGTGCAGCAGAGATAACTAAGAAGAGGAAGTGTGCTTTATAATCGACAGTCACCCGCATGACAGCTCAAAGGACATTAAGCTGAACGTATCATAAAAACTGGCAAAATGTCTGCAGACTAAAACAAATCCACTTTCAATGGAAAGAAATCTACCGTACTTTTCTAGAGCAAGAATTAATCTTACTGGCTAAATTAAGCTGCAGGATCTTTTTTTTTACAGTTTCAGAGGAGGATATTAGTCAGTCCTAGGGTAATCTACCGCCAAGCATCGCTGTTAAAAGATATTAAAAAGATATAAAGTCCAACTTTTCACCATTGTACGGAATATGCATCATATCTTCAAGCACTGGGTGCTGTATTATACACTGCTCAAAAAAATAAAGGGAACACAAAAATAACACATCCTAGATCTGAATTAATTAAATATTCTTCTGAAATACTTTGTTCTTTACATAGTTGAATGTGCTGACAACAAAATCACATTTTGTATGTGTGTGTTTTTTGTTTGTAAGGGGTCTTTTACTCCCGTGCGGGAATAGACTTATTAAAAGTTACATTTTAAATTGTTACTGCTCCCCTTCATCACACTTTGCATTTCCTTCCTGAGCGGTACCCAGGCGAACTGCCCCCGCAGTCTCTTATCCTGGGAAGACACATATTATTTTCTATTTGCTGACAACAAAATCACACAAAAATAAAAAAATGGAAATCAAATTTTTCAACCCATGGAGGTCTGGATTTGGAGTCACACTCAAAATTAAAGTGGAAAAACACACTACAGGCTGATCCAACTTTGATGTAATGTCCTTAAAACAAGTCAAAATGAGGCTCAGTAGTGTGTGTGGCCTCCACGTGCCTGTATGACCTCCCTACAACGCCTGTGCATGCTCCTGATGAGGTGGCGGACTGTCTCCTGAGGGATCTCCTCCCAGACCTGGACTAAAGCATCTGCCAACTCCTTGACAGTCTGTAGTGCAACGTGACGTTGGTGGATAGAGCGAGACATGATGTCCCAGATGTGCTCAATTGGATTCAGGTCTGGGGAACGGGCGGGCCAGTCCATAGCATCAATGCCTTCGTCTTGCAGGAACTGCTGACACACTCGAGCCCCACAAGGTCTAGCATTGTCTTGCATTAGGAGGAACCCAGGGCCAACCGCACCAGCATATGGTCTCACAAGGGGTCTGAGGATCTCATCTCGGTACCTAATGGCAGTCAGGCTACCTCTGGCGAGCACATGGAGGGCTGTGCGGCCCTCCAAAGAAATGCCACCCCACACCATTACTGACCCAATGCCAAACCGGTCATGCTGGAGGATGTTGCAGGCAGCAGAACGTTCTCCACGGCGTCTCAAGACTCTGTCACGTCTGTCACATGTGCTCAGTGTGACCCTGCTTTCATCTGTGAAGAGCACAGGGCGCCAGTGGCGAATTTGCCAATCTTGGTGTTCTCTGGCAAATGCCAAACGTCCTGCACGGTGTTGGGCTGTAAGCACAACCCCCACCTGTGGACGTCGGGCCCTCATATCACCCTCATGGAGTCTGTTTCTGACCGTTTGAGCAGACACATGAACATTTGTGGCCTGCTGGAGGTCATTTTGCAGGGCTCTGGCAGTGCTCCTCCTGTTCCTCCTTGCACAAAGGCGGAGGTAGCGGTCCTGCTGCTGGGTTGTTGCCCTCCTACGGCCTCCTCCACGTCTCCTGATGTACTGGCCTGTCTCCTGGTAGCGCCTCCATGCTCTGGACACTACGCTGACAGACACAGCAAATCTTCTTGCTACAGCTCGCATTGATGTGCCATCCTGGATAAGCTGCACTACCTGAGCCACTTGTGTGGGTTGTAGACTCCGTCTCATGCTACCACTAGAGTGAAAGCACCGCCAGCATTCAAAAGTGACCAAAACATTAGCCAGGAAGCATAGGAACTGAGAAGTGGTCTGTGGTAACCACCTGCAGAACCACTCCTTTATTGGGGGTGTCTTGCTAATTGCCTATAATTTCCACCTGTCGTCTATCCCATTTGCACAACAGCATGTGAAATTGATTGTCACTCAGTGTTGCTTCCTAAGTGGACAGTTTGATTTCACAGAAGTGTGATTGACTTGGAGTTACATTGTGTTGTTTAAGTGTTCCCTTTATTTTTTTGAGCAGTGTACTACAGGCTTGGACTGAGAGTGAGCATCCTTCAGAGACACAGTACTTCGAAAAAGTTTTAGGCAGGTGTGGAAAAACTGCTGCAAAGTAGAAATGCTTTACAAAATAGAAGTGTTACTAGCTTCAATTTATTCTGCGGCAGGACAACAACCCCAAACATACAACCAATGTCATTATGAATATCTTCAGAGTAAAGAAGAACGAAGAGTCGTGGACGGTATGGCCTCCAAAAAGAGTCCTGATCTCAACATCATTCCAACATGGGATTATATGTAGAGACAGAAGGATCTGAGCAAGCCTACACTCACAGAAGATGGTGGTTATTTCTCCAAGATTTTTGGAACAACCTCCCTGTCAAGTTCCTACAAAAGCTCTGTGCAAGTGTACCTAGAAGAACTGATGGTGTTTTGAAGGCAAACGGTGGTCACCCCAAATGTTAGATTTTTCTTTTATTCATTCACTTTCCATTTTGTTGATTGATAATAGTTTATATTTAACACTTATTTTTTAAAGCATTTTTACTTTGCAGCATTTTTCCCACACCTGCCTACTTTTTCACAGTACTGTGCAGTACAAGATTTTACTTCCACGGAGCTGAAGGAGCACAAACGTCTCTCAGGAATTGGCTCTGCAGTCTGGAAATCAGGGGATTTATGAGGCCTGCAGGCTGTGAAAATGTATGTATGATGTGCATCTATCAGGACAATATCTGCATTCTGGTAGTAAACTGATGGTCTGCTTTTTATTTTTCCGGTCTTTGGGTACCTTGGTGTAATGACCAGAAAAAGAAGCAAGCCGCTTATTTAAAAAGAGACACACCCAGAACAGCAGCCGCTGCATCACCCGCACGCGTATACAGAGGACTCCAGGAAAACGTACTTGGCATTTGCTTATATTTTTGTACTTTCCAGTGAACATACTATTCCATTAGAATCTCCTAAGACACATGTCCTGGAAGGAAGAAAACAATGTTTTCAGAGCATAACTCAAGTGAGGGCAGGACGCCAAGAATATAGTATTAACGGAATTCTGATAAGTCAGCTCTGTACCAGTAGTGAATGAAGCGGGCAGTGCACCAAGTCATGACATTTCTACAGCTATTTGCTGATCACCCTCACATTCCTGTGTAGGAGGGACCGTCTGCTATTTCCTTATGCATTACAGTATCTCTATACAAAAACATTTGCCTCGGTCGTCCCTTAAAATAAATATTTATGTGCGGTCTCTATAGAGAGTCATCATTTTACGTTTTTTTTTTGCTTACTTACGGAAATGACGCTACGTTACATAGCCAGCTTACTGCTCCTGCCTAAATGAGGTTTTGTTTCACTGTGCATATATTTGAACCATGCCAGAGAACCCTGTACATTGCACAGGATCGAGAACATAGCCTATACTGTATCCCTCGGTAGAAGTATAAAGGCTCTCAGTTATACAGGGCACACAAATGTTTACCTCCATGTGATGCAACCATGAGCGGCGCAATGGAACAAAGATCTTTTTGTTATGGGTGATAGCCGAATCAGCACAAGTTAAAAAGCAGTAATAGAAATAGGAAAAGAAGACTTCTTGTGTTTGAGATGAGTGTTGAGCTAGGCTCTTCTCCAACTGGGGAAAAGATTCAGTCTGCTACACAAACTCTATAACCGAATATCCTGGCCAAGGCCGAGTGCCCTATTGATGCCTCTCACTAATTACCTTGGGCACATGCCCCACCTATCCTCACCCCTGTCTATAGTAATTTGTTGAAAGTAATTCAAATATTGATGAGAGGGAGAGGGCTAGGTAGCCCAAGTATCTGTGGCATCATACCACTCCAGGGCACTGGCTCCGTTATTTAGAAACAAATCTGTATTTCCCTTGGAGTTCGCCTCTTGTTCTAGTTATGAGGAAAGGTGATTTATATTTGTAAGGCCTCTTTCACACTTGCGTTGTTGGGATCCGGCATGCACTTCCGTTGCCGGAGGTGCCTGCCGGATCCGGAAAAACGCAAGTGTACTGAAAGCATTTGAAGACGGAACAGTCTTCCAAATGCGTTCAGTGTTACTATGGCACCCAGGACGCTATTAAAGTCCTGGTTGCCATAGTAGGAGCGGGGAGCGGGGGAGCGGTATACTTACAGTCCGTGCGGCTCCCGGGGCGCTCCAGAATGACGTCAGAGCGCCCCATGCGCATGGATGACGCGATCCATGCAATCACGTGATCCATGCGCTTGGGGCGCCCTGACGTCACTCTGGAGCGCCCAGGGAGCCGCACGGACGGTAAGTACACTGCTCCCCGCTACACTTTACCATGGCTGTCAGGACTTTAGCGTCCCGGCAGCCATGGTAACCACTCTGAAAAAGCTAAATGTCGGCTCCGGCAATGCGCCGAAACGACGTTTAGCTTAAGGCCGGATCCGGATCAATGCCTTCCAATGGGCATTAATTCCGGATCCGGCCTTGCGGCAAGTGTTCCGGATTTTTGGCCGGAGCAAAAAGCGCAGCATGCTGCAGTATTTTCTCCGGCCAACAAACGTTCCGTACCGGAACTGAAGACATCCTGATGCATCCTCAACGGATTACTCTCCATTCAGAATGCATTAGGATAATCCTGATCAGGATTCTTCCGGCATAGAGCCCCGACGACGGAACTCTATGCCGGAAGACAATAACGCAGGTGTGAAAGAGCCCTTAGCGGTTGTGCCTGTGGTTGTGACTGCAGATTAGGTTACTTTCACACTCACGTTTGGTGCGGATCCGTCCAGATAATACAACCGTCTGCATCTGTTCAGGACGGATCCGTTTGTATTATCTTTAACATAGCCAAGTCAATGGAAGACGGATCTGTTTTCTATTGGGCCAGATTATGTCAAAGAAAACAGATACGTCCCCATTGACTTACATTGTGCGTCAGAACGGATCTGTTTGGCTCAGTTTCGTCAGACGGACACCAAAACGCTGCAAGCAGAGGTTTAGCGTCCGCCTCCAAAGCGGAATGGAGACGGAACGGAGGCAAACTGATGCATTCTGAGCGGATCCTTTTCCATTCAGAATACATTAGGGCAAAACTGATCAGTTTTGGACCGCTTGTGAGAGCCCTGAACGGATCTCACAAACGGAAAGCCAAATTGCGAGTGTCAAAAGTAGCCTTAGACCAATTCACTAAAGATAGGCCAGCAAAGTCCCAGAAACCCTCTTTAAAAGTAAACCTGTTGTTTAGAAGGAGAGAAGTTGAGCTCTGTGATATATAGTTATTATTTGGAGCAGGTGCCCAGAGAGCAGGACATAATAGAGTAAGAAGCTGAGTTTATTGATATATAGGTTTATATTATTTGGAGCAGGATTTCTAATTTTGACTATGAAAATTGTAGATTCACACTGAAGGCATCAAAACTATGAATTAACACATGTGGAATTATATACATAACAAACAAGTGTGAAACAACTGAAAATATGTCATATTCTAGGTTCTTCAAAGTAGCCACATTTTGCTTTGATTACTGCTTTGCACACTCTTGGCATTCTCTTGATGAGCTTCAGGAGGTAGTCCCCTGAAATGGTTTTCACTTCACAGGTGTGCCCTGTCAGGTTTAATAAGTGGGATTTCTTGCCTTATAAATGGGGTTGGGACCATCAGTTGCGTTGAGGAGAAGTCAGGTGGATACACAGCTGATAGTCATACTGAATAGACTGTTAGAATTTGTATTATGGCAAGAAAAAAGCAGCTAAGTAAAGAAAAACGAGTGGCCATCATTACTTTAAGAAATGAAGGTCAGTCAGTCAGCCGAAAAATTGGGAAAACTTTGAAAGTAAGGACTATTTGACCATGAAGGAGAGTGATGGGGTGCTGCGCCAGATGACCTGGCCTCCAGTCACCGGACCTGAGTGCTATAATAAAATCAAAAGGTGCTTCAAAGTATTAGTTTAAGGGTGTGCACACTTATGCAACCACATTATTTTATCTTTATATTTTTTCTTCCCTCTACCTAAAAGATTTCAGTTTGTTTTTCAATTGAGTTGTACAATTTATAGGTCACATTAAAGCTGGAAAAAGTTCTGAAATGATTTATCTTTGTCTCATTTTTTTACATCACAGAAACTTGACATTTTAACAGGGGTGTGTAGACTTTTTATATCCACTGTGTGTAATATTATATATATATATATATATATATATATATATATATATATATATATATATATATATAGGGATTCGGATGCAGTATAGAGGCAAAGTACACAGTTCTTGAATCAAACAGCGGTATATAACGAAATGCAGATAAGATGCATCACAAAACGCAGGTGGCTTGGTGTTTGTTCACACACAAGGAAAGTCCATAAACAATAAAAGTAACCTTTTCTCCTGGGTGTTAATTCACACCCTGTTAGCCGTTCAGCCTCATCAAGTCCATAGGCGACCTGTTTGCATTTAGAGGGACATGAGTCCTCCAGCCCAGCTCAAACCTCAAATCCCAGCACAGCCCTCAGTTCACAGCACACAGACTCCTGAGCTTCACTGTCAGAGGGAGGTAAATCCACACACCTGGCAGTGCTGGCTGGTTTTTATGCCTGGCAAAACCCAGCCTGGAACATGTGGAGTAGTCACCCGCCTAGCACTTTGACTACTCCCAGTAAGAGCCATCCCGGATCAGCTATAACAGCCATGCTAAAGCTTTAGGTATTAATTAGCAATAGCTGCTGCTGATACATAAAATACCGTCTCTTACTTCACTGTGGCCAGGAACCTAGGTGACACATACCTTCTATCCATGATGATTCCAGGTACCTTCTTACATACCCCCCCTCTTCCTTTGTTCAACCCTGAGGGGGTGAACACCTGCAAAACAGTATACCCGGGACAGGGCATCTGTGTTTCCCTGCAACCGGCCTGCCCTGTGTTCCACGGAGAACTAAATTCTGCAAGGACAGGAACCATCTGGTGAATCGGGCATTTCTCTCTTTGGCCTGGCTCATCCACTTGAGAGGGGAGTGGTCAGTCACTAGGCGGAACTTTCTCCCCAACAAATAGTAGCGGAGAAACTTGAGTGCCCACTTGATAGCCAGGCACTCTCTCTCCACTATGCTATACCTAGTTTCAGCTGGGGTGAGCTTGCGGCTTAAAAAGACAACAGGATGCTCCTCCCCGTTGACTTCCTGAGAGAGTACAGCACCGAGGCCTATTTCGGAGGCATCTGTCTGTACCACGAACTCCCTATTGAAGTCGGGCGTCACCAAAACCGGTGACGCACACAGGGCCAACTTCAAAGTGGAAAAAGCTTCTTCTGCCCGCTCATCCCAGTGAACCTAGGAACTACTTTACTTGTTTAGTGGTGACAGGTCGGGGACAATTTCTTATAGCCTCTATTTTGTTTACTTGGGGTTTGATCACTCAGCGCCCAATGACATACCCCAGGTATTTTGTCTCTAACCCTATCACGCATTTTTTGGGGTTAGCGGTTGGTCCAGCTTTTCGAAGGGAGTCTACTACAGCCTGCACTTTGGGCAGGTGACTTTCCTAGTCGGTACTGTGGATGACAATATCGTCCGGGTAAGCCGAAGCGTACAGACAATGTAGTCGCAGCACAATGTCTATTAACTTTTGGAAAGTGGCGGGGGCGCCGGGGAGACCAAAGAGTAACACCTTATACTGGTACAACCCCTCCAGTGTGATGAAGGCCGTTTTCTCTTTGGCAGCCTCCGTTAAGGGTACCTGCCAGTAACCTTTGGTGAGGTCCAAAATAGAAAATACTGGGCTTGTCCTAACCTCTCAATCAGCTCGTCTACCCGGGGCATGGCATATGTGATGAACTTAGATAACTTGTTTAATTTTCAGAAATCGTTACAAAACCGCAACGTTCCGTCCGTACTATAGGTCTGGCCCACTCATTTCTAGACTCCTCTATGACGTCTAGTTGCAGCATTAGTTGTACTTCCTCAGAGAAGACCTGTCGCCGAGCCTCGGGTACCCGGTATGGTTTCAACCGGATTTTGGCCTGAGGCTCAGTGACAATGCATGCTGAATTATGGAAGTGCATATCAGGTGCACAGAATGTTACCAACGATAAACTATGGCACATTCCATATATATCAAGAAGGGATTGCTCCCCCGGGCATAAACATGCTAGTTTATCGTTGGTAACATTCTGTGCACCTGGTAGCCTGTGTCACATGGCCTGTTATAGGTGGGGCTCTCAGCCTCCTCCTACCCTCCCATTGTATGAGTGATCTTACTATGGAGGTATGTGGGAGTTTGGCTGTGAGTCAGACCTCAGCACCTATCGGACTGTGTTCACACACTGTAGGTAGGTTAGCGGTAGGACCCATGCCACACTGAGATACTTGACAGGGTGCCTTGGGCTCTGATATGTTCCTGACTGGAGATATTGGTCAAGGTCTCAGTTTTTAACATCAGCGTGAGGGTTTGGCCAGTATGGTCAGTAGCATACTATTGTGCTGCACCTTTTGCAGTGATTTATCAATTATCGGAAAGGACCGGTTGCTTCCTGATCATTGCCTGCTCAGTTGGTGCGTGTGAATGCGCAATAAGGGAAGTGAGTGACTACCTTATGTACAGTGCGCCGTGGAATATTACAGTGTTATACAATGTAAATAACAGTTAACATCAATAAATCACCGTGCTTACATGTACTGTGCCAGTCACCGCCTGACATTAGGCAGAACAACATGCAAAGTCACCTGCCACAATTATCTTTCTCATGGATTCATACAATGTTACACAAAGGTATAATATGAACAACAGGGATCCTCTGGATGAGCCAGAAGAATTAAATCCTGGGGATTTTCATATTGATGGCCTATTCTCAGAATAAGCCACCAATATTAGATTAGTAGGGGTTACAAAACCCAACCCCCCCAATCACCTGTCCTGAAGAATCTCTGGTAACCAACGCTGAAAGTACAGTTTGTACTGGACAGAGCTGGTTACTGCAGCACTGTTCCCATTCACTATTGTTGCACCAGTGGTCCGTGCCAGCTGTTATCTTCCTCTGGGGAACAGACGCCAAAGCGCTCACCTGGCTGCTTGCTCTGCTCCCTGGCATTCCCCTGCTCCTTCCCTTTTTCAGCAGGTCCATCAGGATAGCGCTGCCCCATCCACCCCACGCAGGCTGAAACATAGGGAATGCTGCTCTCTCTATCTGGCTCTTTGAGAGCCAGCATGCACACCTTAATCTTCCCCAGCCTATGGCTGGCCACCTTGGATATTTAAGACCTATTCCACTGTGGGTGCCTGAGTAATAGGTTCCATAATAATGATCTAGTTTTCTCCCAAATTGAGCTACTTGTCTTGTTCGATCTACCATATACTAACTTCTGCCTGTCTCTGGATTAGACCCCTTGCTGCCTGACCTGACCTCTACCTGATCTCCACATTGACCCTGACCTGCCCGCCCTGACCCTCAGACAGACTTTGGATTGCACAAACTCTGCCTACTCTCACCTCAGCTTGTGCCTGACCCCTCAATGTTTTGCACTGGTGTCTCTCAACACTTGTGGGTCAGCAGTCTACTAAACAGACTACTCCAAGAGGTATCAGCCTCGTAGTTTCCCTGCAGCAAAGTCTAGACCACTCAACAGGGGTTAAAGGATGAAGATGCCAAAAAACAAGATGGATCAAGCGAATAAAAGCAATAAAGTCTTTATTTCTTCTGTTTAAAAAATATAAACAAATGATATCCCTCCTACAGGTGAAACTCGAAAAATTTGAATATGGTGCAAAGTTCCTTTATTTCAGTAATGTAACTTAAAAGGTGAAACTAATATATGAGATAGACTCATAACATGCAAAGCGAGATATTTCAAGCCTTTATTAGCTATAATTTGGATGATTATGGCTTACAGCTTATGGAAACCCCAAAGTCACAATCTGGGGTACCCTTTGCTCAGGAGGTATGGATTAATTAGCTGATTAGAGTGTGACACTTAGAGCCTAGAATATTGAACTTTTTCACAATATTCTAATTTTAAGTTGCATTACTGAAATAAATGGACTTTTGCACGAAATTATAATTTTTTGAGTTTCACCTGTATAATAAATCTGACGCTTTTAAACCCATACAGCTCTTAATCATAGATCAAGTAGTATGAAATCGTTAAAGGATGAAGACCAGGGGAGCCACATACAGTGGATATAAAAAGTCTACACACCCCGGTTAAAATGTCAGGTTTCTGTGCTGTAAAAAAAAGAGACAAAGATAAATCATTTCAGAACTTTTTCCACCTTTAATGTGACCTATAAACTGTACAACTCAATTGAAAAACAAACAAATCTTTTAGGTGAAGGGAAGAAAACAAAAAAAACTTAAATAATGTGGTTGCATAAGTGTGCACACCATCTTATTACTAGGAATGTAGCTGTGTTCAGAATTAAGAAATCATATTCAAATTCATGTTAAATAGGAGTCAGCATACACCTGCCATCATTTAAAGTGCCTCTGATTAACCCCAAATAAAGTTCAGCTGCTCTAGTTGGTCTTTCCTGAAATTTTCTTAGTCGCATCCCTCAGCAAAAGCCATGGTCCACAGAGAGCTTCCAAAGCATCAGAGGGATCTTATTGTTAAAAGGCATCAGCCAGGAGAAAGGTACAAAATAATTTCCAAGGCATTAGATATACCATGGAACACAGTGAAGACAGTCATCATCAAGTGGAGAAAATATGGCAAAACAGTGACATTACCAAGAATTGGACGTCCCTCCAAAATTGATGAAGACGAGAAGAAAACTGGTCTGGGAGGCTACCAAAAGGCCTACAGCAACATTAAAGGAGCTGCAGTAATACCTGGCAAGGACTGGCTGTGTGGTACATGTGACAACAATCTCCCGTATTCTTCATATGTCTGGGCTATAGGGTAGAGTGGCAAGACGAAAGCCTTTTCTTACGAAGAAAAACATCCAAGCCAGGCTACATTTTTCAAAAACACATCTGAAGTCACCCAAAAGCATGTGGGAAAAGGTGTTATGGTCTAATGAAACCAAGGTTGAACTTTTTGGCCATAATTCCAAAAGATAAGTTTGGCGCTAAAACAACACTGCACATCACCAAAAGAACACCATACCCATAGTGAAGCATGGTGGTGGCAGCATCATGCCAAGGGGCTGTTTTTTCTTCAGCTGGAACTAGGGCCTTAGTTCTGCACTTTGTTTTAACTGATGATCTATCATCAGCTTCTGATCGACGGGGGTCCGACACCCAGGACCCCCGCCGATCAGCTGTTTAAGAAGGCAGCGGCGCTCCAGCAGCGCCGCGGTCTTCTCACTGTTTACCGCTGGCCCAGTGACGTCACGACTAGTATCAACTAGCGTGGATGGGGCTAAGCTCCATTCAAGTGAACAGAGCTTAGCTCCGCCCACGCTAGTTGATACTAGTCGTGACGTCACTGTGAAAACGGTAAACAGTGAGAAGGCCGCGGCGCTACTGCCAGCGCCGCTGCCTTCTCAAACAGCTGATCGGTGGGGGTCCCAAGTGTCAGACCCCCGCCGATCAGAAGCTGATGATCTATCCAGAGGATAGATCATCAGTTAAAACAAAGTGCAGAACCCCTTTAAGCTAGAGAGAATTATTAACAGTTCCAAATACCAGTCAATATTGGCACAAAACCTTCAGGCTTCTGCTAGAAAGCTGAACATGAAGAGGAACTTCATCTTTCAGCATGACAACGACCCAAAGCATGCATCCAAATCAAGAAAGGAATGGCTTCACCAGAAGAAGATTAAAGTTTTGGAATGGCCCAGCCAGAGCCCAGACCTGAATCCGATTGAAAACCTGTGGGGTGATCTGAAGAGGGCTGTGCATAGGAGATGCCCTCACAATCTGACAGATTTGGAGTGTTTTTGCAAAGAAGAGTGGGCAGATCTTGCCAAGTCAAAATGTGCCATGCTGATAGACTCATACCCATAAAGACTGAGTGCTGTAATAAAATCAAAAGGTGCCTCAACAAAGTATTAGTTTAAGGGTGTGCACACTTATGAAACCATATTATTTTATTTTTATATTTTTTCTTCCCTCTACCTAAAAGATTTCAGCTTGTTTTTCAATTGAGTTGTACAGTTCATAGGTCACATTAAAGGTGGAAAAAGTTCTGAAATGATTTATCTTTGTCTCATTTTTTTACATCACAGAAACCTGACATTTTAACAGGGGTGTGTAGACTTTTTATATCCACTGCAGATAACACACTTAGGAGCAGCCCTGAGTCAAATCTGTTCAGTGGTCACAGAGGACTCACATCCGCTTTGTAACAACTATACTAGGGAAGGAACTCTGTGGTGCCAGAGCTACTATTAAACAGTTGATAGGCAGGGGTGTTGGACCCCTGCCGATCTTCTATTGATGGCCTATCCCGAGGATGAGACATAAATCTAAAAATCCTGGAGAATCCCTTTAAAGTTGAGGCTTTTTTTCTGTGGATGGAGCACATATAATGTATTATTGTGAAATGCTTCCCTTGACTATAATAGATAGAACCATAGTCATGAGAGAATTTGCCATGAATTACACAATCTGAAATAGCAAGGTCTTTATTATTAGCAGTAAAGGGAAGTTATGGTGGTTTGAGCATTTGTACAATGTGGACTAGGGATAAATGACGTCACCTTTTGTGTGGGAATTTTTACAGTTTATTTCTAACTAAGCACAAAAAAGGAACACGGTGACATAAATCATAGCTATTGAAGATAACACAACGCCATGATCTCACCACTCACTGTTTAACCAGCTGTGAATTGGCAATATGTGCAGGTTCTCTAAAATCCTCAGTATATGCACAGGAAAGGTCTATTTTGCAATTTGGCCAGAGGAAAACTTGTTTTGAAAGTTGTTCTCAATGGCTGGATTCAGAAAGGATGGAAGTGCCTCATCGCTGTTCCAAATAGTAATGTTCCAGCACACAGCACTGGAATACATAGGAGATTTGATGAGGTTTCACACAGTAGAATGAGGCTGTTTTCCTCTATTTTTCAGCAAGCTCGGTCAAACTGGATATATAAAAACGACAAGAAAAGAGCAAATCTCCTTAAGTGTTTGTCCACAAGGCGGTTTCTGCAGCCAGAATTTGGAGTGCATGCCATGCCAATAAGCCACCTGTGGCCGTGCAGAATTCCCTCCCAATGTTTTCAACCCTGAAATTAATGTGGCCGTGGTTTAAAAGACATGTACTTTCTTCGTCTAGCTCCATTTTTGGTGCAAAATCCACGTCAAATTCCTCCATCAAAAGCCACCATGTGAACAACCCCCTAAGGCCTCCTACAAACGTCTGACAGCAAACTTGTCCGTATTCCAGACAGTGGATACAGACAAGTTTTAAAATGGAGAATCATTCATTTAAATGTCTTGCCCTAAAATAGACAGGCTGACATTTTGTTACCACTGAGTGATGGACTAATGGTCTGTGCAGAACATCGCTCATATGAAGTTTACCATTCAATGCAGAGCTCAGTGATGCCTGCTGTAAACTTGGACAGCACCGGGACGGAAATACTGCCCAAGTGAAATTAGCCTTAGGCCTCGTTCATATTTCCATGTCAGTGTCACGTCCGTGAAAAAAAGCATATGCGTTTCATCCGTGAAGATGTCCGTGAAGGATCCGTGGTTGGTCTGGGTGTCCGTTTCTACCATCCGTGTGTCATCCGTAATTCACTGATGTTGCTCAGCTGAAAATTAATTTCCAAAGAATCTCCTATTAGTCGTCAGTGAAAAATGTACACAACACGGACATGATACGAATCTGGGTCAGTAATTTTCATGGACCCATAGACTTCAATGGGCGTGCTCGGTCCGCATCACGGATCAATGTCCCCGTGATTTTTTTTTTTACTGACCCAGTCATAAAAAAAAATATAAAAAAATACTGAAATGTGAACAGACACATTTAAATGTGGAAGTGTGGACAGCACACATCAGTGAAAAACAGAAATGTGAACAAGGCCTAAAGGTGGTTTCACACAGTTGTCTTTTCCCTATAAACACTGCACTTTTATTTTTATTTTTTTCTGATGATCATATGGTATCTGTCATTCATTAGAAAATTAGGAAATGTTTTCGCTGCATTTTTCTTCTCTTGCATGGCATTTTTTACAAAATCAGCATGCCGTAGGTTTGCCTATTTTCAGGCGTTTTCCCATAGAGTACTGTATAGGGCAAAAAAACATGTAAAAAATGAGTGACCAAAATAAAAGCACTTGAAAAAAAATGCATGACTTTTTTTTACAATTCCCCCCCAAAAAATCTGCCACATAAAACTATGTGTGAATGAAGCTTAAACCCTCATAGTATGTATTATCTATTAAAAGAATTATATTTACCTGCTCCCGCTTCTCTTGGCTGCATTGGTGCAGGTAAGGCTACTTTCACACTAGCGTTCGGGGCTCCGCTTGTGAGTTCCGTTTGAAGGCTCTCACAAGCGGCCCCGAACGGATCCGTCCAGTCCTAATGCATTCTGAGTGGATGCGGATCCGCTCAGAATGCATCAGTCTGGCAGTGTTCAGCCTCCGCTCCGCTCAGCAGGCGGACACCTGAACGCAGCTTGCAGCGTTCGGGTGTCCGCCTGGCCGTGCGGAGGCAAACGGATCCGTCCAGACTTACAATGTAAGTCAATGGGGACGAATCCGTTTGAAGTTGACACTATATGGCTCAATTTTCAAACGGATCCGTCCCCCATTGACTTTCAATGTAAAGTCTGGACGGATCCGTTTGCATTAGCTAATGCAAACGGATCCGTTCTGAACGGATCTAAGCGTTTGCATTATAGGTGCGGATCCGTCTGTGCAGATACCAGACGGATCCGCACCTAACGCAGGTGTGAAAGTAGCCTAACCTGGCCCTACCTATCTAGATGTAAACAAGCTGGGGACCGAATGACGGCCAACTGGGAGATTGAGTAGAGGACTGAAGTAGTGGCGAGCAGGCAAGTATGAGGTCATACATTTTAAATAAAAAAATTTAAGTAATCCCAGAAAAGCCCTTTAAAATGTATGTGGTGGGGAAACCACTATATTCACTGGGGCACAGTTCAACAATGGAGACGCAGCACACATGCTTGACTCCGCGCTATGATCATGTCGCAGTGAGCAAAAGGAAGAATGGGCGATTTGGGACTGTCCTTACGGTGATTGTGAAGAGCTCAGCTTACACATATTTCTCACATATGCTGTGGGTAGGTAATAAATGTATTTGGTGGAAAAAGCCCTTTAAATGAGTTGTCCTAAATAAAATAAAAAGGTAATGTAACCACTCACTCTTGGGTTAGTATGCACAGTAAGAAGGTTTAATGTAATGCTCCGTGCATGAACCCAAAATATATAATCTAAAAATCTCCATATGTTATATTTGAAGTACACTCTGATTTGCGATGACTAGGGGAGACGTTTCGGTCAAATCTAGACCTTTTTCAAAGCGTTGCTAGATAATGGAGTGACAGGAGGTGGAGACCGCGTCCCTCCCTGCTAAGCGCCCTCCACGTGGGATGCCATCTCCACCTCCTGCCACTCCATTATCTAGCAATGCTTTGAAAAAGGGTCTAGATTTGACCGAAACGTCTACCCCAGTCATTGCAATCCAGAGTATACTTCAAATATAACATATGGAGATTTTTTTTTATTTTTTTTTTGTATCACAATTTCTCACTTGAAAACTTTTTCACTTCTTTGCATATAATTTGGATTCATGCACGGAGCATTACATTAAACCTATCTACTTTACATACTAACCTGAGAGTGAGTGGTTTCATTACTAAGACTTTGGTTGGGTCATTACCCTTACACCACGGCACCTCCTCTAAATAGGAGTGCATATTCCTGCTTCTTCATTGACTGAATTAAAAAGAAAACGCCTATAGCTTGTATCTAGTATTACAGCTATTACAGTATTGAAGTGAGTGGGGCTGAGCTGCAGTACCACCCTCAGCCTATGACGCTGTTTTTGAAAGAGAGCAGCCATGCTTTTCTAATCCTGGAAAACCCCTTTTAAGAGCTATGTACACACGTATATTTTATGGATCTGTAATGAGGAATCCCTAGAAATCAATGGGTTTCCAAAATAGAGGATTTTTCTAACCAATTCATTGTGGCATCTTGCATCAGATGCCATAAAACAGGATGATTCTCCCCTACAAGCTTTGCTTCTAGGTAAGAACATGGGGTGTCATTTATGACCAGTTATACCCCACTTATGTGATGTATATCTGGCGCAGATTCTGCCTTGTGCTATGGTGCGGCAAAATCTGCAAATTTTTCCCCGCTCACTAAAAAAAGTGGGTGTGGGGTGGGTGGGTCGGCAGGCCCGTCTCATTCATCATTTTCTAAGCCTGGTTTAGGTGTAGAAAATGGTCTAAATGTAGTAAGCCGGCTTACATTTGGTATCAGCGCTGGTTGTGCTGAAGTTATGTAGAGGCCAGTGCCTCTAAATTACTTCGTCAATCCACCGCCAGCTATACGGCTTATTAAGACAGGCGTCTAAAATGGTGGTCTTAATAAGTGTGCTCCATGGTGTCTAATTCTGATCATAATGTATTATGAATATATATGTGCATATTTATGTGGAAGTGCACACATACACACAATACTACGCACCAACATGCAATGTAGTCTGTCTATAGCAAAATCATTAAAGGGTAACTGTCATTTTTTATTTGCCAATTTATTAGAGCTAGGCATGTATACCTGAGTTAGTCCGTCAATGATTGTCAAATGATCTGTAATTACCTTATAATAACAGCTTTCATTAATGTCCCCTGTCCCTTTCCACTGCTCCCTTAAAAGACAGTTGCTAAGGCTTGTCTGTCTCCGACTAAGAAGACAGGAAGATGGAGGGGCGGTCCTTCCCACTGCATGCCTGCATTAGGCCTCAGAGTGAGGAGGCGTGTCTCTCAGTAATCCAATCTGATTGGCTGGCACAGAGCTGCTGGCTACAGCAAGTGTGTATGGGAAGTGAGGGAAAGCAGTTTTGGCCTCAGAGAACTGGCAGAGGAGCCATCTTGAGAAGGTCCTCATATTGTAAATGTTTAAACAGCCATAACTAAGGGAAAAACTCAAAGAAGACAGTGGTATGTGAAGAAACTAAATATTGCTTTATGCATAATGCTGCTGCAGCAGTAACATATGCTAAAATAGATTTTTTGATGAAAACATGACGGTTACACTTTAAAAGGAAATAACACTGAACTGGCAAACTACTGCACAAATTCAGCCCTGAGCCGTGGAAATCATTAGCTGCTTTTCACTAAGACTCCAGCAGAGAGAATGAAGGAAATGAATCATTAAGTCTGCTGATGATTGAAATAATATTTCTGCAAACACATAAGGCTGCTTTTACAACACAATAGGGGATGGAAAGTGTGGAATCAGAGATGTAGAAAATAAGTTATGTATCTGGTTAAACAAAAAAATAGTAAAGTAAATTTCTGTTCTGTAATAGAAAAGACCCAGCATGAAAAAGGCAATGATTTCACTTTATGTTTGACCAAGATCAAAGTAACCCGTCTGTAAGGAGGCCATATTACCTTTTTATTTTTAGACCTGATGTGCCAAATGGCTATCTTTCAACTCAGCTGTATGATAGGAGTGGTTAGCTAACTGCCTGATGTGACCACACTAAGCATAGCCAAGTCAATGTGACCACAGATGGGATGTCATCATGTTTGGTGCTCCAAGGACTGGAAGGAGCGGTGGTAGGAGCGTAAGCGCTGGAACACAGTGGTTTTCAAATTGTGAGTGAGTTTTTAAACAGATTCCTGGGTGCTCACTAATGACAGAATGTCGCCCCACTATGGCCACTTAGTAACTACACAATGGCACTGCTATGCTCAGGATAGGTCATCAATATAAGATCGGCAGGCGTACGACACCAGGCATCCCCACCGATCAGCTTTATGAAGAGAAGGCACACGCCATGCACGTGTGCCATCTCCTGTCTCTCTTCCTGCTGACGGTCTACATAGCTGTAGACAGGAGATGGCACGTGCCTTCTCTTCCTACAGCTGATCGGCAGGGATGCCGGGTGTCGGACCCCTGCCGATCTAATATTGATGACCTATCCTGAGGATAGACATTTAATTAATAGATGACGGCAGCATTATTCTCCATTAATTCTTTATTAGTTGTTAATCCATGATACAAGTACAAAAACGACCCATAAAAACAGCAACGTTTTGACTACGATGTAGACTTTGTCAAGCTCAGTATACAGTGCTTACTCCAAACATTTATACAAGTCACCCCCTCTGGTTCACACATCACCAATCACGATAGGCATCTGTTAAACCTCCACCCCCCACTTGGAAAACTACCAATGGGGTCCTATCTGCAGGTAATCAACAAACTTGTGCACCTATATTCAATTAACAAGTTACCTTCTCCACCAATGAACATCTCACCTCCCATGTCCACACACTGCTTAGGTCATCAATAGTAAAAGCCTGGAGAACCCCTTTAAGTCATGATTCTGTCATATTTGGCTTAGCAAATCTCCCCCATTGTGCCTAGTACCCAGTGGTACACTACAGCTATTATACTAATCCTAAAAAAGCAAACAGACTAAAATAATCAGTCATTTTATTAAATACATAAATATGACAAAAAACACAAAAGCACATCAAAAGATATGGTACGAATCACTCCTGAGGAATAGTATAACACAGATATAAATAAATGGAGGCTTGTAATAAAATGCTAAAACCTCCCTGGAGGTGGAAGGGAAGATAAGTGATCAGGTGGGGCTGCCATAAAAAAACTAACAAAAAAAACAACAAACAGTTGTCTTGTTAGTGTTAAATCGCAAGGTAGCAATACAAAGAGGTAGTGAAACACAAAGGTAAGATGGATATTAAACCCTAAAATAAGGGAAAATGTCAAAGTATATGCAACTACCTAAATTGTTTATAAATGTAAAAAACGACAAACAATAAACTGGCAGTCACAGTGAATCCGATCAATGTATGCTTCCCGAACCTCCTAACAGAGATATAGTGCAAAGTGCAAAAGCAAACACAATGCCCTCATATTACTGACAATAGAATCCCATAAACCCATCCGCGCCCCCGGAAGAAGGCAGACGCCGAAACGTGCGTTGGGGTGTACGGCTCTCCTGAGGAATCATCTCCCCTTAACTTCATGGGTAGGTTTATGGGATTCTATTGTCAGACAACAGTTTTTTTTTTTTTTTGGTTTTTATGGCAGCCCCACCTGATCACTTATCTTCCCTCCCACCTCCAGGGACGTTTTAGCATTTTATTGCAAGCCTTCATTTATTTATATCTGTGTTATACTATTCCTCAGGAGTGATTCGTACCACATCTTTTGATGTGCTTTAGTGTCTTTTGTCATATTTATGTATTTAATAAAATTACTGATTATTTTAGCCTGTTTAGTCTCAGTTTGCTTTTTTAGGATTACTTCATGATGCTGAGCTGGCTTCTTTAGGGTCAGACAATTTTGCCCAACATTTATGTGGGGTTTTCTTGTGTATGTTAACCTGTGCATGCTAGCTATTATACTAGCAGCAGAGCAATGCCAATCACATAACCGTTCCTGCTGCAAAAGTACCCATAAAAAATGTCATGGTCAAATAGGAGCCCATTCAAACATGGCCGTCTGAACAGAGTGCAAAAAATAATTCAGCTACAAAACCACTATAAAAATAAGACTCTTAGGCCTCGTTCACATCATCATCAAGTAGATCCAGCAGGCTGTTCTGGCAGAGAATAGCTTGTCAGATCTCCAGTTCAACACCGGATCCCCATTGGCAGTAATGAGGTCCGGCGGTAATCCAGCTGATTTCCAGCATACATGTCGGGTTTTGGCCAGATAAAAACCATTGCATGCAGCAGTGTTTTATCCAGCTGACAGCCAGCATTTGTGCCGGATCAGGCAGTTGGATCTGCTTGACGGAGATGTGAACAAGACCTTACCTCTGTTTTCAAGTTCGACGTACAAGGTTCGGGTTATCTAAGAATTCCGTTATGGATTCCACTACAATGGACCATAAGTTATATTCTGTGGTAGTGGAATCCATAATGGAATTCTTAGATAACCCGAACCTTTTACGCCGAACTTGAAAACACAAGTTCGCTCATCCCTACTTACCTCTCATTTGGTCTAGCACTACTCTTTACTCTATTTACAGAAATCTACATTCGAGCATCCAACAAGCACACACTTGAATGTACTACAATCAGCACTGGAGAAGACATAACAAAGTTGGAAGGCTTCCATTCCGCTGCCCTGCAAAAAAGATACAGCATTTCCTATTCTTGTCCACAATTGCCGACAAAAATAGACATTTTGTATCATAGGGCTGGCTGTGTGCGTTCTGCAAAATGGGGACCGCAAAATACATACAGTTGTGTAAATGTACCCTTATTCAGAAAAAAACACGGTGGTGTCTAGCTCCACTATGTGGGTTCAACTTTCTGACAAAGGTGGACAAATGTTCCTAGGAAAGGATCAAAGCACTCCAGACGTCTTGAACAATAATCCACATTTATTTACATGAACCAGCTTGAGAAGAACCCAGGACAGGGGCCACTGATGTTCATGCGTATAAACAAGCATTATTTTTATTGACTTCTGGAGTGCTGCGATGCTTTCCTAAAAATAGTGAACAAAGATGAAATATCACTTGCATCTATTACTTTATTTGAGTACACCAATGGACTGCGCTGCTGGTTTTCCATTTGTGTGTAAAGATGGACAAATGGGAATTTGTTCTATTCAGAGGACACCCACAAAACAATGGGAGAATGCACAGTATATATAGTAAGGTGGCCACACATATTAGATAGAAGTCGGTTTATGGTTGAACAGTCGTTGAATAAACCATCATCTGATGAATGATGTTTCACAGACACAGCCAAACACATTTTAGTCCATACTGGCCATTACAGTCATAGTCCTTCAAACTGACCATAGATGTTCAATCACGTTGGGTGAAGGAAGAACAACCTTTCTGGGATGTCAATAAAAAAAAATTTGTCCACAAACTATTTTTCTTTGAATGAAACTCTTTTGTCCAACTATCAGATGAAAATTTCAAACACATTGCTAAATTTCACCCGACATATGATCTGCTCAGCTCCTCCTGCTCTATAACATGCTGCCTGCAGATTATTTAGCATTTTCATGGTGGCCAGTTCCTTTTAAAGGAGTTTTCCGAGAGTAAAATTTTGATGAACTATCCTAAGAATAGGTCATAAATAGCTAATCCATGGAGGTCCAACTCCAAACACCTCCGCCAATCATCTTTTTGAAGAGGCTGTGGCACTCCAGTGAGTGATGTGGCCCTTCACTTTCATTGGTCATGTGGCCTAAGCTCAGTCCTATTAATGTGAATGGGCCTGGGCTGTAACACCAAGCACAGACACTATACAATATGAGCTGCTGTACTTGGTAAGCTGTAAGGAGGTCGTGGCACAGGATCTTCAAACTCTGATCGGTGGAGGTGTCAAGGAGTCATACCCCCACCAATCAGATATTGATGAGCTATTCTCAGGATAAGGCCGAATGCACACAGATGTGAGCGGTAGTATCCCGGCCTGGCATCCTGCTGAGAGCAGGAGCGCACGGCGTCATTGGTTGCTATGACTCCGTGCGCTTCGTGCAGCCGCTGCACTACAGTAACACACCTGTATAGATCATACCAGTGTATTACTGTACTGCAGCGGCGGCACGAAGCCCACGGCGTCATAACAACCAATGACGCCGTGCGCTCCTGCTCTCAGCAGGATGCCAGGTCGGGATACTACCGCTCACGTCCGTGTTCCACGGTCGTGTGTTTTCGGCCTAAGTCAGCAATACTGTACTCCTTGAAAAGCCCTTTAAAGGGAACCTGTCACCGGGATTTTGTGTATAGAGCTGAGGACATGGGTTGCTAGATGGCAGTGAACACATCCGCAATACCCAGTCCCCATAGCTCTGTGTGCTTTTATTGTGTAAAAAAAACGATTTGATACATATGCAAATTAACCTGAGATGAGTCCTGTATGTGAGATGAGTCAGGGACAGGACTCATCTCAGGTTAATTTGCATATGTATCAAATCGTTTTTTTTACACAATAAAAGCACACAGAGCTATGGGGACTGGGTATTGCGGATGTGCTAGTGGCCATCTAGCAACCCATGTCCTCAGCTCTATACACAAAATCCCGGTGACAGGTTCCCTTTAAGCACCATTCCACCAAACAACATAGATCCATGTAACTATATGGATAAAGCTGAAGATGTGTTTCTGATTATCTGATACAGATAACGGGAATCTTCAGGGTGAATTCAGATGAACATTGGTGAACTCGTGCATGTTCCAGATGGCGTCTGTCTGCGGTTCATTTTTCCCACAGACCCGTTCACTTGAGTGAATGAGTTGCATGAAAATCAAAAGGTGGATGGTGCAGACTTTTGGTCTGTGCGAAAAATCACTCATGTCCATTCTACACCCAGACATGAATATTATTCAACTGAATTCATACTTATTAAAAAAAACTAAAAAATCATGAGACTAAACATGGACTATGTTTGGCTGCTGAAACAGCAAGGAACAGGTGTGAAATATCAGTTTTCATCACACATTCGGGGAAACCAAAAAATGATTAATAGAACATCAACATGACGCTCTAGCCGGCATCCTCCGAGTGAACAGAGCAGTCAAACACACCCGTATCTGTGTGCACTAGTGGCAAGTATACTAAGGCACACCCTTAGGCCTCTTGCACACGACCGTATGGCTTTTTCAGTATTTTGCGGTCTGCAAAAAAACACGGACGACATTTGTGTGCATTCCGTTTTTTGCGGAACGGAACAGCTGGCCCCTGATAGAACAGTACTATCCTTGTCCGTTATGCAGACAATAATAGGACATGTTCTATCATTGAAAGGAACGGAAAAACGGAAATAGGGAAATGGAAGGCATACGGAGTACCTTCCGTTTTTTTTTTGCGGATCCATTGAAATGAATGGCTCCGTATACAGTACACAAAAAACGGAACTTAAACGGAAAAAAAGGCCGTGTGCAAGAGGCCTTATTGGGAATTTTAAATCTGATGACATGTTAAATTATTTCCCAATATCTGTCTTAGGGCTCTTTCACACCTGCGTTATTGTCTTCCGGCATAGAGTTCTGTCGTAGGGGCTCTATGCCGGAAGAATCCTGATCAGGATTATCCTAATGCATTCTGAATGGAGAGAAATCCGTTCAGGATGCATCAGGATGTCTTCAGTTCCGGAACGGAACGTTTTTTGGCCGTAGAAAATACCGCAGCATGCTGCGCTTTTTGCTCCGGCCAAAAATCCGGAACACTTGCCGCAAGGCCGGATCCGGAATTAATGCCCATTGGAAGGCATTGATCCGGATCCGGCCTTAAGCTAAACGTCGTTTCGGCGCATTGCCGGAGCCGACATTTAGCTTTTTCTGAATGGTTACCATGGCTGCCGGGATGCTAAAGTCCAGGCAGCCATGGTAAAGTGTAGTGGGGAGCGGGGGAGCAGTATACTTACCGTCCGTGCGGCTCCCCAGGCGCTCCAGAGTGACGTCAGGGCGCCCCAAGCGCATGGATGACGTGATCGCATGGATCACGTCATCCATGCGCATGGGGCGCTCTGACGTCATTCTGGAGCGGCCCCGGGAGCCGCACGGACTGTAAGTATACCGCTCCCCCGCTCCCCGCTCCTACTATGGCAGCCAGGACTTTAATAGCTGTATTTATTGTATTTTTTTTATAAAACCTGTGATTTTTCTCTAGCAATTTTAACCCTTAGGATACCAGTTTTTTTTTTTTCGTTTTCATTTTTCTTCCCTATCTTCCTTGAGCCATAACTTTTTTTTATTTTTCCGTTCACATAGCTGTATGAGGGCTTATTTTTTGCAGGACAAGTTGTACTTTCTAATGGCATCATTTACAGTTGCATACAATGTAGTGGGAAGCGTAAAAAAAATTCCAAATGGGGTAAAAAAAAAAAAATAAAAAAAAAAAAGAAATTTCTCCACCTTTTTATGGGCTTTGCTTCCACGGCGTTCGCTTTGCGGCAAAACTGACCTGTGCCCTTCACTCTCTGGGTCAGTACGATTACAACGATACCACATATGCATAGTTTTTTTTTTAATGTCTGTCTAAATAGTGTAAAAATAAATGTAAACTTTAAAAAAAAAGAAAAAAAAGTTTTATATCACCATATTCTGACCCCCATTAACTTTTTTTATAGTTCTATTTAGTGAGCTGTTTGGGGGCTCATTTTTTACGAGACAATCTGCTGTTTTTATCGATACAATTTAGGAGTGTGTGTGTGACTTTTTGATCCCATTTTATTACTTTTTTTGTGTAAGAGAAGCGATGAAAAAATTGGCCATTTTGACCCTTTTTTCCATGATGCCATTCGACATATTGGAAAAATATCTTAATATTTATATAAAATATATTTATATTTTTATATTTTAATAGTAATAGTTTTCGGACGCAGTGATGCCCATAATGTTTATATTTTTTATTTATGTGTTTTTCTTTATTCTACGGAATAAACGCCCGCTGCACGCGCAAGTAGGCACCATGTTTGCCCATTGCTCCAGCTGCGTACATGTACGGCGCTGGTAGCGAAGGGGTTGAAGAGGTTGTTCCATTAAGACAACTTATCCCCTAGTCACAGGATAAGACATGTGTATGATCGGAGGTCCGATCACAAGAACAGGGCCCGTTCTCTCCCATTTGCATGGAGAGGCAGTCACACATGCACTGCTGCTCGATTCAACTCTTTAGGCCTAGCAGAGATAGCTAAGCGCTTGTACTGTGCTAACTCCGACAGAGTAGAATGAATATGCATATGTGTCTGCCACTCCATTCAAAGGAGAGGAGTACGGGGCCCCCGTTCTTGTGATCCGCAGAGGCCCAGCGGTCAGAACCCTGCCAATCAGACACTTATCCTCTATCTCATGAATAGGGGTAGACTGTCTTAAAGGGGCTGTCCGGGTTCAGAGCTGAACCCGGACATGCCCAGAATTTCACCCAGGCAGCCCCCCTGACAAGAGCATCGGAGCAGTTCATGCTCCGATGCTCTGCTTTGCCCTGCGCTGAATCTCGCAGGGCAAAGGCATTTTGTGGAGTTTCGGTGACGTACCGGGCTCTCCTTCGAACTGCCAGGCAGAGGCTTTCGCCCAGCAGTGAGCCCATCACTGGCACTGATGGGCGGGCTTTATCACTGCACTAGCCAGTAAAACGGCTAGGGCAGCGCTAAAGCCCGCGCATCAGAGCCGGTGACATCACCGAACACACTGCGGGGCGGAAGCCTCTGCCTGGCAGTTTGTTATAGTAAATAAAAGAGCCCTTGCCCTGCGCAATCATGCGCAGAGCAAGGGAGAGTATCGGAGCATGAACTGCTCCGATGCTCAAGTCAGGGGGGCTGCCTGGGTGAATTTCTGGCTATGTCCAGGTTCAGCTCTGAACCCGGACAACCCCTTTAATGGAACAACCCCTTTAAAATACTTAGGGAAATATCACAGGTTTTATAGAAAATTTAGCCCTTTAGCCCTTAAAACACGCTAAGGGCTCATGTGGATGCAAAATATGGTCATGTACATCTGATTCACATTTTTTTTGTTTATGGGTCTGACAGCCTTACCCGCATGAGTGTGCATACAGAGACAGCTGGCGATCACAGAATAGGACCACCCAGTAAACGTCTGAGCCCCGAATGAGCAGATAATTAAGTGAATAAATTACTAGTTCTGGCATCATTTAGCCATAACAGCATACTGGTCCCCTGATGAGTCGGCAGATGCGGATGAAACGCGTTGGACCATTTGTTGGTGCACTATTAAGTGCGCTTTTGATTGGGACACTTTTTATGCAACATTAGGCGCTCCCTGTATTTTAGGTATCCACAACAATGCTGGTGTGACTTTATACATGTCAGAATAAGCTAGGCAGGAACACTGGGTTGTATATCCTGTGTATATCAAGGTGCTCAATTTGTGATACTCAATAGCGTCAGGGGTGGAGGACCCAATTCACACCTGTCTGACGAAGCTGGGCAATCAAAAACTGAGAAGAGGGATTTTTCAGGGTTGTATAGTGAGGTTTGATATAGACAGTATTAGGGACACCTAGGGCAAGAGACCCAGCATTGTGTCCCTCTGTCCATTATTTCCTCTTGCACTATTGTATATTACTATCCCCTGTTTGGGTTCTCTCTGTTTGCCCTGCATATGGTACAATCACCCTTACAGCTTGCAGTTGCTTTTTTGAGAGTTATTTTGGAAACTTTATGGGCCTATTTTAAAGGCTACCCACTAGTTGTGATTTGTTCTGTTAATTTGATTCCTACAAAACCATATATCAATCAGCCTAGTTCATTTTGCCCTGAAACACGTTGCCCACAGATTGGACAGCATTTCAATGTGATGGGTTCACTTTAACCCTTTCATGACCAGGCCCAAAAAGCCTGAATGTCCAGGCAACTTTTTGTGATTTTGTGAGCGTGGTGGTTTTTGCGATTTAAATTAATTTTTTTTTTTTTTACTTGACACTTAGGACTTTTTTTTTTTTTTTTTTTTTTTTATGTTTTTTTCTTTTTTTAGGTTTTTGACACAAAAATTAATTATTGCAATGGGTTCCCTATTTTGTGACAATAGTTTACAGTGTGCCTACTAAATTAACCAAGCACCTTCCACTTCAATTCTCCAAGTGCAGGGTCAGATAAAGCAGCTCTGCTGCCGAAGAACATTAGGGAACTCAGCTTCCTAGACCGTAATGGGTATGTAGTACTTGGTGGCAGTCAGTCATAGGGTTTTTAGGCTTTAATCACAAAAGACAGCATAAAAGTATAAACACATCAACAGGTCTGCCTTCTTTAGGATAAAGACATTGCAGCAGATTGCATGGTGATACTACAACAATCTCCTTCAATCCCCGAGAGAAACTGATCTTTTTATTCTTCTCTGGCAGGAGAAATCGGAAAGTATTTTTGCTGTTACTTGTGCAACTTCACTTTTCACCCAAGAACAACGTCAAAAATAAGAAATTCTGTATGTTTTAGGTATCATTTCATTGTCACAAATTAGTGTCTTAACACTGCCCTTACATAAGTGCATCAAATGCATAAAGTTCAAGCCAAGATAGAGCCATTTAGTTAGGACAGCGAAGACACAACTGTACACGATGCAGGAATCCTTTGTGGTTATCATCATACATTTTGTAAACTTTTTCAGCCACATTTTCATTACATTTGCACTTTTTTACACCACAGTGCAGGCTACACAAATAGAACAGCAGGGGCCTCAGGAAAACCTGATCACTGCAAAGGCCAAAAATGGTCTTTGCCATAGACAGCAGCAGCGGGCAGGATTAGAGAAGGGAGACGTGCACACTGCGCTGTCTCCTAATACAGCTGATTGGCGGGGGTGTCGGATCGCGGATGTTGATGACCAATCCTGAGGATAGGTCATCAATAGTAAAAGTCAGGACACCATCTAAACTACTGACTATAAAATGCATCAGTTTCATTATTCACCATGAAATATTCTGCACGTAAATATAACTTACAGAACACTACAAACTAAATCGGGTGTGCAAACAGCTCAAAATAATTTTAAGTAAAGTAATATTGTAAGACTTTCCTCGCCACGCCTAAGGGAACAAAATATTCACTGTTCGGCTGAAGGTTTTAGCGTGTCATGAATGAGAGACTGTGTGGAAAGGTTTGGGTGTGGATCGGAAAGAGCGAGGACAGTTTTGGTTCTCGGAGCAGCCTCCATAGCCCGTCAACTTTCCAAGATAAATTTAAGGAGCAATAGTAAAATGTGTAAAAGAGTTATGTCATCCTACATTTAAAGATTGTGCCCGTTTTGATACCCTGTTCGGATACTTTCACACTTGCGTTGTTAATTCTGGTATTGAGATCCGGCAGAGGGTCTCAATACTGGAATTGATTGATTTTGCACATCAGGATGCACCCGTTCTGTTAGGATGCGGTTGTGTGAAATAAAAAAAAATAAAAAATGGGTCACTAAAGTACATTGCGTGGCTTACAAAAGTCGCAAATTATGGCATATGCCATAACTGTGCCATAATTTGCGACTTTCTGAGATCCTTAACACCTTTTCTAAAGTGGCAAGAAAAGGGGATGGGGCATCTCATTGCCCACAGGTTGACTATAACTTAAGGCAGAAACTGGCGTAACCCCTAGCAGGCACAGTCTCCAGTTTCTGAAGCACGGAGTGACAGATGTTACTAATTTATTAAGAGGCATCTGCCTCTTAAGTAAGGCGCATCTCCGGCACACAGGGATCAACATTTGCGTAGAGAAACGTCAGTCTTGATAAATGTCCCCAATTGTGCCTGGTTTATTAGTGAATTTCCTGGTGACTGATTCCCTTTAAAAAGGAACTATTTTTAATAAATCTATTGTAAATCTTCAAGGAAAGGGTGTTCGTTTGACCCACTGAAATCTTAATCTAATCTGTCACTGACTCGGAAATTTCTAAAACACAGACATTATAGTGATAAGTGCTGTGAGGTCTAGGAGAGCAGAGAATAAAGATCTCACCATGTAGAACTGCGTGACCACTACTTTAACAGCAGCTTTGGGCAACAATGTGGCATCATCATAATGTGTGGCGGCAACCTCCGATCAGGTCAGGTAGCTGTAGCTAGAGAAGGAATAAAGGTGTACAATCCATGGACCTTGTAGGAGCACACAAGATGACATGAATTCACTGCCTCTGAGATGGTAGAAATTAGGGCCCCGATTTATCATGCCTTCACACAGATATCTGGTTTCCCAAAAATTGCAAATTAGGGCTTTTGCGACTTTTTTCACTTGCTTGTGCAAAATTTTGCAACGTTTTACATTTTTATGCCACTTACTCCAGTTTTGTAATGTGGGTGGAAAAGTGGGTATGGTTGGCCCTGTTAATGAGTTTCACTCCAGTAGGTGGGTGAAGTAGGAAACCTGGAGTAGCTTTAGTGTTAGATTTAAGAACAAGACAAATTTATCAAGCAACATGAGACATTTGATAAATGTGACATAAGGTATGCCAATGCAGACTCAAGCAAAACGGACTTCAAATATTTCTCACATGATAAATTCACCCCTAGGTTTTTATACCTTCCAACTGTCGGGATCCAGCAGGTCAGTATGGGATTTCAGTGGCTGTCGCACTGTCCTAGAAGGACTGAGGCATATCCCGATTTCAATTCTGCAGGAGTATGCAGATACAGTTGAATTTAATGGTGAAGCTGGAGAGCGTATAGGCCAAAGATCATCCCCCAGACTGTGCGCACTCCTGCTCTGCTCAGCAGGTGCAATACCGTCACTGCACAGCGCCTTCATGATGTTCTCCATTCATCAGGGGAATGAGAATCGATGAGTGTTACTTTCTTATTATTAACCTGACAGGGGTAACACCATTGTAAGGGGGTCACTAAGGGGGCATTCTACAGTGGAGGAGTAGTAAGGGGGCATTCTACTGTGTCCAGGCACTAAGGGGCATAACAGTGGGGACATTAAGGGGGTATACTAATGTGTGAGGGCACTAAGGGGGCATTCTAATTTTTGGGGGCACTAAGGGGCATTCTGTGTGCAGGGACCAAGGGGGCATAACAGTGGGGACACTAACAGGGCATTCTTACTGTGAGGGGGCACTATGGCGATAAGCTTTGTGCTCCCACACAATAGTTATAAGAAAGACTTATTTCAGTCAAAATGTTGCATATGTTTTGGTGAATAAATCTTAATAACATGGATTCAAGAATTGGACTGCTGCAGTATCCCTCAATATGGTATTTGCTGGGGCCTATGGATAAGGCCTAACACTGCCTGCACCGCCAGCGCATGGAACCCATCATAGGATTCATTAACTGCTAGTGCTGCTTTTACTTTTCTGTGACTGGATCACTAAGGGGGCACAACTATGGGGGCATTCTTACTGTGAGGCGGCACTGAAGTATAACTACTGTGAGGAAGGGCACTAAGGGAGCATTCTACTGTGAAGGGGGTACTAAGGGGGATAACTGCTATATGAGGGCACAAAGGGGGATTGGGTGTGTATAGATAAGCATTGGATGTTGTTACAGAAGTGGCTTAGAGAAAAAATATATAAAAAAAATTGCTGCTGTTTTCTCTCCAATGGACTTTTCTAAAGCTGGGAGGTATGTTTTTTTTAAGTCACAGTAATGTCACAAATTATGTTGAACATTAAATTACCCCCATAGTCTGAGACTCTTTGCACTTTTGGACACTTTTCTAAAGTAGCATGAAAAGGGGTGGGGCTTAGGAGGCGGCCTGTCGGATGGATTTACTATAATTCACCAGAAACTGGTGTAAATTATAGCTCAAGTCTACATCAGCCCCTAGATGGTGTAGATTTGAGTTTCTGGTCCCAATTTATTAAAAGGCATGCACCACTCAATAGATTAGGCATATCTCACTCCAGTACACAGGAGATCAAGACCAGCGACAGACAATAATGCCAGTCGCAGGCATTTAACCCTCTAAATGGCAAAAAACCCGGAAGCGCACGAGTTAGGACTGGTTCCCCCATGAGGGGAAGCTGGTCCTTTGTTCTAATGCGCTGAGCCTCTCCGAAGAGACCCAGCAAATTAGAGCTGCAATTCCTATAGAGGCCTGCAGGTGGAAGGCCAACATAGGATAACCACGAATGGAGCTTATACTGTAGTTCTATGGAACTACAATATAAGCTAAAATAAATCTAATGGGTAGCCTCCTAGGAGGGGCTAAAAAAAAGTAATTTTTTTATATAAAAAAAATTAATAAAAATTAAATCACCCCCCTTTCCCTAGAATAAAAAAAATATATATAAACAATAAAAATAAAAAACACATCATTGGCATTGCCGCGTCCAAAAATGCCCGTACTATTGAAATATTAAAATATTTATACCCATTACGTTACATATTATCCCACTGGAAACAGACAACAAGTTTGCTAACAGAAATATCTCTACATTTAGTTGAGCACTTATAATGCTGTGGGATAGTCAGCTTTCCCTACCTAAAATTACTCTGAAGCTTATGGTGTGCAAGCACGACCACCACTGATGGATTGCAGGGTGGTTATCGTAAACCGTGGATACGAGCAATGTATAATGTGATGGAAAAATGAACCAAGCCAGCAAAAGGAGGCAATATGGACAATCACAATACATTAGTAAGTGGCTTTTATTAACGTTCTCTACATAGTAAATACCATTTGCTGAAGTTAGACAACCTCTTTAAAGACGACCTTTCACCGATCCTGACATTGTGAACTAAGTATACCGACATGGAGAGCGGCGCCCGGGGATCTCACTGCACTTACTATTATCCCTGGGCGCCGCTCCGTTCTCCCGCTATGCCCTCCGGTATCTTCGGTCACTAAGTTATGGTAGGCGGAGATTTCGGTCACTAAGTTATGGTAGGCGGAGTCTGCCCTTGTTCTGCTGTAGCGCTGGCCAATCGCAGCGCAGAGCTCACAGCCTGGGAGAAAAGAACTTCCCAGGCTGTGAGCTCTGCGCTGCGATTGGCCAGCGCTACAGCAGAACAAGGGCAGACTCCGCCTACCATAACTTAGTGACCGAAGATACCGGAGGGCATAGCGGGAGAACGGAGCGGCGCCCGGGGATAATAGTAAGTGCAGTGAGATTCCCGGGCGCCGCTCTCCTAGTCAGCATACTTAGTTCACAATGTCAGGATCGGTGAAAGGTCCTCTTTAAGTGCTAACTGCAATGCATCATGGGAAATGCAGGTGCTTGATGAGCTACGGCCCCCCAAAGAGAGGGAAGAAAGGTCTCCAAATAAGGGAGTAAAACTTTTAAAAAGCATTTTAAAATTTGCGGGATAACCCTTTTAAAATTTTATGACGGCTATGAAGGAATATGAAGATACATTACTTGACACTTGGTAATTACCGTCCACTTAACTCACAAAGGATTATACTGCAAACTATAAGAAAGCAGACATGCTAAGACAGAGAAACCATCTCCTTCACTCTGAAAACTATGTCTGGCAGCAAAACCACACATTTCTCCTAAGCGGCTTTGCTCCACAACTTGGTGGGTCATGACAGCACAAGCCTAAAAGAAAAGAAGCGATATCGGTGTCATCATCAGTATAAATTCCCTTACAAACGCACAGCATGCATCTCATACCATGAAATCAAAGAACGTGCATGAGGTCAAGGAGATTCAAGAAGTAATCAAAAAATGCAAAAGCTGCCCGTTTTCAAGTTTATGTACTTGACAAACACATTAACCTAACACCATGTAGGGGAGATTTATCAGAACTGGTGCAAAGGAAAACAAACTTAGTTGCCCATAGCCACCAATCAGACTGGCCCTTTCATTTTCCAAAGGAGCTCTGAGAAATGTAAGGTGGAATCCGATTGGTTGCCTAGGACAAATAAGCCAGTTTTCCTTTACACCAGTTTTGAAAAAACCTCCCTCATTGTACATTATCTCCTTTCATTAGGAACAGAAGGCAATGGAGGCACAGATATTGTGTAGCTGCAACTGTGGCACTGGTCTCCTAAACACTTCAGAAATGTATTAAGCTGAATGTACACGGCCGTGAGCGGTCCGTGGTATCCCGGCCTGGATTCCTGCTGAGAGCAGGAGCGCACCGTGTCATTGGTTGCTATGACGCCGTGCGCTTCATGCCGCCGCTGCACTACAGTAATACACTCGTATAGATCATACCAGTGTATTACTGTAGTGCAGCGGCGGCATGAAGCGCACGGCGTCATAGCAACCAATGACGCGGTGCGCTCCTGCTCTCAGCAGGAATCCAGGCCGCGTTACCACGGACCGCTCACGGCCGTGTGCATTCGGCTTTACACCTCCACAAACTCTAATGTGATGGCACGGCAACACTTTGTGGCTTACTATAGTTGCCGCTCCATCCATCCTCTATGTGTTACTCTGGAACTCTGCTTCTTCAGATTGGCTCCTGTGCTCAGCAGAAGTCCATCAGTCAGTATATTGATTTCCATTGCAATAAGGATACAAATATTTTACACTACAAGTAAGAAAATTGACTTTAACAGGTGATAGTCTTAAATATAGTGAGGCAAATTTGCTTGGAGATCTGATGTGAAGAGCAGGCCATCTGGGACATTTATGGCATATCGACAGGATATACCATAAATGTCCAAAAGGTATGGATGCCAGCTCCGGGACAGGCTCCTATCTCAAGAATGTGGTCCTAAAATAAATGAAGAACATGCTGCAAATGCATGGCCCCACTATGGGACTTCCCAAAGAAGCTGAGCTGTCTTGGCTATTTTCAGACGTGTCATACCAGTAAATAAGGCCTCATTTACATCAGTGTTGAGTTTCTTTTTTTTTATCAGTCAAAAGAACTGAAAAAAATAAAAAATAATAATAATGTGTCCTCTTCATGCCCCACATGTTTGAAGGGGTGGTTTAACGCCTGATCCATCATGTATCCACCTGTTTTGGCAGAAGTAAAAGTCTTGCCAATGGATGACGGATTCTGCCCTTCCGACGGATCAGAGGAACGGAAAGCTCAAAGCAAATATTAGTTATTAAAGGAAGAGTTATGTAAAAAGTAAGTAATGGACATGTTTGAGACACTCTACTGAAGTCTGTTTCTGACCAAAGATATGGCTGCAATCTAGAATTCTTCAACACTTGAAATCATGATGGGAATAGGAGGCTATCCGGCTCTGGGCCCTGCATGTGACTTCTTACTAAAACAGCTAGCAGGCATGTGATGCGGCATATCTACACAGCGTGGAGCGGATCTGGACAGTCACACTTCGGATGGATGATTAATCACCTGAGATGGTGAAGCTGTATTCCAGGAGTGCTCTCAATCACGCTCTCACACAAGGCTGATGGCTTCAAGTCAGTAAATCTATATCAAGGTTATATGAGGCACGTGTAGATCAATGTGACCAGATAGAGGGACGCCACTGCCAACAACAAGCCTTTCAGCTCGCACAGTCCATTTCTCTACCTAGTCTGCGGAGAACAAGCGACTATACGTAAATGAACGAATGAGAACAACTGCACGGTTCACAAATGCCTCGTCTGCTTCTCTAAAAGGTCCAAAAATGAACTTTGAAGTCCAGACCCCAGGCATTACCCCTTTCTTGCTGTAAGCCAGACTGGTATCCTCTTGACGTCGCTGTCCTCTGAACCTCAAATTCTTCGTCTGCGTGAAATCCCACGCTGGCTCCTGACACATCTATTCTAGTAAATCCTTGTGATCTGATGAATAATGCCTTAGGACTCTGCATGGTGTAATTTCTCTGTTAGTCTGCCTAGAAATGTATGAATAAATGGACAACTGGGGGTACAGTTTGACAGTGTCCAATGAGATATGACTTTGTACTGACACTCCCATTTGACAAGGGTAATGGTAACACCCAGTTGCCAATCTATTCATGAATGTTCAGTAGGAATAACAGAGGGACAGCACCAGGCAGAGTTCTAATAAAAAAAGATGCTACAGAATTGTTACAGTATAGAGAATAGAAGTATTTCCTCTGTAGGGCTAGGTCACACAAAGTGGCTACCGCACACTTGCGATAGATACTGCACCCACATGTGGTGGGCAGGGTTTTCAAATAACCTGCTAATTGGCCACACAAATTTGCAGGTAATATCTTAATTTTACCCACAAAACAGCACATAACCATTAACAAATCATGACAATGGTCACAAGGACTTTCAGGAAAATGTGCAGTATTACTGAATCTGCAAAAGTGTGCGACTAATTTTGTGGCTAATGGTAGAAAATACAGTAAACTTTTGGTGGTTTGGCTTCTTACAGCCAATGTAAATACACCGTCATTTCACTTTACTTTTAATATTGTGTAGGGAGAGAGATGTTAAACATTTTTGTAATATACTTAATTAGGGAAAGATGTTTCTTTCTACTAGATATCAGGGTGTAAAGAGAGTCTTCTTAGCGAAGCTCTGAGCATTGCTCCAGTCTGTCTTCAGTGTTCTACTGAGTGCTGAAGAAGCCTGTGTGTACAGTCGTGGTTAAAAGTTTTGAGAATGACACAAATATTAGTTTTTAGATCTTTGTTTCAGTTGTTTCTGTGATGTAGCGAAATATAATTACACGCACTTCATACGTTTCAAAGGCTTTTATCGACAATTACATGACATTTATTCAAAGAGTCAGTATTTGCAGTGTTGGCCCTTCTTTTTCAGGACCTCTGCAATTCGACTGGGCATGCTCTCAATCAACTTCTGGGCCAATTCCTGACTGATAGCAACCCATTCTTTCATAATCACTTCTTGGAGTTTGTCAGAATTAGTGGGTTTTTGTTTGTCCACCCGCCTCTTGAGGATTGACCACAAGTTCTCAATGGGATTAAGATCTGGGGAGATTCCAGGCCATGGACCCAAAATGTCAACGTTTTGGTCCCCGAGCCACTTAGTTATCACTTTTGCCTTATGGCACGGTGCTCCATCGTCCTGGAAAATGCATTGTTCTTCACCAAACTGTTGTTGGATTGTTGGAAGAAGTTGCTGTTGGAGGGTGTTTTGGTACCATTCTTTATTCATGGCTGTGTTTTTGGGCAAAATTGTGAGTGAGCCCACTCCCTTGGATGAGAAGCAACCCCACACATGAATGGTCTCAGGATGCTTTACTGTTGGCATGACACAGGACTGATGGTAGCGCTCACCTTTTCTTCTCCGGACAAGCCTTTTTCCAGATGCCCCAAACAATCGGAAAGAGGCTTCATCGGCGGAGAATATGACTTTGCCCCAGTCCTCAGCAGTCCATTCACCATACTTTCTGCAGAAGATCAATCTGTCCCTGATGTTTTTTTTTTGAAGAGAAGTGACTTCTTTGCTGCCCTTCTTGATACCAGGCCATCTTCCAAAAGTCTTCGCCTCACTGTGCGTGCAGATGCACTCACACCTGCCTGCTGCCATTCCTGAGCAAGCTCTGCACTGGTGGCACTCCGATCCCGCAGCTGAATCCTCTTTAGGAGACGATCCTGGCGCTTGCTGGACTTTCTTGGACGCCCTGAAGCCTTCTTAACAAGAATTGAACCTCTTTCCTTGAAGTTCTTGATGATCCTATAAATTGTTGATTGAGGTGCAATCTTAATAGCCACAATATCCTTGCCTGTGAAGCCATTTTTATGCAACGAAATGATGGCTGCACGCGTTTCTTTGCAGGTCACCATGGTTAACAATGGAAGAACAATGATTTCAAGCATCACCCTCCTTTTAACATGTCAAGTCTGCCATTTTAACCCAATCAGCCTGACATAATGATCTCCAGCCTTGTGCTCGTCAACATTCTCACCTGAGTTAACAAGACGATTACTGAAATGATCTCAGCAGGTCCTTTAATGACAGCAATGAAATGAAATGCAGTGGAAAGGTTTTTTTTGGAATTAAGTTAATTTTCATGGCAAAGAAGGACTATGCAATTCATCTGATCACTCTTCATAACATTCTGGAGTATATGCAAATTGCTATTATAAAAACTTAAGCAGCAACTTTTCCAATTTCCAATATTTATGTAATTCTCAAAACTTATGGCCACGACTGTACTATCCAGAGCCTTCCAGCCCGTTTCTTGTCACTGCCACTGTCCCTGACTATGTACATGTGTTCTATCACTGCCCATTTCCCTGCCTATCTGACTTGTTACACACAAGTGCCTTCAGCGCGCCTCAGAACACTGAAGACTGAAAATAGACGCTCCTTAGCAACGCTCAGATAAAGCTTTGCTAAGGGTACTTTCACACTAGCGTTAAAGTTTTCCGGTATTAAGTTCCGTCCTAGGTGCTCAATACCGGAAAAAAACTGATCAGTTTTATCCTAATGCATTCTGAATAGAGAGCAATCGGTTCGGTATGCATCAGGATGTCTTCAGTTCAGTCACTCTTACAGTATTTGGCCGGAGAAAATACAGCAGCATGCCGCGGCATTTTCTCCGTCCAAAATTCCAGAACACTTGACGGAATGCCGGATTCGGCATTATTTTCCATTGAAATGCATTAATGCTGGATCCGACACCAAGTGTTCCGGAAAAATGGAACCGGTTTTCCGGTCTGCGCATGCGCAGACCTTTAAAAATGTGAAAAAAATAAATACCGGATCCGTTTTTCCGGATGACACCAGAGAGACTGATCCGGTATTGCAATGCATTTGTGAGATGGAACTGCCTGCCGGAATCCAACAACGCAAGTGTGAAAGTACCCTAAGACTGTACCCTGTTTTCTAGAACAAAGACATATCCTTTTCCTAATAAAATATATTACAAAAATGTTTACAAAATAAAAATTTATTGAAAGAACAGTTCCACTTTGTGTGAGCATGTTACAGCATGTAGTCAGACTGATTTATGAGACATACACTAGACTATAGATTATGTCTGTAAACCAACCTTTCATTTGCTGCTGTAGGGGTGCGGTGATGTCATTCTAGCAAATGTTACACTTTTGTGGCTTATGATATAACGGAGAATAAGGCGCCCTTTCTGATGCTGAGGCATGTCGAAACACTACACTCAGGCCAGAGCAGAAGGGTCCTGTACTAGGTTCTTATATCCCATGTACAACGGAAGGATCCTACAGCACATGTCCAGTCATCTGGATAGAGAACACTTTGTGGTTATGTGTAATAAGGTTGGCAATAAGCTATCAATGCCTGCCTGTATACGATCACCAGCAGCACACTGCTCCATGGCAAAGATACATGCAAACATTGGAAACATGGATAAATCTGAATTGCATTACCGTTATACTCACTGTGTGGAAATTAGAAGCTGTTTGTGCACATTTTTTGATCAATATTGTGTCGAGCCCATCTACCAAAGACAAGATGGCTTCCAACAGACAGGACCTACACTATCAGAGTTGCCTGTCCTGAGCCTAAGCCTACAAAATTCAGGGCAATGTAGAATCCAGCTATATTATACTCTGATAAAAAGCCCTGGGCAGATGGGCAGGAGTGCAAGATCAATATGGAGGCATCCACTCGCTGGTAGATGGGCCCGCGAGTTTCCAATTTTCATATATTAAGTATAGCAGTAATGCAATTCAGATTTATCCATGTTTCTAGCAACTGGAGAAGTGTGCTGCTGCACCTGTACTTTATTTCACATTGCTTGGAAATGTCGGACTAACTTTATTTGTTTTTTTTCAGTATATTATGTAATGTCTGCTTTCTATACTCTAATGTATTATTTGTGATTTGCATTTTACACAGCTTATGTGCTCAGTTTAGACATTTAGAACAGCGGTCTGCAACCTCTGGCTCTGTGGCATTCATGTTGGGACTTGTGGTTTCATTCCAGCCCGAGAGTCACTAGTTGCATACCATTGACGTTCAGCAGGGGTCAACAATCTTTGGCATTCCAGTTGTTGTAAGACTACATTTCCCAGCATGCACACTCACTCAGCTGTTCTCAAAACACCACAGAGGTGGAGAGTATACCGGGAATTTTAAGCAGCTGGAGGTTGATAACCCATGATGTACAGTAAAGGCCCCTTTAGGGTGCATTAACAAGACCGTATTTTTGGGTCCGCATCCGTTCCGCAATTTTGTGGAACGGGTGCGGACCCATTCATTTCAATGGGGCCGCAAAAGATGCGGACAGCAGACTGCGTCATTTACATGCAGCAATTTCCTCCACAGTATAGGGAGGAGCGATATCTGATGCCATCACTCGTCCTCATAGAGACTCGCTGTTTATACACAGTATGATCTGCTGCTGACAAATGACAATTTAGGTGCCTACATAAACGATCCAATTACTCATCAAATGAGCGTTTCTCTCTTTCATCGGGTAATCGGCAGCAACTTAACACTGCCATATAACCGCTAATGAGCTTTCCTATGAACGCTCGTTAGCGATTATCTGGCCCCTGTAAAGGTCCCTTTAATGTATACACAATCATGTTTATCATATCTTACATATAGATAAAGACTTGTAGGTTGCCTGTGACCAGGAGACCAACATATTTGTCCTATGGAGGTTGTATGGCTTCTACATGTGACAGACATCTGCGGCACAACCAAGACTGCACGAAGACACTGACGGAGTACAGTCAAATTTCAGACCTGGACTTTCTGTAGCACAACTAATACTGAGGTACAGGTACAGTACAGCAGAATACATCGTATGTAATCTCGTGGACTGCAGCGGTCACTCAACAGTAACACAACCAACAGTCTCTATTTTTCAAAACTACCGCGGCTGAATTGAGGAGTCAAAAAGCCCTGGTTTGCAGAACACTTTGTGACTTTTTGCCCTTTTCCACCATGCTTGCCTAAGCAGCCCAACATACTTAACATTACTTACACCAGTTTTCTAGAACAAG
This sequence comes from Bufo bufo, assembly GCF_905171765.1. NCBI lineage: Eukaryota > Metazoa > Chordata > Amphibia > Anura > Bufonidae > Bufo > Bufo bufo. The sequence continues at coordinate 437,370,461 of NC_053393.1, forward strand.
TAAGGGTCTGCAAAATGGGTCCACATCCGTTCCGCAATTTTGCAGAACAGGTGCGGACCCATTTATTTTCAATGGGGCCGGAATGTGCTGTCCGGATCCGCACTTCCGTTGCGCAAAAAAAAAATAGAGCATGTCCTATTCTTGTCCGCAATTGCGGACAAGAAAGGGCATTTTCTATGAGAGCGACGGCGATGTGCAGTCCGCAAAATGCGGAACGCACATTGCCGGGGTGTCTGTGTTTTGCGGATCCGCAAAACACATACGGACGTGTGAATGGACCCTAATGCTGTAATCTACATCAGCTCCTAGCTGGTGTGGATTTCAGATTCTGGCGAGATGCACCAAAATGATGAAGGGGTTTTCCAAGATTTTTTTTTTTACTGATGACCTATCCTCTGGAGCGGTCATCAGTATCTGACTGAGGGGGGTTCGACACCTGGGACCCCCACCGATCAGCGGTTTCAGAAGGCAGCGGTGCTCCTAGGCCAGTGGCGACCCGTTCATGTGCCACATGGCCTAGGAGCAGCTGTAATACCAAGCACAGCCGCTATACAATGTACGACTGTGCTTGGTAAGCTGAGAGAAGGCAGCGGCGCTCACAGGAGCGCGCTTCCTTTTCAAAACAGCTGATTGGCCGGGGTCCCAGGTGTCCGACCAAGCAGATACTAATCATCAAGATTTTTTACGGGAAACCCCTTTTAAGAGGTGTGAGTCTCTTAATTCTGACACATCTCACACCCCCGCACACGATAAATCTTCCCTATGTGTATCCTAGGCTTTAGGACACTTTGTCAGGAGTGGATCATAATCATGTAGGACAGAGTGGACGTCTCTTATTTCGAATCCATTACTTTCTTCAGAAGAAAAACATCCTAAACACTTGCCTTGTTTGTTTTTTTATTCACTGTGCTGGAAATACCAGTTCCATTAGAAAGAATAGGAGAGAATACACATTCTCTACCATTATCATTCAGCACAGCTACAAGACTATGCTGAAGATACAGAGATGAAAAGTGAAAAGGTCAGGAATACCAGGCATTCTCACAAGGAAACAAGCATGGACTAGCTGCTAAAAGACAAGCAAAAAGGATTATGAAGAAGATTGCTCCCCTCCCCCAAATAAAGAAAAACAGAAAAGCAAGAAAAACCTTACGTGACACATACAACTTACACAATATACAATTCTACAATCATATATCAATCATAGGCAACGTACAGGGGGCACTCGCTAGAAGGAAACAATAAACGTCATCTTCCCCAGGCGTTGGAGAAAGTGATACCAGGGAATTCTCTTTATTTTCTTTGTTTTACTTCACGTTAATTCCTTGTTTTTATTCAGTGGCTTACATTGGTTTCTTCAATTAAATTAGGGTTTCACCAGGGCAATTTTGCGGAACGGATGTGGACCCATTCATTTAAATGGGGCCGCAAAAGATGCGGACAGCACACCGTGTGCTGTCCACATCCCTACTTCCGTTTCGTGGCCCCGCAAAAAAGATAGAGCATGTCCTATTCTTCTCTGCAATGGCGGACAAGAACAGGCCTTTCTATCATAAGGCTGGCCGTTCCACAAAATGCGGAACGCACGCGGCCGGTAAAAATGGATGCCAAAACAGATACGGTCATCTGAATGAGCCCAAATTACTATACTGGAAGAGATCCACAAAAATATAGAACGAGGCAGCAATCCAAAATTGTGTAAATGGTGGACCACTTTATTTACCCAAGTTCACGGCGGATCCCATCGATTTTATTGGCAGGCAAACCTGAAAAACCTTCAGCTCATATTTGCAGCCAAGAAATAATTACTAGAAGTGCACAAATAGTCCCACAACATGGACAGCGACATACCAGATGTATTATTCGAATTTGCGATCTCCATTCATAATTTTTTTCAATGCAAAATATCTGCAATATAATTTTCACGTACACGCATGCGCAAATGCACTATACAGTACCCAAATGCACTATAAAGAAAGTATATTGGTATACAACACCCCCGCTTCAATAATTTTTTTGGGGGACGACTGGTATATCACACCACTAGAAATTATTTGTTCCAATAACGCTTGTATCGCAGCAGAACCGCACACAACTGCCGCACAATACAAATGCACTATAATATACTCTCTAACATAGAAAGTATATTATAACATTGTACAAGGAAGGCAATCCATTAGAATATACATGAAGATAAAACGTAACCTTTAATAATGTTACTATGAGGGTCCATTCACACGTCCGCAAGTGTTTTGCGGATCCGCAAAACACTGACACCGGCAATGTGCATTCCGCAATTTGTGGACTGCACATCGCCGGCACAATAATAGAAAATGCCTAATCTTGTCGGCAAATGCGGACAAGAATAGGACATGTTCTATTTTTTGGCGGAAACGGAAGCACGGATGTGGAAGTGCGGATCCGCAAATGCGGATGTAGATCCGCAAATGCGGGTGCGGACAGCACATTCCGGCCCCATTGAAAATGAATGGGTCTGCACCCGTTCCGCAAAATTGCAGAACAGATGCGGACCAATTTTGCGGACGTGTGAATGGAAAAGATATCCCTCAAAATGAAAATATATTAAATTATTAAAGTTAAGCAAAAAGCATAGATGTGGTAGGCAATAACAAGTGCTCGGCGGCACCAAATCAGAATCCATATGTCCTACCATAATCCGTGGGGTTCCAGTGCACATCGATGAATCCAGGAGGGAAAGCAAAAAACATCCATCCCTGGGCTAGATGATGATGTGGTATTGAAGGACAGGGTGGGCAAAGAACTGTCCCTGATATTGCCCTACAGGGGGGTGCTATTCTGGCCCTGATAGCCTAACCACAGACCACCCGCCCTGATAAGATCGACATCGTCCGGAACCTTACCCTATATAAAAATGGCCCTAGTAAGCCCCTAGCCCCCAGGCCCCTGACTTCCAGGTGATCACTATATAGATCTATGTGTTTTTGACTCATTATAAAAAGTATATTATAAGTATATCGCACCCCTCTGTGTATCACACCTATCGATAGCACACTTATACCAGTCTTTAAAAGGACCTTTGTGGCCCTATTGGCTAGCGTTTGGTGCCCCTATCAGCCTGTCCCTGCTCCACACAGCAACCTCTCCCTACACTGGCAAAACACTGAATGTAAAATGGCGGCCAGATCAGGTTTATTTATAAGGTAGGGGCTATGTCCATGTGCTGAAACGTCTCAATTGGCTGTCCTGTACCACCTGATGGATGTGTCATGGGTCAAAGTTCTTCACAATGTAAAAGAATATGGCGGGCGCGAATATCTCCATATGTTCGGCGAATTGCGAACGCGCAAAGTTCGCCACGAAAAGACCGCCGGGCGAACCGCAAGGCCATCTCTACTTGCAACGTTTCAGCCCAACACAATAAGGCCTTTCTCAAGCAATGTGAAAAGTGCAAACAACTCATATATATGTATAAAGGCAAAGTGGGAGGGATCACGTAATGTGATCAATTAAGTGTACATATTCAATGAATTGATCTATAAACATAAATTAATATAGAGACAAATTGTGCACTGAGTGAATTTATCATAAACTACGTTGGAGTGTTGACATCATGGTGTAATATACATACATGATCAAATGAGTTATATGACCCCAATAAAAAGTGCATATCGTGTAGTGAGATAATCACCATATCACGTGTGAGTCAGTGCGTGCATGGCGTGCTCCGTAATGGACTCAGTCCCTGTGACGCACCGACGTCATCACACACTGGAAGATAGTGATGAGCAGCCACTATATCTGTAACGAAATAACATGTTTATACAGCAGAGTCAAGTGGAGAGGTTGCTGGTCACTAAGGCTGTGTTCACATTACGTTTGACGTATATGTTACAAAAAAAAAGGCTACAGAAACGCAGCACAAGACGATCTTGTATCCTGCACAGTCCGGTAAAAAAAAGAAACGTTTACTTTTTTTTTTTTTTTTTTTACAATGGGACTCTATGGTGAATGAATTCTACTGTATGCATCAGTCTGAGGCATCCGTTTAATGCGTACGTTTTTTTGTTTACGTTAAAAGGATGGGGAAAACGTGATGTGAACCCACCCTAACTAGCACAAATTAACGGCCAGTCTATAGAAATAAAGGAATTTGTCCACATGATTGCAATCATCATTTTACAGGTCAGAATAAAGCCTCATTTAGGGTCCATTCACACGTCCGTAGTGAATTACGGATCCACAATACACCCGGCCGGAACCCCCCATAGAACTGCCTATTCTTGTCCGCAATTGCAGACAAGAATAGGACATGTTCTATTTTTTAGCAAAGCCGCGGCCCCAAACATAGTGTGCTCTCCACATCTCTTCCGGCCCCATTGAGAATGATTGGGTCCGCACCAGTTCCCGATATTGCGGAACGGATGTGGACCCATTTGTGGACGTGTGAATGGACTCTTACACGTCCGTGCTTAAGGCCTCCTGCACACGGCCGTTTTTTTTTCCCGTTTACTGGCCGTTTTTTGCGTTCCGTATACGGTCCGTATACGGAATCATTCATTTCAATGGTTCCGCAAAAATAAACGGAATGTACTCCGTATGCATTCCGTTTCTGTATTTCCGTTTTTCCGTTCCGTTTTAACATAGAACATGTCCTATTATTGCCCGCAAATCACGTTCCGTGGCTCCATTCAAGACAATGGGTCCGCAAAAAAAACGGAACACATACGGAAATGCATCCGTATGTCTTCCGTTTCCGTTCCGTTTTTGCTGAACCATCTATTGAAAAAACGGAGCGGAAAAACGGAACAGAAACGGAAGCACAACGGAAACAAAAAACTGAACAACGGATCCGTGAAAAACGGATCGCAAAACACTGAAAAAGCCATACGGTCGTGTGTAATAGGCCTAAATCTGTGATAAGATAGTCAGCCTCCGTGAAGGATCCATGTGTGGTCCGCGTGTCCATTTTTTGCTGTCCGTAGGTCATCCGTGTTTCACAGTCACTGTGAAGGTGAAAAAAAAAAATTCAAAGCATCTCTTCCTAATGATTTGTTAAACACGGAAGAGAAACAGATGGCATCTCAGGCAAAATAGAGCATGCTTCTGTGCTAAAACTACCGTTCCACGGACCGTGGTAAAAAACTGATGTGTGAATACACACATTAAAATGAATGGGTAGGTGTGCTGTCTACGGGGAACGTACGTGAATCGCTGATGTGTGAATGAGGTTTAAAGAGGTGGTCTCACAAAAAACATTTTCCATTTGCCAAACCACCACCTGGATCTGAATACTTTTGTAACTGAATATAATAAAAAATTGAGTACAGCCAAATCTATCTGTATAGCGCCACCTGCTGTCTATTATTTCTCTTTCCTCCTACTAAGGTGGTCGCACATGCTCAGTTTGATCCATCAACTGCCATCAGCTGGATCTAGTGTTAGAAGCGGTGTCAATTACAGGCAGAGAGCTGTAGTCTAAAGAACACGCCCCGTGAGCTGCCAGCTGAAAATAAAACTAAGGCCTCTTGCAGACGACCGTGGTTTGGTTCCGCATCTGAGGCGCATTTTTTGCGGCTCGGGTGCAGACCCTTTCACTTCAATGGGGCAGCAAAAGACGCAGACAGCACTCCGTGTGCTGTCCGCCTCCGTTGCTCTGTTCCGTGGCCGCCCAAAAATTATAGATCATGTCCTATTCTTGTCCGTTTTGCGGACAAGAAAAGGCATTTCTATAATGGGCCGTCTGTTCCGTTCCGCAAATTGAAGAAGGCACATGGGCGGCATCCGTGTTTTGCGGATCTGCAATTTTCGGACCACAAAACATGGCACGTTCGTGCGCAAGAGGCCTAACAGAGCAAAGCGGGGGAACAAGTGGGGGGGGGGGGAGCTCTGGATCCATGTGAGGTGCAGGGCTGGTTCTAACTTTCTTACAAAGAGATTGTCATGTACTATATGATGGCTGATTTTCATGTTTTACATTAATCCTAGGAGAACCCTTTTAAAGGGGCTGTCCAGCCTTGGAGCAAACAACCCCTGGTGTCCAAACCTGTGTCCTTTAACATAAAAAAAAAAAACACTCATCGGTCTGTGATCTCGGGAGCGGAGCAGTGACAGGACCATGGACAGGTTTAGTGGGGTTTTGTATGTCAAGGGGCCCAGTTTAGGACCCCAGGAGTTATTGCCTCCAAGGCCACACAACCCCTTCAATCTACCTATGTGTTTATATTAGTAATTCGAGCTATGTGTACTAGCTAACATTTTTATGGTTCATTATTATATTTTCAATTCGTCTGCAAAAATCTGTTTACAACAAAACCAAAAACGGCAGGTGGAAGGAAAGCAAAGGGGAGTCTTTGGTTGGTAGATCTGAAGAAGATTATGAAAAAGATTAAATTATGCAATTGTTGTGTCATTTCTTATTTATTTACTGCAAACTGAAGCTGCAAGTTAAAGCTTCACAATGCCAACAGAAGAGAATCCTTCTACAATTTTATTTTTACAGACATTGCATTTTTTAAAAATTTTCTTCGTAAACATCTACAAAAACAAATTACAACCATATAGAAGCAATGCAGGACTTCCTCTGCTTTATATAATACGATGGTTAAGGCATACATACCAGGCCAGAAAGGAACCTTTCCAGATACAGGATTAACATGAATTAAGAGCTCAAATACCCGAACAGCCGGGAGTTCACAGGATATAGGATTACAAATGGCTTTTATATATTACAAATTCTGTACTTACTTGATGGGAGTTAATGAGTAATCAGTAGTGCATGAGTAACTGTGAGAGTGAGAAAGGAAAGCAGAGAAGGGGAGGAAGGAAGAGCTCGAGAAGAATCAGAAGAAAAGGGAGTAGATGGATGGAGAGAAAGGGAAAGAACAGCAAGAAACACCTGCAGAGATGGGTAAACTGACATCTGAAGAATTAAACAGGTGGATGAAATAAAATCAGAATACACAACATATAGTTAAAAGGGGTTTTCTTAGTATGGACATCAACAGCATATGCCATCAACGTCTGATCGCGGATGATTGCTGGAATAACGTAACACGGGCCCTAGAAAAGCACAGTGGCACTTAGTTTGAATAGTAGGTTCATTATAGGCGAGTCGACAACTACACAGAACCAACAGGAGATGAAGTGGTATGGTCCTTTCGAGTCCTGCTACCTCTTCATTTTAGGTGGTGGTCCATCCAATGTGACCACTGCTGACAGTCACATCCTAGTTACATGCCATCAAACTCTCTTTATTGAAGAAGGATTCCTTGGTGATGACCCTGTACAGTTAGGAAATACGCCTTTCTGGAGAGTATAAATATAAAAATAGTAAATTATGTGATCCGAGCTCTTGACGTTAGGATGGGGAGGCTGGGATTTCCCTGACACAGCCTGGCATAGCAAAACACAACGCTACATTTCCAGATTCTCCTCCAAGGTTATGTTCACATCAGTGTTCAAAATCAGTCAGGCTTTTCCAGGAGAGTTCACCGTGTCAGGCATAGTCAGATAATCCTGGGAACTGCCGGATCCCCATTGACTGTAATGGGATCTGTCCGCTTTCTGGCAGAAATGCCGGGTTTTGCCTAACAAATACTGCTTGACTGCCGGCATTTAGGCTGAAACAGGCTGACAGATCTCCTAACGCTAGTGTGAACCTTGAGTAAGGATAGATGTCAAAGGAAAGAAGGATAAGCCAAGATACGAGAGATAAGACATCTGCAGAGGTGTCTGGCAGCAGCTTATTCCTCTGTCCCTTGGGAGGAAGAGATACTTGGGTGGGAATCCTACATAATAAAATCCCTGTGTGAGTGCGCTGTGTCCGTGTGTGTGTACCTAGTTTTGCACTGGGCATGCGCGGCGGGGCGTCCAATCAGGACACAGCGCTCCACACAAGTTCCCCTGCAGGGTGTCAGCAGCCTGACTGCCCATAGATACCACTGAGACCCTATAGGCAGGCCACAGCTCCCCCGCCGCCATCCGCTCCTCGCTCGGCTCACCAGTAGCGTAGCGCACAAACAGCCAGAGCGCATGCGCCGCCTTCGCCGCACAGACCACTGGGAATTGAAGTCTGGATGAGAGGCCGTCAAGGAGATGCAGAGCGCGCAGCCACCCCCCCCCCCCCCCCTTTTCAGGATGGCAGAGCAGCAGAGGGGTAGCATTAGCTGTAATGTCCAGCTAACACTTTGCTTGAAACGGCCGACATCGGTGCCAGCACCCCTTCCATACCGTTTAACCCCTTAGGGACCGCTGTATGGAGGGGGCTAATCATCGGGCTGCTGCTCTGCTGTGGCAGCGGCCGATGCGTGAAGAGTAAACTGAGGGAGCTCCCTCACCCATCGGGCCACTGCGCTGCGATGGTTACCATGGCACCCGGATGCCTTCACAGGCATCCGGCTTGCCGTGGTATATCTAAGCCTGATCAGGCTCCTGCTAAGGGTCCATTCACACGTCCGTAGTGTATTGCGGATCCGCAATACACCCGGCCGGCACCCCCCGTGCGGACAAGAATAGTACATGTTCTATTTTTTTGCGGGGCCGCGCTCCGGAAATGCACAGTGTGCTCTCCGCATTTCTTCCGGGCCCATAGAGAATGAATGGGTCCGCACTAGTTCACGATATTGCGGAACGGATGCGGACGTGCTAATGCACCCTAAAGGTAGGAGCCTGATCAGGCTTAGTGTGAGTTCAATACACTGCAGTACGCTATACAGTGTACTGCAATGTATTGTAAGCCATCAGACCCACTGGATCTTCAAGAACCAAGTGGGTCTGCGCCCAAAAAATGAAAAAAAAAATGTATAAAATAAAAAAACCTTCCTATATCCACACATAATTGGTTAAAAATTTAAAAAATTAAACACTAAACATGTTTGGTATCGCTGCGTCCGTAAGGACCTGATCTATAAAAAATCGTGTTACTTTTAACGCATGGTGAACACCATAAAAAAAAAATGATGATAGAATTGCAATTTTGCCCACAGCACTTCAATATATGGAATAAAAAATGATCCAAAAAGTTATATGTATCCAAAATTAGCAACAATTAAACCGTCACCTCATTCCACAAAAAATGAGCCCCTACATAAGCCAATCGTCCAAAAAATGTAAAAAAATTATGGCTTTCAGAAAATGGAGACACAAAAACAAGATTTTTTTTCAAAAATGCTTTTTTTGTGAAAAATAAAATAAAGAAATACACATATTAGTCATCGCTGTGTCCGTAACAAACTGCTCTATAAAAAATAGTATGCGATTCAACCCGTTTAATTAAATAATTAAATAAATTAAATAAAAAATGTGCCAAAAAAGCCATTTATCACCTTACAAAAAAAGGGGTAATAACAAGCGATCAAAAATTCATATGTGCCCCAAAATGGTACCAATCAAACCATCATCTCTTCCAGCAACCAGCAAAAAAATGAGACTCTACCTAAGACAATTGCCCAGAAAACAAACAAAAAAACATGGCTTTCAGAAAATGTAAACACAAAAACATGATTTTTTCCCCCAAAAATTTATTGTGTAAATCCAAAATAAAAAAAATAGACTTATTAGGTATCGCCGCATCGTTACGACCTGCTCTATAAAAATATCACATTATCTACTCTGTCAGGTGAACATTGTAAAAAAACTAATAATAAAAACTGTGCCAGAACAGCCATTTTTTGGTTACTTTGCCTCATAAAAAGAGTAATTATATATATATATATATATATATATATATATATATATATATATATATATATATATATAAATAAGATTTTTATACTGCAGGAATAACCCTAATAATAACATGTCCCCCGCACTGCTCACACCAGCGCGCCGACCAATCAGGACACGGCGCTCCACATGCCGCCTGTACCTTCATATGCCGCCTGTGGGACGAGGTGACGTTTTTATTGCTACCATTTTGGAGTACATACGACTTTTTGATTGATTTAGGCTACTTTCACACTAGCGTTCGGAGCGGGTCCGTCTGATGTTTCATCAGACGGATCCGCTCCTATAATGCAGACGGTTGCATCCGTTCAGAACGGATCCGTCTGCATTATAACTTAGAAAAATTTCTAAGTGTGAAAGTAGCCTGAGCGGATCCGTCCAGACTTTACATTGAAAGTCAATAGGGGACGGATCCGCTTGAAGATTGAGCCATATGGTGTCATCTTCAAGCGGATCCGTCCCCATTGACTTACATTGTAAGTCTGGACGGATCCGCTCGCCTCCGCACGGCCAGGCGGACACCCGAACGGTGCAAGCAGCGTTCAGGTGTCCGCTCGCTGAGGCTGAACGCTGGCAGACGGATGCATTCTCAGTGGATCCGCCTCCACTGAGAATGCATTAGGGCCGGACGGCTGCGTTCAGGGCCGCTTGTGAGCCCCTTCAAACGGAGCTCACGAGCGGACACCTGAAAGCTGGTGTGAAAGTAGCCTAACCTTATGTTTTTTGGGAGGTGAGCTCACTAAAAAAAATCTTTTTTGGAGAATTGTTTATTTATTTTTTTACTGCGTTCACCTGATGGGGTAGATCATATGATATTATTATAGAGCCGGTCGTTGCGGACGCGATGATACCAAATATGTCTATTTTATTTTTTTTTCTTCTATTTTTCAACATTTCTTAAATAACGGATTTGGGGGGGGGAAATTATTATTATTTTTTTTTTTTAATGTGAAGCTTTTTTTGTTTTTTTAAAAACACTTTGACACTTTGTGTACCCCATAAGGTCATACAAGACCTCTGGGGGACATTTAACTTTTTTTTTTTTTTAAACTATTGATTTCTCCTGTAACTGGGGCTGATATAGTAGCCCCAGTTACAGGGGAAATACATCCCACCAGAGAGGCTGTACAGCCTCAGTGCAGGGCTGATCGAGGTCTGTGGAAGACCAGACAGCTCCTGCACTCATATGACCACCGGGCCGGGACAGGAAGCGGCATAGCGCTTCCTGATCTGTATACACAGAGCTCGTTGAGCGCTGTGTATACAGCAATCTAGAAGGCAGGGACACCAAAGAACGGTCCCGGTCTTCTCACTGGGGTGCCCTGCTGTCACTGACAGCGGGCCTCCCGCTCGGCAGCTGCACGATTAGCGTACAGCTGCGATCTCTGAATGGACATTACAGAACGTCCATTCAGAGATAAACGGACCGCCCAAGGCGGTCGGGAAGTGGTTAAAATCACCCCCTTTCCCAATTTTACATATAAAATATAGATAAACAATAAATAAACATATTGCCACGTCCGAAAAAGTCAAGATTATTAGAATATTAAAAAAAAAAAATCCCCTATGCGGTAAACGCCTTAACAGAAAACAAAATTAACAAAATTTTGTCACTTTATTTACCCCCCCCCCCCCCCCCCCCAAAAAAAAAATAGGATAGGACTATTCTATTATGGGCCGGATGTTCCATAAAATGCGGTATGAATGTGGCTTTTTTTGCGTTTTATTTTTTTTGCGTGGTACTGAATGGTATCGAGCATTGCAATACTTTTCTGTGGTATCGAAATCGAATCAAAATTTTAGTATTTTTGGTTATTTAAAAAAAACTCCCACCACATGTTGAACCACAGCTTCTAGCCTTGTCCCCAGTGACATAACCCACACAGGGCAAAGGCTTTTTCTCGAGATCTGGTGACGCACTGGGCTCTCCATGGGTAAGCTAGGTGGAGGCTTCCGCCCAGCCGTGAGCCCGGTGATGCCACCGGCAGTAATGGGCGGTGAAACGGCTAGAGCAGCGCTAAAACCCGTCCATCGGTGCTAGTCACGTCAACGGGAACATTGCTGGGCGGAAGCCCCTACCTAGCGGTGTAAAAATGTAAACAAAAAGCCCTTGCCCCGGGTGATAAAGCACAGGGCAAAGGAGAGCATCGGAGCATGAAATGCTCTGATGCTCATGTCAGAGGGGCTGCTTGGGGGAAACAGGGAATATGTCCGGGTTCAAATTTAAAAACCAAAAATGTGAAAAAAATAATTCTCTTTTTTTTTCTGGTTATAACCAATAATAACAAAAAGAATATTAAATTAAAATGACATAAAAATAAAGCTCCACATATGACCGCAAAAAAGGCGAAAAAAATAATAATTTACATAACTGAATGCAATAAAGTTATGGCTTTCAAAGATGCGCCTGATCAGGAAGGGGGGTAATTGGCCCAGTCCGGAAGTGGTTCAATGTTGTTTTTACGGAAAATAATAATTATCATGCAAAATGTAAGGCTCTTCACAATGCCATCTTTACCAAAGTGCGGCAATGAAACACAGTGGTTCACAAATGTTCCATATTGTCACTGTTTGGTACGAGGAGTGTTACACTGCAGCAGCCCGCCATCTACTCGCAATTCCAATTCTCTTCCAGTGGAATTTACAATCTGTTTAGACTTGAATGCACAGTTTACTCAAGACTTAAGTCACAAGCTGGGTTTTGCTCAAGGCCATAACCTCACAACATTGCATATCAAACAACTGGGAAATGTACAGCCATGAAGAAATGCTTGTATTCTGAAATACACCAGTCAGCTGTAACAGTAAAGGCCATCTGTCAGCAGATTTGTACCCATTAAACTGGCTGAGCTGTTGCATTTGCGCTTCTGTGGCATCTGTGTTGGTCCCATGTTCATATGTGCCCACATTGCTGAGAAAATGAAATCGCACATGTAACAGGTCAGCCAGTCTCATAGGTACAAACCTGCTGACAGATGCCCTTTAAAACTACTTACATTATCTTGGCACAACAGCACCTGTCAGTGGTCAGGTATATATCAGGCAGCAATCTGGGGTTGAAGTTGATGTGTTGGAAGAAGGAAAAAAAAAAAAAAGAAAGAAAAAATAATAATAAGAAATCGGTAAATCTATGGATCCGAGCGACACTGGCCAAATTGTGATGGCAAGACTTTGAAGCCAGAACATCTCCAAAACTGCAAGTCTTGTGAGATCTTCCCTGTATGTACTGGTTAGTACCTACCTAAAGTGGTCCAAAGAAAGACAAATGTGTGTGTCTGCGAAGACTAGCCTGGTGTGAGCCCACACAAGAGCCGCAGCCACAGATACCTTCCATGTGCATTCCACATTTTTCCCAATCAATGGAAATGGCTGTTCTTATCCCCAAATATAATCTGCAGAGCACCCAAATGGATCCGCAAATAATGTGGATGTGTGCATGGCCTATTAGAAATGAATGGGTCAATGTGCTATCCACAAAAAATGCAGATAGCACATGGATGAAAAATATAGTTGTGTGCAGGTCACATTTTCCTAAAAGAAATGCCAGCAAAATCAACACAAATACAGTATAATTTGCGGAAGGTGACATCCAGGTGCTGTCCACATTTTTTGAGGACCAATAGAAATTGATGGGTCTGCAGGTGATCGGCAAGAAATGCGGATCGGACGCAGACACAAAATACGGTCTTGTACATGAGGCCGCAGGCTGTCATCAGTAGGATCAGCATTGCCGTCCCCTTCTGTGCAGGGCCGGCTCCTTATGTGGATAGCCGGCTCCTTTGTAAACATAATGATCATTGACGGTAATGGAGGGGCAAATGACTAGATCCATCCATCAGTGGCCTCCTTTACACTGACTGAGAATTAGCCAAACAATCACTAAAAAGCGTTCGTAAGAACGTTTGTTAACGGCTATCTGCCAGTGTAAAAGTGCTGCCGATTACCTGATGAACGCGTGCTTCGCGTGATGATCGTTTGTGTGGTCACCAAAATCATTGTTTGGTGGCAGCAGATCGTTCATGTGAATGCAGCAGTCTCCTTCACTGACATTCGTCCGTTAGGCTACTTTCACACTAGCGATTTTGCTGGATCCGGCAGGGTCCATCAAAAACGCTTCCGTTACTGATAATACAACCGTCTGCATCCATTATGAACAGATCCGGTTGTATTATCTTTAACATAGCCAAGACGGATCCGTCATTAACTCCATTAAAAGTCAATGGTGGACGGATCCGTTTTCTAGTGTGGCAGAGAAAACGGATCTGTCCCCATTGGCTTGCATTGGGGGGTCATGCCGGATCCATCTTGGTCCGCATCCCAGGACGGAAAGCAAACTACAACATGTTGCGGTTTGCTCTCCGGTATGGGAACGCAACTAAACGGAACGGAATGCATTTTGCAGCATTCCGTTCTGTTCAGTTTTGTCCCCATTGACAATGAATGGGGACAAAACTGAAGCGTTTTTTTCCGGTATTGAGTCCCTATGACGGATCTCCATACTGGAAAACTAAATAAGCTAGTGTGAAAGTAGCCTAAAATTTTCAGGGGTTGTCTCACTTGAGCAAATAGCATTTATCATGTACTTACTAATGTATTGTTATTATCCATATTGCTTCCTTTGCTGGCTGGATTCATTTTTCCATCACATTATACACTGCTCGTTTCCATGGTTACGACCAGCCTGCAATCCATCAGCGGTGGGCATGCTTGCACACTATAGGAAAAAGCGTTGGCCTATCTGGTGGCCAGTACACATAGTCTAGCACGTTTTCCTATAGTTTGCAAGCACGGCCACTGCTGATGGATTTCTCTACATAATAAACGCTATTTGCTCAAATGAGAAAACCCCCTTTAAGATCCGACACTATGTAGAAACCATATAACTCACCCATGTATTTAATAGACATTTTTACCTTTTAATACCTCATGTGACTCAACAACACGTATTGTATTTCTAGGCAGTCTACAACCTATAAAAAGGTTAAGAGTCTCTGATGTAAACCATATACCCTGAAGCACACATCGTGCCCATGTGGGAAAACATGGAAGAACTACCATGAGCTCTTATGCTTCTTTCCATAGTCTGTAGTTCCACACTGAAGATATTGTCAATCAATAACTATGGGATGTTTTATCAAGTAAAGGAACGTATCCTATTTTATGTTAAAAATTGAAGAACTGCAATGTTTAGTGTGGTGACTCAGAATGAATAACTTCCTGTGGAAGGAGCCTGCAACTGCGCCGAGCCCAATAAAAGATAATCATTCATTTGAATGCAAACACTGGCAGTGGTGACCACACAAGAGACGAACATTGCAATGTTATTAACAAAGCTTTAACACATGAATAATGCATTCTCTTATTCCAAGCCAGGTCTAGTGTAAGAAGAAGGCTTTCCCAGTGCTGTATAAGTCGCCAAATGGAAGGATATCAGAGGTCGTACTTTAAAAGGGGTTTTCAAGGGAGAAACTTAAAAAAAAGGAACAATGTTAAAATATATATATATCTCCATCCAAAAAACGGAACAGCACCTCCTGAGACAAAATCGCAGGTGCAAGCTACCCGGCAATAATACTGCAAACAAATAAAGTAGAAGCACACCACTAAATGCGCTAAGACTAAGTGAACAGGTGAATGTGTGAACAGGGTCAAATACATGACGCCAATACTTACTGAAGAAGCTCTTAGCGCATATTGTATGTATATTATAGAGGACTAGGCATCCTCTTTGGAACTTAGCACTCCCCGCCCATCCCCCACCCCTTGGCGTTTTTAATCAGTAACAATGGAGCAGGACCCTCCGTGTTAGAGTAGGTCCCACCTGATAAGAAGCTACCTTGTCGTCTGGTAGGTGGGCTCGACATATTTTTGATCAATAATATGCGCTAAGAGCTTCTTCAGTAAGTAAGTATTGGCGTCATGTATTTGACCCTGTTCACACATTCACCTGTTCACTCAGTCTTAGTACATTTAGTGGTGTGCTGCTACTTTTTTTGTTTGAGAAATATATATATATATATATATATATATATATATATATATATATATATACACACACATACACACACTGTATAAGCATTACTCACCTTCATCGATCCTCTGCTGCTCCGCTCCCCACTTCCTGTCCCACACCGGAAATACCACGAAAGGATCACTCAGCCAGTCACTGCTAGAGCAAATGTCTGGCTGCGTCTTTCTTGGCATTTCTGGCATGTTGAGGCAAGACAGGATATGAAGGGCAATGGGGACTAGAGGAGCGTCGTAAAGCCAAAAGTGGGGGAATCGGGGGGCAGGAGAGTAACAGTTCTTTGTTATTTTTAACATTGTCTGACCAGTTTTTCTTTAAAACTTCACCTTGGAAGGCTGTATTCATTTTTGTAAAAAAAAAAAATTCAAAATTCCCTGCCATTTTATACGCAACGCTATATAACCTAGAGTTCCACATGCACGTTCAGTCTTTAGGCCAAGATGTACTGGGAACTTAAAGTGGCCCTGGAAAAAACTAAAAGTGTCCCCATGTTGCAGGCAGGTTCAGACTAACGGTGCAACAACAGAAGTAGGCAGGGCAGAAATACCATAGTGCAACACAAAATGCTGCCTCAGCAGAATCAAATATCACAGTACAGAACATAATACTGCCACCTCTGTTGAACTATATCATACAGGTAAATTCAGGAGGGCACCTGCAGTCATTGGCCAGGTACATAAGTACATTATGCTCCTATAAATGAATGCTGAGAGCATCAGATTGTTATTGGGGGTATGATCTGAGGATCTGATAAGAGGGTCTGGTCTGATGTCCTGATATGGGGGTCTGATGTGAGGATCTGTATGGGGGTCTAACCTGTGTATATGATATGGGGATATGATCTGATGAAAAATA
Organism: Bufo bufo; assembly: GCF_905171765.1. Taxonomy (NCBI): domain Eukaryota; kingdom Metazoa; phylum Chordata; class Amphibia; order Anura; family Bufonidae; genus Bufo; species Bufo bufo. Next base: position 437,387,049 of record NC_053393.1, read on the forward strand.
TTTTTTTGATTCTTTTCCGCCTCTAAAACCTGGGGTGCGTCTTATCATCAGGTGCATTTTATAAAGCAAAAAATACGGTACATGTTCTGGGTCTAAGTGGACATTAACAGAGCATATCTTATGGATAGCAGCATTAACTGCCAGCCAGAAGGGACTGATTGTAGGACAGTCCTACCATAAATGCTCTCTCTGCACCTCCAGCATTTCTCCAGCGGGACAGTGCATATCTCAGCAAATTGGTGCATTTGATATCACCTAGTAACGAGTTTATATGGGCTTTCCTGTATATGGACACAGTGGGAGATGCCATGTAAACTAGGCAACACATGATCCACTTCTTCTCTACTTGTAGATCACAAGCTAAGAGAAACCTAAATTTTGTTACAGAATGTTCCAGGATTAACCCTTGACACAGTTTGACAGGAGTTTCCTAGGTAGGGTAGGTGGAGATGGATAGTTCTCCACCCAGTTCCGGTCTCTGAAATTACGTTTTAAATTTTGTAATAATAAAATCCCATTGCTTACAAGAAGCTGGTGGCCGTAATGGGGGCTCTGGTGGCCCCCTTTGGTATATATTTTAATTAGTAAAATCTGAGTAAATACTGTATGAGTAATGGGGAAGAATTAAAATAATAAAATTATTTCAAACTCATATTTTATTCTAACCTATACTGACAGCTCCTGACTGAAAGCAGATAAGAAAATACAAAAAGGATTCAACATGAATCATATTTTGCTGTATCGGCATAATTACATTCCTTTTATGTAGAACAAAATCATCTTAAAAAATATTTAGCTCTATTCAAACAGGCAATATGATTTGTAAGCAGCTAAACAGTCATACCTAAAGGCAAATACATTTCAGTAATGGTAGGGTTTCCTTTGACTTATTACAGGAGGCAAAACAAAATGCAGCTTATGCTCTGTTGACTCTGTGTATAAGATAACACAGATATATGTATAGGCATATACTGCCAATAGGGTCCAACTGTGTAAAAGAAAAAAAAAAAAGAAAAAATACGACGTCCACATAAATAGGACATATCCCAACAGTCTCCATACCATTGAATGGGGTCATTTGTATTGTTCGTTTTTCAGAAAAGCATCACTAAAAAAACGGCCATTCAAAATGGATCGTTTGCCTTTTTTTTTTTTTTTTTTTTTACTGTCGTGTGAATGTAGCCTTAGTAGCCAGAGGAAACACCTGCAAACATGAAGAGCACATACAAACTGATCTTTCCCTTGGTTGGATTTGAAACCAGGACCAGTGATGGCCAGTTCGCATTGTTTGCCCGCGAACACATGCGGGCTGCCATCTTTTTTCACAAGTCCGGCGAGGCACAGGTAAGCCCTTACCTGTGCGCGAGCCGGTCTGAAACAAATGCGGTCAGTGGGAGCAGGCAGTTCCGAGAACAGCCGTCGGGGGCCTTCATCGGGCTGTTCTTGGAACTGCCTGCTCCCGCTGACCGCATTTGTTTCAGACCGGCTCGCGCACAGGTAAGGGCTTACCTGTGCCTCGCCGGACTTGTGAAAAAAGATGGCAGCCCGCATGTGTTCGCGGGCAAACAATGCGAACTGGCCATCACTGGTCCTGGTTTCAAATCCAACCAAGGGAAAGATCAGTTTGTATGTGCTCTTCATGTTTGCATGTGTTTCCTCTGGCTACTAAGGCTACATTCACACGACAGTAAAAAAAAAAAAAAAAAGGCAAACGATCCATTTTGAATGGCCGTTTTTTAGTGATGCAGTGCGCCCCCAACCCCCCCCTTCCCAGTATTAAAATCATTGGTGGGCAGTGCGCCCTCCATCATTGGTGGCAGCGGCAGTTCCGATCGGAGTCCCAGCAGTGTAATGCTGGGGCTCCGATCGGTTACCATGGCAGCCGATCGGGGCTCTGATCGGTTACCATGGCAGCCAGGACGCTACTGAAGTCCTGTCTACCATGATCAGCTACTCAGCAGCATTATACTTACATGCGCTGTGGCCGCCCGGCGCTCCTTCTTGTAACTTCAGTAGCGTCCTGGCTGCCATAGTAACCGATCGGAGCCCCAGCATTACACTGCTGGGACTCCGATCGGAACTGCCGCTGCCACCAATGATGGAGGGCGCACTGCCCACCAATGATTTTAATACTGGGAAGGGGGGGGGGGTTGGGGGCGCACTGCCCACCAATGACCAATGCAAACATTGTTCAAACATTCCCGACACCCGACCTCTGACAGGGAGCTGCCGTCCGCGCAATTAACCCCTCAGGTGCCGCGGATGGCAGCGCCCTGTCAGAGGTGCGTCCCCATCACCATGGGAACACCTCAGGTTTAGAATATACCATCGGATCTGAGTTTTTTCCAATCCAATGGTATATTTTAACTTCAAGCGTCCCCATCACCATGGGAACACCTCTCCACGTCCAGCTCGTCGCAGATCCACTGCGTCCACTGCTCCGGTAAACGAAGCCATCTCAGCCCTGCTACTTGCCCGCAGCAGGGCTAAGATACTGAACAAGCTACCTGCCCAGAACTGCATGTCCCGGGCGTTGGGCGATACGATTTCCACACCCCTGATAATGCGCCACATGGAGTCCAAAAGAGAGGGAGACTCTTCGGACACAATATTCTCTGTACACTTAGGGCATAGGGCTTTCTTGGCCTTAGGGCAAAAAGATTTTCGGCAAATAGCGCATTTCTTGCGGCCCGAATCAGCCCCAGGTGCCTTGACGGTGGAGGTTTCTCTACACTATAAGTAATAACATTTCTGAATTTTAGTAGGATCCAAGTCCATACAAAAAATTCCTAACAGCACAGAGCACCCAGGGTGAATGAAGGGAACCACAACCCCACCAATATAATCCACCGACATTTTGGAGAAGAGGCTTACCGGTGACGGAGGCAGAATTCATAGGCTTGCGGGCAGCTTCCAGATCCATAGGAGCCAACATCATAGGAGCAAATGAGACACCGCAGAAAACGGCGTTCCCGGCTCTTTTAACGCCATTATTGGAGTGACACTGACATGATGAGGCACACACAGTCACGTGACGCACCGCACCTGCGCCGCCAGTAGCGAGACTCCCTTCCCGATAGCCCGGGGAGTCTCTGCCCACAGTACGCCGGGTAAAGATGTCTCTTCCTTGCTCCGGAACCAGGAGCAAGCAACTGGAGCCTTGGGCTGCCTTCCGGCAAAGGACTTATGCCAAAGGATGGGGATAAGAGACAGCTTGTCCCCGAAGCCCCTATCCTCTGCACGGCCCTCCCAGAGACTAGGGAAAAGGCCAGGCCGTGCATCTAGAATCCTGGAGCACACAGGAGGAGCTTCAATGCGACCCGGGGACAAGAAACAACACTGATTTAGGTAAGGAGAGGAAGCCTTTTAAACTTCAGCTTCCGTGTTGTTTCCTGTCCAGGGGGCGGGGACACCCTCCTGTCAGTGCCGTTGGGGAGGCACCGGAAAAACCACGGAGTAATATGGTACCAGCAAAGTGTATGAGATTAGACAAATCTTATGCACGCTTTCTTCTTCCATGCAGAAATTGACCTGTACTGGTGTGCAGGTACTTTTAGGGAGTCATTTACTAATCTGAAATACGCCTATCCGTGACTTTTCCCTGCTCACGCCAGGTCTAAAATTGTTGGCGTGGCAGAGGCATTTACCATTTTCTACACCTGTTTTAGGCGTGAATGGTCTTTCATTTAGAAATGGCGCTGGATGCGCCAAAGTTATGGAGAGGCCGGCGCCTCTTCATAACCTTGGCGGAGCCACCACCAGCACAGGGCCTTTATTAAGACCGGCGTCTAAAACGCTGGTCTTAATAAATGTGCCCCTTAGCCTTTCATTGGGCATACTATGAACAGTGTACTCACAGTTCCAAAACAAACTAATCATAGGAGTCACCAATTTCACCCCAGCCTGAAGAAGGACTATATTTCAATAAAAGCACTACAACTGCAAAATGATTCTAATGGAACCAATACGTTAATTTGCATTCAAATGAGCCTGTCCTGCTTTTAGGAAACTGTAAATGGAGTGCAGTTGTCAGAGTGAAAAAGATACCGAATAATGAGAATAGATTGAGAGGGTTATATATCAATGTGTCAGGGTACTTTATCTATGGAGCAGTTCTCCACAGTGACCATCGCTCTTAATAACCTCAAAAACTGCACTTGAAAATTAAATGAAGTAAATGATTTGATTTAAAAGCAATTGAATAAAATATTAATATTATAAAGAGGTCCAGTTCTCAGTGAGGTTGGCTCAGCAATGAAAGTTAGCACCATGTGGCCATGTCATTTTCAACCCTCAGAGGATCTCTTCATTCAGGTACTTGGCCTTGATGTGGATGGTGAGGACAATTCTGAGAAACCAGATCACAAGGGGAATTTGATACTGATGGCCTATCCTCTGTATAGATCATCAACATCAGATCAGTGGGGGGTCTGACTCCAGGGACCCCTGCCGATCAGCTGTTCAAACAGGCCGCCACTTTCCGTGAGCTGCAATACCAAGCACAGCAGCTATACAATGTACGGTGCTGTGCAGAGCCTCTGGTGAGCGCGACAACCTCTTTAAACAGACGGAGGTGGAAGGTGTCGGATCCCCACCGATCTGTTATTGATAACCTATACTGTGAATAGGCCATCAATATGAAATCCCTGGATAAAGGAGTATTCTAGTAACAACAAGTTAGCCCCTATCCTGTGGATAGGTGATAACTGTTCGACCATGGGGGTTTTTGCTCCACTTATCTGTATGAGACTTGGGTATCGCTAGTAGTTCCATAGAGTTGGAATGGAGACTCATACAGTACTGTATTACATACAGTCTACTTCAATTTTTAGTGGCTGTAGCAATGGCAAAGGACTCAAAAAGAAATAGGCATTGACGCCCTACCACCTATGACCAGAACACGATTGACTTTTCTTTTTTCCAATCAAAAGCAGCTTATTCTTTCTTACTAGTATACTATGATATTGTTTTGTCATTTATAGGGAATCCTTAAGAAAAATAAAAGTGTGTGGGCATAGTAATGGCCCAGGAGAGGACAAGGGTGCTATATTATGGATTCATAATAAGGTCATGTTCATGAGATCTAAGAAAATTCTTAGCCGTGGGAGCATTTGGTCTGTAGAGGTTTTCAGCCCGCCCAGACATAAAAGAATGTTCTTATTTACAGTCTTTCCAATATGTCATGATTTAAGTGTTTTTCCCGAGATCCAGGCGAGTTTCACAAAATCCCACTATGTTGGATGAGAGAAAAATAAATAAATCTAAATATGCACCAGTTAAGTCAGTCGGGCTGTGGCGCTCCCGTCCCAAGCTAGGTGGTGAGAGTGTCGGAAGATGCTAAAAATTGAAAAATTTTTATCACGGAAACTAAAAAAAAACAAAACGTTTTATACGTTTCAAATTTATCAAAAATCATTGCCTATTAGAAACGTAAAGATAACTAATTTTTACATTTCTAATAGGCAGGGATTAGGGATGAGCTTGTGTTTTACAAGATCGAGTTCGAGGTTTGACTTTTATTACAATTCTGTTACCACGGGCCATAACGGAATTCTATGACGGAATACATCATGGAAGCCTTTAAGAGGCATTCCGTTTTGCATTTCGCATAATAGAAGTCTATGGGCCGCATAACAGATCCGTCTGGACTCCTGCAACCAGATGGATCCGTTACGTGGCAAATAGACTTCTATTATGACGGAATGCCTCTTAAAGGCTTCCGTGACGTATTCCGTCATAGATTGCGTTATGGCCCGTGGTAACAGAATCCATAACGGAACTGTAATAAATAAATTCACTAACTTTGTAGCAAAATGGAACTTGTGACAAAACTTGCCACTTCTGTACACCAAAAAACTGGCCATAAATAAAGAAATCTCCTCCTCTGTTCGGATACGGCAGATTGGTCATAGATTGCGAATGTGTCTAATCACAATGCAATACTTCTGGATGGGATTTTCAGAACTCTGTCCCCTTGTATCTATGTAGATTCCAGGGCAAGATGCCACTTTTCACATTTCTGTAGATGTCATGCTTTACACTGCGAAGAGCAAAGTTCTTGGCAAATCCGTGGGGAACCAGCAGCAAAATACCTTGGAAAAACTTTGCCATGTCTGAACCATTTTAAAATTTCTGGGAATAGCTAATTTTCTAGGGATTGGTTCCTACTAAGTAAATGGTTTCTTTATACTGTATACAGTCCAAATAAAGGATTTACATTGGAAAACATTCACTTTTCAAGGTTTCATTTCTCAGCAGTTATCATGTGGACACATGCAGGGCAGTGCGAGCAGATATTCTCTTTTTTTTTTTTACATAAAGCAGATGATAACCTTTTCGTGGGCAGCGCATAAAGGCCAATTGTCTGAAAATGGCCTAATCAGCTGGCTGGCCAACTTACAGAGCTATCTTCTATTAGAATGTGATGACACAAATAGTTAATCGCACAACGAGGAGATAGAAACGAATCACACTATTGAGATAAATGGAGCAATCATCAGATTATACCAAACTATTTTAACTACGGCACAATTAGCACACCTAGCTGGATCCCGCATTACCTTGCTCTTGAAAACCATTCTACGAAGAGTTAATTACAGATTATTACACGTAAATAGGAAATCAGCCAAAAACATTGCAAAGCAAATGCTGAATTTATATCAAAGCAAAGTCAACAGAACTTCCCGAATCATTAAAGAAACACTGCAGTCAGAATTCATATACTATGTTTTATGCCTGGTGTAAAGTCAGAGGGGCGGGGCATGACAAAGGAATTTTATCTTTGGGGTTCTTTCAATCCCTGGGTCATGCTCCACCCCGGCAGGCCCTGTACTATGGATAACACAATTGATTCCTTTTCCCCAGTCTATTCCTTAAAAGGTTTATCCGAGAATTAAATACTGATGACTTATCCTCTGGATAGGTCATCAGTATGTGATCGATGGGCGTCCCACACTCGGGAACCCCGCCAATCAGTTGTTTAAGAAGGCATCGGTGTTCCTGTGAGCGCCACGGCCTTCTCGCAGCTTACCAAGACCAGCGATGTACATTGTATCAGCTGTGCTTGGTATCGCGCTCAGCCCAATTCACTTGAATGGGGGTGAGATGCTACAAGGAACTTGACACATGACTGTGTCGTCACTGGCCTAGGAAAAGCAGAGAGAAGGCCGTGGCTCCTGGGTGTCGGACCCCCCACCGATCACATACTGATGACCTATCCAGAGGCTTGACAACGGCTCTTTATCAGCCGAAACGTTGCTGCTATGTGTATTGTTGCATTGAAGTCCTAATAAAAGTCGATGATGTGAAATGCTGCTGATACCGTTTGCATTCATCTGATAGGTCATCAGTAAAAAAAATTAAAATCTCGAAAACCCCCTTTAATTCAACAAAGAATGCCAAGTAGAATTTTTTTACATGTTTTCCTCTATAAAGCAACATTCTGAACCTGAGGCAGTAGGTAGACGTTATACTACCTTTGGCTTCCATGAACATTGCAGGTAAGTTCAGCACAAAACCCACAGAAAATAATTTTTGGGTACGCTATATTGCATGGAGCTCTTCCCCCTAGGAGGATAGCTATTAAGTGGGCAGAGGTTTGTTATACACAGTACCCGACAGAGAACTGTAAAGCAACACACAGAGTGCTGTATCGCTCCACAGTTCAGAGCCATAAGGGACTCCGTGTGCTGATGTACCGACTCCATGTTGTGTGCATGAGGCTCAAATATCTTTAAAAACTGAGTGCTCATTTAGTCATCAGCTCCCGACCTCCTCATACGCACGCACTTTCCATTCGGCTGAGTGTGCATGTGTTCTCAATGCCAGAATGAACATCAACTGAATATCGAACATGCATCACATGGTTGGCTGGTCTTGCCGAAATCAGTGGTTTTTGCCAACCTTGGTCTAAAATGTACAGATACCTATAATCTAACAGACAACAGTAAGGGTTGTCACAAGGTTTCCACAGCTCAATATGGCATATAAATCTCCAATGTTGTACAGTAACTTCGCCCACACCAACAGCTCCGCCTTTCCTGTGCCTGTGTATAGGTAATGCTACTGGCACGTCGGAGGTTCTGGCAGGAGCCTCCATTGCAGATTCTGGCAAAAATAAAGGATGAAATACCGCTGCATGTGGTATTTCAATTCCAGTGAATGGGATCTGGTGGGCAGCGGCTGGTGTCCAGCATATGTCGGATCCAATGATTCTGGTATTTTGTTTATATGCCAGAATAGAATACTGGAATCTAGGCCCAAGTCTGTACAAAGCCTTACAATAGTTCAAGAAAACACACTGAATGAAAGTACTGTCAATAAGCAAAGCTGCATCTGGAATTACAATCTATGGGTCTTCTGGAATAATTCGAAGCATAATAAACTTACAAAGTATATGCGGTCAGAAGCGGCGGGCAGTTATTGCTATTGGCTTCTAATAAAAATTAATTCGGTATACATACCAGAACTTTGTTTTCAACTTTATCTCCCTTGATCTCAAGTTTCACCTTCTTCCGCACGGCAATCTTAATTTTTCTCCCAATAACATCCCGGATGCTTTCTGAAAGTAACATTGAAAATTACGTTACCAAAATTGCTTTTTTCATACCTTAGGCTGACACAACTGTCCCACAAAAATCAGCTTTTTGGACAAAATGAGAAAACTCCACAATTTATCTTCAGAAAGCTGAAGGGCTATGTGACTTTTTTCTTTATTTTTACACCACTCACTGCGGCTCTGAAAAATGAGTGGGAAAGTCGGTATTGTTACATCCATGAGTTTCACTCCAGGTTTATCAGTGACTTTTCTTTTTAAAAGTCACCCAAAAAAATGGCAAACTCACTCCAGTAGGGATGGGGGTAGAAAAACTGAAGTAGTATTTCTAGACAAAACTTTATCAAAAGAAAAACTGGTAAAAAACGTATTTTGACCGCTTTTTCCGGCACTTACTTGGAAGGATTCAGACCCAAGTCACCGGACAGATAAGGGGTTTGCAGGGTAGTCAACGCTTCTTCAGGACTGTATACACTTATGATACCTTGAGGTCTCCTGTCCTTTTTCACTGCAAATGACTACCCTGCAAATAAAAGTTAACCCCTTATCTGTCCGATGACTTGGGTCTGAATCCTTCCAAGCAAACGCCGGAAAAAGCTGTCAAAATATGTTTTTTTACTAGTTTTCCCCTTTTGATACTTCCACTGTGTACACCTCATCTATGGTGCCAAAATGGCCTTTCAGCCATAGCAACGTGCACCTGCGCATTGGGATGTGCTGAACCCCCCCCTCTTTATTTTGTAGTTTGTATGGTAGTAGTGGCTGACTCCTATTTGGTTGTGCACTCCTGTGGCCTGTTTTGCGTCATGGGCTGATTTTAATTAGCTTGAGTACATAGTTTGCTCAGCATGCATGCTGGTATTTGTAGTCCCTGGATTCATTGGAGGCCATTTGGGCACCATAGAGATATAAACCAAAAGGGGCCCAGCATGCATGTGGGACCTACACTTCCTGAATTTCATGGTCGCTGTTATGGCACCCAACAGGTGAGTTTAGTGTTAGGACCCGTCTTATAGAGATCGCCTTGGCATGCGGCAGACGGGCTCAAATAATTTTGTACAAAATGTATTTGCTAAGCATCTCTAATTTATTAGCACAGCATGAGCAATACAATATACCTTTGTACTTTATTTGGTTTGTAGAGTGCTGTTGCATTATGTGTTGTTTATATGTATTTTCAGCCATAGCAACGTGCACCTGCGCATTGGGATGTGATGAACCCCCCCTCTCTTTATCTCTTAGGCCATTTATGCCACGTTCATTGGTCCCATGGGCTATTTGCAGCGCAATCTCATTCAAGTGGATGGACCTAGTCTAGTCTGCCCAACACGGGAAGTCGGACCCCCACATTTCGACACTGATGACCTACACTGAGGATAGGCTATCAATACTGAACTCCTGGAAAACCCCATTAATGTAACAGAACCATAAAGAATAAAGGCCCATTTACACTAGACAATGATGGTTGACTAATTGCTTGTATGAACATTCCCTCCGATCAGTGCCCCACGTTCACCATATGATAAATGAGCGAACACTTGTTTATCATTGATCACACATTCAAATCATTTGTGGGCAGCACATGCTCTCGGGTAAACAGGGGAAGTGTTACCAACAATGATGCAAAATGTATGGAACAAACAATGATTTCTCAACATAAATGTAATTAAACAAGCGTCAACTGACTTGCTATATTGTTGATTGTAGCCTTTGCAAATGGGCCCTAAGGCTACTTTCACACTAGCGTTTTTGTTTTCCAGTGTTGAGTTCCGTCACAGGAGCTCAATACCGGAATAAAACTAATCAGTTTTATCCTAATGCATTCTGAATGGAGAGCATTCCGTTCAGGATGCATCAGTTCAGTCCCTCTTACGTTTTTTTTGGCCGAACACTTGCCGGAATGCATTAATGCCGGATCCGGCATTAAAATTGCCGCATTGACGGATCCTTTTTTCCGGTCCGCGCATGCGCAGACCATTGAATCTGTGAAAAAAAATATATATACTGGATCCGTTTTTCCGGATAACACCGGAGAGACGGATCCGGTATTTCAATTCATTTGTCAGATGGATCCGCATCTGGATCCGTCTGACAAATGCCATCCGTTTGCGTCCGGATTGCCGAAATCCTCTGCCGCAGGTGTGAAAGTACCCTTATACATGGAAAACATTGTCAGTTAATCAGATGGCAGTTTTATTTGTGTCCCACAAAAAATGAATGTTGAAGACTGATAGATTTACAAATCTACATAACACGCTATAATAATAATACGTCTTCTGAACACCCACGCAAAAATGTCAGAAAAAATCTCTTAACTTCACAGATGCTCCACCTCAGCAGGAATCCATAGAAACCAACAGGGGTTATTAAAATTATTTTACTGACAAAAGACAAATGATGGCTGCCTTCCTCCTCCGTGAGTGAAAGTCAAACAATACTTGGAAATCTGCCGAAACAGTAGCACAACATAGAAGGTGAACGGGTTTGATCACCACTTTTTCACATTGTACGTTTCTACAGTCCAGGGATTCCAGATTTATAATAATCGGGCATTACTTGGCATGACAATAAACATCAATTATATTTATATAATTGCAGCAAAACCCTAAAACTCGGTCTCATTTTCACAACTATGACTCTAGATTTAAGAGCTTCTTCTTATTTCTGAATTATTGGAAAAATTAAACAAGATGTAGTACAGGAATATCTACTGGTGATTTACATGTCTTAGTGTACTTTCAAACTAGCGGCAGGACGGGTCTGACAGGCTGTTCACCCTGTCGGATCCGTCCTGCCGCTATTTCGCCGTGCCGCCGCTCCGTCCCCATTGACTATAATGGGGACGGAGGCAGAGCTCCGACGCAGCACAGCAGTGCACGGCGAGAGGCCGCCGGACTAAAAAGTCGGACATGCTGTACTTTTAGTACGGCAGCCTTTCGCCGTGCTGCGCCGAAGCTCCGCCCCCATTATAGTCAATGGGGACAGAGCGGCGGCACGGCGAAATAGCGGCAGGACGGATCCGACAGGGTGAACAGCCTGTCGGATGCATCCTGCCACTAGTGTGAAAGTACCCTTAGGGAACTTTCACACTTGCGTTTTTCTTTTCCGGCACTGAGTTCCGTCAAAAGGGCTCAATGCCGGAAAAGAACTGATCAGGTATATCCCCATGCATTCTGAATGGAGAGTAATCCATTCAGGATGTCTTCAGTTCAGTCTTTTTGACTGATCAGGCAAAAGATAAAACCGTAGCATGCTGCGGTTTTATCTCCGCCGAAAAAAAACTGAAGACTTGCCTGAATGCCGGATCCGTCCTTCCAGTCTGCGCATGCACAGACCGAAAAAAAAGGTGAAAAGAATAAATGCCGAATCCGTTTTGCTGGATGACACCGGAAAGACGGATCCGGCATTTCAATGCATTTTTCTGACTGATCAGGCATTTTTAAGACGGATCAGGATCCTGATCAGTGTTACAAATGCCATCAGTTGGCATACGTTTTGCCAAATCCAGCAGGCAGTTCCGGCGACGGAACTGCTTGCCGGATCACTCTGCCGCAAGTGTGAAAATAGCCTTAGGGGCTCTATACCGGAAAAGAACTGATAAGTTTTATCCCCATGCATTCTGAATACCATTTTCTACACCAGGGAGCTGGCGTTGTTTAAACTATGTCGCACGGTCAGCGGAACTGAGCGCCAAAGTTATGTAGAGACCTGCACCTCTACATAACTTTGGTGCGTCTGCCCCGAACGTGCAAGAGTATTAAGACCAGCGTATACATCGCCAGTCTTAAAAAAAGACCACATAAGGCCCTTATTTATCAAGATCAACGCATGTTATGCCGGTCTTGATGGGCCATGCACCAACGGAGGAGGCATTCAATAGGTCATCATAAACTAAATGCCTTCTGCAGGAGTCCATGCACCACACTGAAATCTACAACAGCTCGTAGCTAGCGTAGATTTAAGTAATCATTTATGCCAGTTTGTCACTGCCCACACAATGCCCCCTTTTCGGAAACTGGAAAGGGCAGTGTAAAAAGGCCAGTAGCAACTAGATTTAGTCACAATAGAGCTTAAAAAGTTGCAAAACCGGGTGTTTCCACTTTTTGGCGCCAAAACAAAGGCATAGGGAGATGGTAGATCTCCCCCTAAATGTTAACTCCTTTAACAGTTTTTTTCCCTATTGAGTAGTACTGCTTGTCAGTACATCAGATTACATGGACAAGCTACACAGAGGGATTAATGTACGTGTCTCTTTCATAGAATCAGCTAAAACCAAGTCTGTATAAAACACAAGATACAACTTATACAGAACCAGTCTAAGGGCTCTTTCACACGAGTGGATGCCGTGCGGGTAATCTGCTGCGTGAAAGAGCCAAGCCCCGTTCCGGACAGCAGAGACACGGAGCATTAACATGACTGATAATGCTCCGTGCCTCTCTGTGCCCTTTTTACTACAAAATCACGGTGACAACTTTATCTCACTGATTTTTTAGTTAAAAGGTCACAGAGTGGCACTTGGCTCTCCTTCACGCAGCAGATTACCCGCAGGGCATGCACTCGTGTGAAAGAGACAACAGATTATCTGACCAATTTCTGTCCAATCAGACCAATAGTTGGTGTGTACAACAAAAGATCTGTGTAATTGGCCATCTGATCAATGATTGGTCAGAAAATCTGTCAGATAACCTGATGGTATAATACAGCCCTAAAAGGCCCCATATGAATTGGGGCAACTGAACCCCATAGTTACTTATTGTGTATGAGAGGGGCTTCCAGACTCTCCAACTGCATTGAATTCCAACACCCGATCCATTTGTTAAGGCAGAAAAACTGAAGCCAAGGTGTCTGGCAGCAGATTTTCTCCTCTCTTGACACTGAAAACACACTCATGCCCAAACGAGTTGAGCGCCCATATGTACGGGAGTGTCAAGAGGAATAACTGTGGGCCGAACTAGTGTTTGGCTGCCAGCTATTGGAAGAGATCTTGGCTTAGGGATCAAATTATTAAACAAAACAGCGTGGTCACTTATGAGTACTATATCCCATTTTATAAACAGATATAATATAGATAAATAGTTAATAAATAGTAGCAAAATTTTTGCTCTTAAAAAGGGAACCTGTCATCAACTTTATGCTGACCTCACTGAGGGCCACATAAATTAGTGACAGAAATGCTGATGTCAGCGGTGTGTCACTGATGAGCTAAAAGTAAGTGGTTGCTGAGAACCAGCATCATAATCATTACAGCCTGGGCCTGGAAAAGAGTCAGATCTACCTGAGAAGAGTCCTGGTTATACATAATCTCCTGCTCTCTCGCCCATCTGCTGATGATTGGCAGTTCTCTCCTAGAGAGAAAGGGAGGAAACTAGGTAGAAGACGGTCAGTCATCAGCAGGTGGGCAGGAATTCATGAATAACCAGGACTCTTCTCAGGTGGCCGGACTCTTTTCCAGGCCCAGTCTGCAATGATTGTGATGTTGGTTCTCGGCAACCACTAAGGCTACTTTCACACTTTCACACTAGCGTTGTTTGAATCCGGCGTTAAATTCCGACACCGGAACTGCCCGCCGGATCCAGAAAAACTGATTACATTTGAATCCTGATCAGGATTTTGATCACAATGAAAAAATGCATTGGAAAAAACGGATCCGCCATTTATGGACTTTAACTTTTTTTTCACATTTTTCGGGTTTAACATGCAAAAGCCGGATCCGGTTTGACGGAACACACGGCGCCGGATCCGGCGTTAATGCAAGTCGATGGGGAAAAAGACCGGATCCGGCGTTCAGTCAAAGTGTTCAGGATTTTTGGCCGGAGGTAAAAATACAACATGCTACGGTTTTCTGAAAAGCCTGATCAGTCAAAAAGACTGAACTGAAGACATCCTGATGCATCCTGAACGGATTACTCTCCATTCAGAATGCATTAGGATAAAACTGATCATTTCTTTTCCAGATTTGAGCCCCTAGGACGGAACTCAGTGCCGGAAAAGAAAAACGCTAGTGTGAAAGTACCCTTACTTTTAACTTATAAATGAAAGACCACTGAAATCACCTCACCTGTCTCTACTTTATACTGCTGTTAGTATGGGCAGCATAAAGGTGATGACAGGTTCCCTTTAAGCCTGCAGAATTGCAATTGTGGCTCTGAACTATTATAGCATATGCATTTCAAGCTTGAAGTTAAAAATCACTGCCAATCACATGTTAACATGTCACTATATTTTTGGTTTATTTGATATTTAAAATTGTTTTCCACCACAATGTCCTTGTAAGCTATGATTAAAAACCTCCCATTCAACATGCATAAGTATACTACATTCACATACTGTGGCAGAAACTAGATAAAAGGATCGGGCTGGAAAGTCTCCGTTTCTTTATATGGGTTTTAACAATGGAGAACGAGGTGAGCTCTTTTAGTTCCTCCCGACTGTTATACTGTATTTGGAAAGATACTCAACAATGGTGTTCAAAAGGCTGACATTCACTTACACAACACATTGCAAATGGACAGAATCTAGTGCTCCGAGCAATGAATGGCAATTGTTACGCCCACAGAACCCTATCAAGAATACCGTAAAGTAGATTTCAAAGGAGTAGTGAAATTCAAAGCTTTATTATTAGGTCGGCGGTTGAGTGAAATTTTGAAGATAAGCCAGAACAAGTCAGCAAGGGACACCGTTCTCAAACAATATCAAGTTTCACTCATAACCCATGCAATCAATGCTCTTTTACTGCCATGGCTATTAGGCTACTTTCACACTTGCGGCAGTGTGATACGGTGGGCAGTTCCGTCGTCGGAACTGCCCGCCGGATCTGCCGATTTTGATGTGACTGAAAGCATTTGTGAGACAGATCGGGATGCGGATCCATCTCACAAATGCATTGCAAGAACGGATCCATCTCTCCGCTTATCATGCGGACAGACGGATCCGGCACTAATACATTCTTATGGGGAAAAATGCCGTAGCATGCTGCGGTTTTATCTTTTGCCTGATCAGTCAAAACGACTGAACTGAAGACATCCTGATGCATCCTGAACGGATTAGGGCTCTTTCACACTTGCGTTATTGTCTTCCGGCATAGAGTTCCGTCGTCGGGGCTCTATGCCGGAAGAATCCTGATCAGGATTATCCTAATGCATTCTGAATGGAGTGAAATCCGTTCAGGATGCATCAGGATGTCTTCAGTTCCGGAACGGAACGTTTTTTGGCCGGAGAAAATACCGCAGCATGCTGCGCTTTTTGCTCCGGCCAAAAATTCTGAAGACTTGCCGCAAGGCCGGATCCGGAATTAATGCCCATTAAAAGGCATTGATCCGGATCCGGCCTTAAGCTAAACGTCGTTTCGGCGCATTGCCGGACCCGACATTTAGCTTTTTCTGAATGGTTAGCATGGCTGCCGGGACGCTAAAGTCCTGTTTGCCATGGTAAAGTGTAGCGGGGAGCGGGGGAGCAGTATACTTACCGTCCGTGCGGCTCCTGGGGCGCTCCAGAGTGACGTCAGGGCACCCCAAGCGCATGGATCACGTCATCCATGCGCATGGGGCGCTCTGACGTCATTCTGGAGCGCCCCGGGAGCCGCACGGACTGTAAGTATACTGCTCCCCCGCTCCTACTATGGCAACCAGGACTTTAATAGCATCCTGGCTGCCATAGTAACACTGAACGCATTTTGAAGACAGCTCAGTCTTCAAATGCTTTCAGTACACTTGCGTTTTTCCGGATCCGGCGTGTAATTCCGGCAAGTGGAGTACACGCCGGATCCGGACAACGCAAGTGTGAAAGAGGCCTTACTCTCCATTCAGAATTCATGGGGATAAAACTGATCAGTTCTTTTCCGGTATTGAGCCCCTGTGACAGAACTCTATGCCGGAAAAGAAAAACGCTAGTGTGAAAGTACCCTTAAGATCATGTCAGTAAATGGTAAATGACAGTGTCCATGTAGTACTGACCCATTGGGTGAACCATGTCTACTTTATATGCACTGGATTTGTCTAGTGAGAGTCCTGTATTCTGTGTATATAATGTTCATGAGGACCAAACATCAGTCGATTACCACAGGAGTCCAGGGACTTGAGGGCGAATGTTTCTAGGCTTTTCCATCATCATTTTCTGAGGTTATACACCATTAAAGGGGTTGTGCGTTTTCTGCATATATTTCTAAAATGCCATGCACTGACATGCGTTGGAATATATGGCCCATTGCTTAGGGCCGATTCACATAACCTTTCTTGGTCTGGAAAACATAGTCCGTGTGTCAGACACATCTTCTGGACCGATCGTGGCTCCCCTGACCAGACCCGAATGCATTGTAGCGTTTTATGATGTGGTCATCTCCTGCCTGGTCGTGGGTCTACTTTACTCTGCTCCACATCATTTGAGTACAGTACAATAGACCCCCAATCAGACAGGGTCAAACATTGACTTATAGGATAGCTGCCTTACATCTGGTGGCATTAGAGGCAGTGCTTTTTAAGATCTCATATGTAGGGATCGACCGATTATCGGAAGTACTGATATTATCAGACGATATTCAGGATTTTGTACATTATCGGTATTGGCATCTAACCTTGCCAATATATAGATAATACGTATAAAGCGAATACTAATGAGCGCTTCCATTATGGAAGCGCACACTAGTATGCATCAGGCGCCGGGAGCGGGGAAGAAGCGCAGCAAGCGCTTCCGATACTCACCCTCCCTGGTCTTCTTTGATGGGGCCCGCGCTGCACTGTTCTGACCCCGTACAGCGTCAGGACGTAGCGTGCAGCATCAGGTCATAGTGCGCACACTAGGGATCGACCGATATAGATTTTTTAGGGCCGATACCGATAATTTGTGAACTTTCAGGCCGATAGCCGATAATTTATACCGATATTCTGGGAATTTTCATTTTTGAGAAAAAAAAAAAAAATTTCCTACACAAATCTGCTGAAAATTAATATGTTTATTGTTAATGTGTATTTATTTATTTTTTTTGTAAATCTTTTTCATTTATACTTAATATTTGTGGGTTTTTTTGTTGTTGTTTTTTACTAACTTTTAGCCCCCTTAGGGACTAGAACCCTTGTCCCATTCACCCTGATAGATCTCTATCAGGGTGAATAGGATCTCACACTGTCCCTGCTGCTCTGTGCACACAGCAGCATGGAGCTTACCATGGCAGCCAGGGCTTCAATAGCGTCCTGGCTGCCATGGTAACCGATCAGAGCCCCAGGATTACACAGCTGGGGCTCCGATCGGAGGAGGAGGGGAGGGGACCCTGTGGCCACTGCCACCAGTGATTAATACTGGGGTGGGAGTGGGGGGCGCACTGCGCCACCCAATGATTAATACTGGGGGGCGCACTGCGCCACCAATGTTTTTACTATTGGGATGGGGGTGGGGGGCGCACTGCGCCACCAATGAAGATAAGTCTCTCAATCATTCACATACAGGAGGCGGGAGCTGGCTGCAGAATCACATAGCCGGCTCCCGACCTCTATGAGCGGTAGCTGCGATCCGCGGCACCTGAGGGGTTAACTACCGCAGCTATTGCTCATAGAGGTCGGGAGCCGGCTATGTGATTCTGCAGCCAGCTCCCGCCTCCTGTATATGAATTAATGAAAGGCTTATCTTCATTGGTGGAGCGGTGGCCACAGCCCCTCCCCTCCTCTTATCTTCTCTCCTCTCATTGGCGGCGGCGGCAGCGGCAGCACAGGGGGAGGGAGACACTGCTTCCTTCTCCCCTGTGCTGCGGAGGGAACACAGAGAGCGCTGAGAGCAGCGCGTTCTGTGTTCCCCATACGTTATCGGTATATCGGCAAAATAGATGCCGATACAGATAACGTTCAAAATCCTGAATATCGGCCGATAATATCGGTCAAACCGATAATCGGTCGATCCCTAGCGCACACTATCAGGTGACAGTGCAGAGTGGGCCGGAGAAGACAGGGGAGCGAGACGCTGGACCCGGAGATTAAGAGGAGCCGCAACGCAGGAGAGGTGAGGAGTTTTTTATTTTATTCATCAAAGGTTTGATAGGGGTTAATAAAGGGCTGATCTGAAGTCTGATAGGGGTTAATAAAGTCAGTGAGGAGGGGATAGTGTGGAAATTGGCATTTGGCACTAGTATATTATAAATGTAAATTATAAATTGACTACCAACTAAGGGCTTTATTAATTTATAATTTACTAGTGCCAAATGCAAATTTCCACCACCTCAGTGACTACCAACTAATATAATATACCGTATATTGCAATATATAAAATACCGGTATAAATTATCGGCCTAAAAGTTCACAGATTATCGGTATCAGCTCCAAAAAAAAACAATATTAGTCGATCCCTACGTCATTTGCATCCCTTTCTTCCCAGAGGAGCATGTATGGCCTATAAGTCTCCTCACTCCAACTAAGGCACTCCCTAAGGAGAGATAGTACCCCCCAGATCCTGACTGCATCAAAAAACACTATGATGCAGTTAGTTCAGGTCAGGGAAGCCACGGTCGATCCGGGAGATGTGGCCAAAATACAGACTGTGTTTCCCGGACCAAGCACGGCCGTGTGAATCGGCCCTTACTCCAGCACACAGGTAGAAGCTTCCCTGATGCTCATATGCACTGTATGTAAACAGACCACTGCATCCATAGAGTCCAAGATGGAAGAGGACATAAGAGTTACCCACGTGACCACCTCCCTGGCTGCGACTCCTAATGCTCATGCGCACACGGGCAGCGAGGGCGCTTCTGCTGACTTGCTGGGATAAGCAATGGATGGTTTCCACATTTCATATGCTAGGACACATCAATGTATGTCATTTTAGAAATTTAAGCAGTAAGCAGACAACCCCTATGAGCCACTTCAGCCAACACTTAAACTCTTCAGGTAGTTGAGCAGAAAGAGTCTCACGTACCCTAGTCCACAGTAACCACTGCAGTATCTAGGGATCGTGGCATCAGCATAAATACACTGGGACATACAGAGCTGTGAAAGCGGCTCTGTTGAGCTCCTGTACACAAGTCACTTACACCCCTGGCCAGAACAGGAGGTTACATGAATTCACTGACAGCCCCTCCTGGGCTTATATACTCGGGGAATGGAATATTCTCCATGAAGTAAAACTGAAGCCTGTACATGGCTGTTGTGAAACTACAACTCCCAGCACTCTTTACGTCTATGGGAGTTCAGCTAAACTAGTGTGCATGCTGGGAGTTGTAGTTTCACCACAGCTGGAGTGCCGGAGGTTACTGACCCCTGGTTATAGGAGATGGGAAACACTTGGAGTGCCAAATTGGAGAACAGGGAATCTCCAGTCTCTGGATAAATGGAAGGTCCAGAAAAGGAACAGCTTATGAGGTACAGTATTTATGGCCTATACTGTCAATATATCTCAGATGGGAATACTCCTGATGACTGCTAAGAGAACCCCTTAGGTGCAATTACATGAGGTTTATTTAGGTTGGGAACAGCTGTAAGGTTAGGTTCACACCTCAGTTTCACTGATCTGGCAGAAAACACCCTGATCATGGAGCTCCCTGGATCCTACCTAGCTCCAGTGGGGATCCAGACCTTTTCAAGCATGAGTGCCGGATTTCGGACAGACAAAAAACACTGCATGCATTGGTTTCTGTCCGGTCGAATCCCAGCATTTATGCTGGAAAGAGGCTAGAACCACTCAGAATCCTATATTATAAGGGTATCCAGCTTGGCCAGAACCAGTGAGCTCCGGCAGGCTGTTCTCTGCTGGATCAGGAAATTGGGTTTTCTTATCTCAGACATTGGGGGCATAATGGTAGGATATGCCCCTCAATGTCTGATAGCTGTGGGTCCCATCTCTTGGTCCCGCATCTATCCTTAGAATGGAGCCCTCATGTGCGGCCACCCTCCATTCATTCCTATGGGGGCACTGAAAATAGCCAGGCGGCACGCTCAGCTATTTTCAGAAGTCCAACTAAAATGGGAGGCGCACAGCGCAATCGAGGCCATCGTTCGATTCACATCTATGGGGTTGATGGAAATAGCCGAGCCAGCACTCAGTTATTTTCTGCACTCCCATTAGAATGTATGGAGGGCATCCACGCATGCGCTGTGCGCTCCGCACCCATCAGACATTGGGGACATATCTCTAGGGTATGCCCCCAATGTCTGAGCTGAGAATACTTCTTTAAGTGAAGGTGTGAACCTACCCTAAATTTTCGATTTACCCAAATTATAAATTCATAAAAGCTAGTCCGCTAACTGCTGATACAGGTGGTTTCCATTAAACTTGCCATACCCATCTTATATTTGTCAGTGGATCCTTCAGAGTTCAACACATCTGCTGTTGGGACAGCCCGACTGGAGAAAACGAAGGGTCAGACAAGCTGCTTTATTAGGTCTCTTGCACACAAACGTCGTGCATCCGTTCTGTGCATTGGGGACCACAATTTGCGGTCCCCAATGCAGCGGCAAAATCCGTGCAGCGGCCGGGACGGATCGAGACCCAAAAACTAAACAGGTTAGATTTTTTGGCGGTGCAGAGGCACGGACAGAAACACCACGGAAGAACTCCATAGTGCTTCCGTGGGGTTCCGATCCGTGCTTCCGTTCCGCATCTCCGTGATTGTGGACCTATTCTGTGTATTGCAGACCTGCCGTATGCAAGAGGCCTTACCCTTACAATCCTGTGATGATGTATAGCAAAAATGGTGTGGTATCACTGGTATAAAATTTTTGTCTTTTTTAATGCAAAGGTACCAGTATTTAACATCACTGATTTTTCAGGTGATAAAGGTGTGAAAACAGACCTGAACATACATATACTGTAAATGCTCACAGCATTAAATGGAGACTTCTGACCCAACTTCCACTGCATGAACTTGAATTTGCCCTGAGCCCCTGACCCTGGGGAAAATCTTTTCCCATCTGCATCAAGACAAGAAGCCAACAGAGGGCACCGCCATATTGGATGTCCTGGAATAGCTGTGTGTGGGGGGGGGGGCCTGTAACCAGATACATATTTTAAAGACATTCATAGTATTAAGTCATATCTTTAATTTGGGAGAAAATTCAAAAAATGTGTAAGAAAAACAAAGAAAAGGAGAACATTTTCAGACAATACTAACAAATATTTAGCTAGATGCAGGCAAAACATTTTGGGTGAGATTTAGCAAGAACAGCACTTTCTGTGCCAGCCTTGATATCCCCTGCACCTTATAAATTAGGCACATCCTCATGCAGTCCGTGCACCTAAACCGAAATCTATTCCAGCTTTCCGGCCTCGGCTTCTCCGCTCGGCTCCCATGATGCAAATGTCTGTTTTGATGCCACTGCAGTCAATTGCTGGCCCCAGCAGTGAACTGCTCCCCTTGTGTCATGTCAAATAGTCAAGTGACGCAAAAGAGGGGGGGGGGGGGCAGTTCATCGTAGTGACGTCAATTAAAAGTTCACATCCTGACAGCCGAGCTGAAAGGCCGAGGCGAGAAGGGGCCAGCACTGGGAAGCAGGTAAGTATGCTTCCCTACTTAGGACTGCCAAAGAGTGGGGGAGAGGGAGCTTGCCAAAAGCCCTCCCAAAGGTTCACAACCCCTTAAAGAGGTTGTGCGGGCTACAGATATTAATGAAATGTTCTCAGGATAATTCATCAATATCAAATTGTTGAGGGTCTGCGCCCCCACCGATCAGCTGTTTCAGGCAGCCGCCAGGGGCATAAACTATAGAGTACGGGGCGGGAAGCAGACAGCTCCATGCACTGTATAGTGGTCATGCCAGGGTACTGCTGTTTAGCTCCCATGTGAATCAAACGGAGCTGAGCTGCATTATGTCGATGCCGGAATCTATAGTGTACAGAGTCTTCTGCTTCCACTACATAAACCGTGTAGTTTTTGGCCCTCTAGCTGGCTGAAACAGCGGATCGAGGGGATGCTGGGTGTTGGATCTTCACAGATCTGGTCATCAATATCTGTAGCCTGAAAAACCCTTTTAAGATCTCATTCACATGACAGAGGCAGTTCCATGAGGCCTGTACAAAGTGGGCAATGGCGAAACCCTGCATCTCTGCGCTAGACAGACACACTGTGTCGTCAGCTGGTTGAAGAGAAGGCCGTGCTCCGTGCGAGTGCAGCCTTCCCTTCACTGTTCACCTGCTCACCATCGACAAGCAGGTGTAACTACAAGCCATCTCATTTATTTCTATGGGACGGCTCGTTCCTATTCACTTGAATAGGAAGGAGCCGGCCCATTGAGGTGAATAGGACGGCTTGTAATTACACCTCCTCACCGCTGCGTTGCCGACAGTGAGCAGGTAAACAATGAAGGGAAGGCTGCACTCGCACGGAGCACGGCCTTCTCTTCAACCAGCTTAACGGCGGGGGTGCTGGGTGTTGGACCCCCGCCAATCTGATATTGATGACCAATATTAAAATCCCAGAAAACCCCTTTAAGTGTATATCATTGAATATCTTGGGGCGACAGCACCTATCAATGAGTGCGATATTCTAGGAGGCATGGAAACAGACAGTTCCTAAAGTTGATTTGTTCGCAGTAGGCAAAATGGGCAAGAGTAAGGACCTGTTTGACAATAGCCAAACTTTGAGAAGTGGGTTCCCAGTATGCAGTTTTAGTACCTACTAAAGGAAGGGCTACTGGAAAATCAACACTGCATGGGGATGAAAGGCTAGCTTAATGGTCTGAGCCCACAGAAGAGCTAATGCAGCAAACATTTCTGGAAATGATAATACTGGTTATGACAGAGAAGAGGCAAAACATATGGTACATTAGAGCATGCTGTGTATGGGGCTGCGTAAGAGCAGAATGGTCAGAGGCCACCACACAAAGTGCCTTCAAATCAGAATTGGACCATGCAGCAATGGAAGATGGTGGCCAGGTCTAATGATTCTCATCTTCTTTCACATCATGTGGATAGATACATGTACGTTGCTTACTTGGGTAAGAGATAGCACCAGGATGCACTATGGGGAAGCAAGAAAGTAAACAAAGGCAGTGGGATACGTTGGAAAGGTTCTGTAGACAACCTTGGGTCCTGGCATTCATGGTGAGGTTACTTTGACACATATTGTTGAATACCAAGTACACCCCTTTATTACAATGATATTCTCTAATAGTAGCGCCCTCTTTTAGCAGGAAAATGTTCTTTGCCAAACTGCAAAAATTGTTCAGGAACATGACAGAGATCTACTTGGCTTCCAAATTCCTCAGACCTCAATCCAAGCAAGCATCTGTGAGATTATGCTGGAAAAACAATCTATGGAGGCCGCACCTCACAATTTACAGGACACAGAGGATTAGCTGCTATCTTCATGGTGCCAGATAGCATAGGACACCTTCGGAGGTCTTGCAGAGTTCATGCCCTGACAGATCAGAGCTG
Organism: Bufo bufo; assembly: GCF_905171765.1. Classification (NCBI taxonomy): domain Eukaryota; kingdom Metazoa; phylum Chordata; class Amphibia; order Anura; family Bufonidae; genus Bufo; species Bufo bufo. Next base: position 437,410,948 of record NC_053393.1, read on the forward strand.
TTTTGGAAGCATGACGGGGACCAATGCAATATGGGTAAAAGATTTGAAAGGGGTTGGTCACCTTCATGGACATTTTCTTCAGACCCCACAGCATGGTCGGACCTGCAGTGGTAATCATACTTACCTGATCTTCGCCACTGGGTCCCGACTCCACTGCTGCCCCACGGGTCTGCAGATCCCGCCATCAACATCCGGTTTGATACTGGGCAACTGGCCAGAGCAGTGACGTGTCACCCATGTGTCACGTGATTGGGTCAGGTGATCCAACATCAAACTGGATACTGACATAGGAAGACCCTTGACCTACAGAGCCAGTGAGGCAGTGATGGAGCCGGAAGCCAGCGGTTTGGATCAGGTAAGTATGATTACCATCAAAGGTCTGGCCACACTGTGGGGTCTGTAGAAAACATCAACAAAGTAAGCGATCATTTATCATAAACCAAGACTAATCATGCATATATAAAAATCACCACCAATGTGTTGGCCCTCTGCTGGGGATGGCAAACCTACCAATCAAACATTGATGGCATGTCCTAAGGATAGGTCATAAATCTTAGAGTTCTGGAAAAACCCTTTAAAGAGGACCTGTACATAGGACCTTAAAGGGGTTTTCCGAGTTCTGAAAAAAAAAAAAAAGATATAGCACTGTAAATCTGATGGTCAGCGATATATAACTAAGGGCTCTTTCACACTTGCGTTATTGTCTTCCGGCATAGAGTTCCGTCGTCGGGGCTCTATGCCGGAAGAATCCTGATCAGGATTATCCTAATGCATTCTGAATGGAGAGAAATCCGTTCAGGATGCATCAGGATGTCTTCAGTTCCGGTACGGAACGTTTGTTGGCCGGAGAAAATACCGCAGCATGCTGCGCTTTTTGCTCCGGCCAAAAATCCGGAACACTTGCCGCATTGACGGATCCGGATCAATACCCCATTGAAAGGCATTGATCCGGATCCGTCCTAAAATCTTCCGTTGTTACGACGCAACAACGGATCCGGAAGTTGCGCCTGCGCCAGGAAGTAGGAAGGTCTTGGCTGGCGCGAACTTGCACAGACAACCCGTGCGGGAGAGGACAGGTCGTGTCATCAGCTCCTGGAGGTGAGTATTCAATGTGTGTTTTGTTTTTTAAATACATGGACTACATGCATCTACTATGTCCTAGACATAGTAGATGCATGTAGGAGGCAGTAAATGAATTTCGGGGGTAGTAGTCTCCAGGGGAATGCTGCCCCCAGCAACCAGCATGCAGTCACCCCAGCTTCAGTCCCAAGTGTTTTTTCTTTGGGACTGCAGCTGGCTGGGGCGACTGCATGGTGGATGTTGGGGGTGGTAGTCACCCCAGCATGCAGTCACCCCAGCTACCAGCATGCAGTCACCCCAGCTTCAGTCCCAAGTGCTTTTTCTTTGGGACTGCAGCTGGCTGGGGTGACTGCTTGGTGGATGTTGGGGGTGGTAGTAAGGTGGTACTGTTGTTTAATATAAATGTGGTAAAATTTTTATCTTTTTGTTCTCATTTTTCTTTTAGGTTATTTTTATTGGGAGAAAGACCTGAAATGATACATTTAAAAAAAAAATGTCCAGTAAGTATCTTTTTTGATGTATTTTTTCTAATGATTCAAAATAAATTGTTTAATTATTTTTAATTGTTTCAATAGGCTATTCAAGTGAGTCCGGGAACTCTCCTCCAAGGCGACGAGTTCGCTTGGAAACGGTATGTCATGTTTTAAAGTTTTATTTTATTATCCCATCCATGTCCAAAATATTATTATTTTTTTCTTTTACAGCAATCGTCAACGGAGGAGAGGTATTCTGGCCCAGCTCCGACAGCGGAAGAGGAGGAAGTCGGGGGTGGACACCATGAATCGGTAATTATAAAAAAAAAAAAAGATGTATTGTGTTTTTTCATAATTCTTATAATTTATGGTTATTAAATTGATATTCTTTTATTTTAGTCTAATCCTACTGTTGCCTCAAGAGGTCGTCAGCAACCACCCACAAGGCGCCGGGGAGCACGCGGCGGTCGGGGACGTGTGAGTATATCTCAGTATTGAATGTTGTTATATCATATGTGTAAATTATTAAATTATTTTTTAAAATTAATAAATTTTCTAATTTTTTGTAGGGTTCAAGGGCCTCTGCCAGAACGGATGAGGGGGGGAATTATCCGGTTTCTATATAGACAATGACCTCCTCATCCATCTGGTGGAGGAACGCGTCCCACTCTGGGACCATACCGACCGCCGCCATGCAGACCATTTTTTATAAAATATTTTAATACCAGCCCCCAGTGCAGCGCGCCATTATTTTCTTGCTCTTCTGAGCGTTCCTCTCCATGTGGACGTATGGGCACGGCACCATTTCGGTCATGGCGGCACTGGGACAGCGGGGGAATAAATGGGTAAGTACCTGGTCTTTTATTGCTTTATTACAGTTCCCCCTTTGGGAAATCTTTCATCCAACCCCTTTAAGAGTCCTGGAAATGAGAATTCTGCCAGGACACATAACCTCCAAGCGGATTGCATCCGTAACACTCTGTGGCATTTTCTTTTGCAATAAGAAATACATAAATCACTACGGGGCGAATACACGCATTTGCCCACTGCAGCAAACACAGATTTTTGCAATGTATGGTTGGCATGAAACGCGGCGGACAATCACCAGGTACCATTAAACAATGCAGCGTACCAGGCTTCACTATGGAATAAAATCCCACTGACAGAAGAGCCATCTGCAAAACCAGATACAAATTCACTTCGCGCAGATCTCAATTTTTTTTATAACCCACAAATGCCGTGATTTAAAGGGATTCTCTACTTTTACTATTTTTGCTCCTTTCAAATGAATGGTCTTTCATTCTCACCGAGGGAAATCCCTGAATGGGAAGCAATGACGGGGTACAGCCACCCATGGGACCTAGGATTCAGGGAATGAATGGGGAGGGGGGGGGGGGTCATACAACATACCATTAGGGGGTGGGGGGCACCTAAAAACAAATACCACCCAGTGCAGCCGAAATGATGGGGAAATATCTCAGGCAATAACCAATGGACCCTGTCTGTTCAGTAGAAAGCAATGTGAAGTGGATGCGGAATACTTCCAGGGCCCCTGATGTACATGGTGGGGGTCTCTGTGGTCTCCACCTGCAGCACTGCCTGGAGCTGCTGGGGGTATTGATTCCCCCCCGGGATCTGTCAATGCATCTGGGGCAGGTCTCCGGCGTACTCTGGACAGCCACGCCCACTCCCTTAACCCCTGCCGCGCCGGGTCACCTGCAGCAGGGCAGGGAAGGGTTATTATTCCGGGGCACTCACCCTGTAATTCTTTGGGGACCTCGGAGCTCTCCTCTGTCATGGTGCCCCTCCGGTGTGTGACGGTGCCAGGCAGCGAGCTCCACACAAATCAGCAGCACGACGTCCACCACAAGCACGGCTGTCACTCCGAGCGCGGGCTGAGGGCACCGCTACTGTCCATGCCCCCCACGGCTGCCCTCCATGCCCCCAGCTCCGGGTTACTCCGATACAACAGGAAATCAACGGAGAAATCCCCTGCACTGACTACCAAGGGGGAGAGGCTTAAAGAGACGGGGAGAGGGGGTGGGGTGTGCACGGGAGGCAGGAGGAGGGGAGGCTGATAACAGCGGCTCTCTGCCTCCTTGGATTTCTGAGGTATTTTCACCTCCTCCTGCACTGGCAGGCAGCGCCCACTAGGGCATGGGTACGGCCCAGGAGGCAAGCTGGGTACAATAACATGGCACCCCTGTCAGGTCTGCCCACAGAGGCACCCGGGGCACCACACATGATAAACTTCTTTCTTAATCTTATGAAATATGTTTTTTTTTTTTTAAACAATTTATGATCTATTTTAATGACTGTGGTCACTAGGCCGCCTAAAAACGGAGATAATTAAGAAAAGTGGGCAAATGAGAGAGACGGCATGAGTTAGGCACCGCCTTCACCCCTAGGGACTGTACACCTGCACACGAACGTGAGCGCCCCGTGTCCGGGCCGCAATGCAAGAACACCCACCGCGGGGCAGCGGATCGCGGAACCCGTTCACTTTAATGGGTCCGCGATCCGGTCGTTCCGCAAAAAGATAGGACACCCACGGAAGCACTCCGTAGTGCTTTCGGAGGGTTCCGTTCCGAGCTTCCATTCTGCATCTCCGGATTTGGGGACCCTTTGAAGTGAAGGGGTCCCCATCCGTGATGCGGAATGCACACGGAACGGTGCCCGTGTATTGCGGATCCGCAAATGCCGTCCACAATACGGCCACAGAGCGCACGCGTTCGCGTGAAAGAGGCAAAATGTAGTTACATCAAGCCCGGCTCATAAATCGTGGCATCAGCGTTGGCACATTTTAGCGACTTGAATAATTTGGGTCAGTGGCATGTTCCCACCGGATGGAGGCGCCGCAGAATTGCCGGACGGAAATTTGAAGCGTTGACAGTACCAGCAAAGTGGCTTTTACATACCTAAGGGGGCATTCACACAACCATATGTATTTTGCGGGAAAAAATTTGGATGATGTCCGTGGTGCATCCGTTTTTCTTTTGCAGACCCATTGTGACAATGTCCGTTCTTGTCCGCAAAACATACAAGAATAGGACAAGTGCTATCTGTTTTGCAGGACTGCATGGAGTCCCAGTGAAATGAATGGGTCCACATCTGATCCTCAAAATATGCAGATCGGATGCGGAGCAAAAATACGGTCATGTGAATGGGACCTTATCCACATGCTGTGAAAACAATCTGAGTCAGAAATTGATCTGCGGTGCAGAATTTAGTGGTTATCCGGGATCACGTGCTCTAGCGCCGTGGCTAGGACGAGGATCACATGCCCAATGCATGGCATGTGATCCCGGAATTGGCCGCCACACGGAATTGTGGTGCAACCCGGATAACCCCTTTTAGTTCCCAGCAATGTCTGGTGCAAGTGCTAAGTATTGCAATGTATAGGGTGAAATCTGCATAATGCACTGAATGGGAGCGGACCCGAACATATCCTGTTGGGTCTAGATTGGCCTGAACATGCGCCTTCAGCGCTGCGCTCCGGTTTTCTTTGCTGCTGACTAGGGATGAGTGAATCTATTCTAACAAATTGATTTGTCTCATCAGCAAGAGTTCTTCACCTGTGAGGGGCGTTCCCCGCAGGTGAAGAAGCGCTTGATCAACAGGCTAAATATCCCCCCCTGCTCTGACAATCTTGCGCAGAGTAGTGGCGCAAGCGCAGAGGCTCTGCTTCCACATCCGGAGCAGCTACTGTTCAGGCGCCGCTACCTGGAGGTGTTTACTCAAACTGCTGATATCATCTTCCTGGCTGCAGCAGTGACGGTTTGTATACTGCTAAGGCTACTTTCACACCGGCGTTTTGGCTTTCCGTATGTGAGATCCGTCATGGGCTCTCACAAGCGGTCCAAAACGGATCAGTTTTGCCCTAATGCATTCTGAATGGAAAAGGATCCGCTCAGAATGCGTCAGTTTGCCTCCGTTCCGTCTCCATTCCGCTTTGGAGGTGCAGCGTTTTGGTGTCCGTCTGACGAAACTGAGCCAAACGTTCTGACACCCAATGTAAGTCAATGGGGACGGATCCGTTTTCTATGACACAATCTGGCACGATAGAAAACGGATCCGTCCTCCATTGACTTTCAATGATGTTCAAGACGGATCTGTCTTGGCTATGTTAAAGATGATGCAAACGGATCCGCTCTGAACGGATGCAGACGGTTGTACTATCTGACCGGATGCGTTTGTGCAGATGCATGACGGATCCGCACCAAACGCGAGTGTGAAAGTAGCCTTAGACCAGTGATCGACTGCAGCGTTGACCTGTGTACACAGAATGTCACTGCTGCAGCCAGGAAGATGATGTCAGCAGCAAAGAGGACCGAAGCACACCAACAGGAGGGGGTGTGTAGAAAATGGGTGAGTATTGATTCTTCAGTTTTAGGCCGAATGCACACGGCCGTGTGCCGTAATACAAATCACCCATGTCAAATCACCCCCCTTTGTCACATTTACCCCCCTTTGTCACGCCATGTCAAATCACCCCCCTTTGTCACATTTCTCCCCCTCAATGTCCAATTTTTTCCCCCTCCAAACCATGTCACATCATGATCACATCATTATCCCCACATCATCCGACTGCATATAAGATTAGTATAGAAATCCAAATGAGAGATTCAAGGCCAGTTGCAGCAGTAATATTCCTGTAGCAGTGTACAGGGCTGGACTGGCAAATGTGGGGCTGATGGATGGGCCTTCACAATCAGTAGCTGGCTGAGGCTGAGGCTGCCCCCTGGTGTTCAAAAGGACATCTTACAAGAGGATGCTGTGCTTCTGCAATAATGCTATGGAGCAGTGCAGAGATCAAGCATAGAGCTGGTTAGCGGAGCCTCAGCCAATCAGCACTAGGCTTGATTTCTGTACCTGGACTAGGTAACTTTACCAATGTGATTGAAGTGATGTGTGGATCTGATTTTCATAGCAATGTGGTTTATTCTTAAAAGCATATCTTCCAACCATCCCAGACCCTGTGGGTGAGTCCCAGATTTCGGTGGCTGTTCTGCAGTCCTGGGACGGCTGTGGTATGTCTTGGCCTCAATTGTCTCTGTGTCTTTAGGACGCAGAGACAGTTAAAGGGGTTCTCCGGGCTTTTAATATTGATAAATGTAAGGCAGCTCGGAAGCTATCTTACTATTTAGAACTGGCGCTGGATGTAATGGAGGGGTCTGCGCCTCTCCATAACTCCGGTGGATCCTCTGCCAGCTTAGGGCTTTATTAGGACCGGTGTCTAAAACACTGCTCTTAATAAATGTGCCCACAGTTTTTAGGAAAACTTGTTATCTCCTTTCGTTTATTTTATATGAATTTTTTCTCCCTCCAAAATCCCCCCTTCCCAAGCACTGTCGGCACATGTCTCAGGCTTTTCCATATTCCAAAGCTTTTAGAAATTGTCCCTTGTATCGGGGGCAGATGATAACACACACAGTGTTATAAGATCGGGGAAAGTGATGGTTGGCAAGTGGCATTAGTGGTACGATGCAGGTCGCATCAGCAGCCGTACAGACTGTGATGGTAGGTAGGCAAACAGACAGACAGCAAGATGGGGCACCGCCAGCAAGGAGAGGTCTATTGATCGCATTCAGCCCGCCTGGACTGTGAGAAAATTTCTGTGTACATATGCCGCCTCATGAAATTTACCCACCCCCCCTCAAAAAAAAAAATATATAAATAAAATTTCAAACGTGTAAATAACCGCCTCACCGCCCCCCAAAAAATAAAATTTCAACCGTGTTAACCCACCCGCAAAAAAAGATTTTTCAATTTTAACTGTATGGAAAGTGAGAACGCGGAAACTAACCCTCAGACATTAGTGGCACGATACAGGCCCCACCATTGCCTGGACTGTGAGAAAATGTTGGTATCATGTACATTTATACTGCGCCTTAGAGAAATTAAACCACCCCCAAAATGTATTAATTTTTTTTTGATCTGTAAGCAATGACATACAGAATTTTAAAATTTCAACCGTGCAGAAACTGATGACTCGTAAACTGACGATTGAGAGGCATTAATAGCATGATGCAGGCGGCAGCAGCTGTACATAATAGGCAGACAGACAGCAACAGTGGCAAGATGGGGAACTGCCAGTAAGGGGAGGTGTCACGGCCTTTGGTGTGCGCCGTGACACTGTTGCCACGCTTGCAGTTGCCTGTGGCAACATGTTGCTGTTATAGCATGCAGGGGTAGTGTCACGGCCTTTGTTGTGTGCGCCGTGATATGGTTGCCACGCATGCTGTTGACTGCGGCAACGTATTGCTTTTTATGCTTGGGTGTGCACTTCCCCTTTAAGTTGTTTCCTCCTTCTGTCTGGTAGTCGTGGGCTTGATGTCTTCCTTGGTGTGGAACTGTGTGTGGTCTCTAGGCTCTATTTGTGTTTTGAGCCCGAGAGGTAGTTTTGTCTCCAGCCTTGGTGTGTGTGTTGGAGTGTTGATGTTCCTGGATTCCATCTGTCCAGTCTTAGGGCCATCCTAGTTGAACATTTATGTCACCCCCTTGTTTCTATGTTGTATCCCCTACCCTTATCTGTTGTGTTTGGTGTGGGTTTATGTTATGGGTGTGCGGTGATGTCTTGTTTGGTGTACTATGTCTGGCATGTTTGGTGTTATGCCGGGCATGGTTGCTAGACATCCCCTTGTCTGTCTATGCCTCCAGAAGGGGGCCCCATTGGTTTCCCGGAGGGGTGAACCTAAAGTTTAGGAGCAGCCTTGCCTGGAGCCAGCTTGCATCCAGTGTTCGCAGGAGGTTCCATGTTGTTTGGTTGTCGTTGTTCCATCTTTGCTGCGGCAGGTGTTTGTTGTTCTGGTGTGTTGTTGTTTTACCTGGTGCTTACCTGCCGTTCAGTTGCTGCTCTATCTATCTTTCCTCCATCTGTTACTAGGCCACTGGAGACTCCGGTTCGTCTGTGTCCTTGAGGAACCTGTTGTCTCCTATTCCTGACTCCTATGCAAGGGACCGTCAGGGTCAACAGTATCCAGATTCCAGTGTATTCCCCCCCACGCACACCTTTAGGGGGCGCTCATATGGTCAAGAGATCAGGATAAGGATTAGGGCGGCTGTAGGTGACCTGCGCCTTTTCCCTGTGTCCAGGCTTAGTAACAGCCCGCATAATACGGTGGGGAGTTTCCCCCACTCTCCATCGTGACAGGAGGTGGGCAAGGACTATACATCGGAATCATACAGAGGAGTGTGAATCCAGGCTTGGTTCATTTTGACAAAAGTGATATTTTGGACCCTGGCAGAGGAGAACTTGGTCCACCCCCAAGGCGCTGAAAACCCTCTCCAAGATGACACTGGAGGCAGGGCAAGAAAGAACATAGAGAGCGTGTTGTGCCAGTTCAGGCCACTGTTCCAGTCTGTCTCCCCAGAAATTCATGGGGTCACGGAACTGAGTACGAGACAGAGACTGGCCATAGTTTAGGTAGATCTGAACCTGGGCATTGAGGCAGGAGCTGTTGGCTTGCTGACTGGCCTCAGCCGGGCGCGGCACATGGAAAAACTGCTTCATCATGTTGAGGAGACTAAAATGGCTGCTGCAGCTTCTGCTGCTCATGGCGGCGGGAGAGGAGTGACTGTGGGAGTTGGAGGGTGGCCGCCCTTGCAGATATGCTGGTGGCAGATATAATTTGTCCTCCCTTTCTACCAGAGGGAAGCATTACACATTTTGACTTGGTAGCTAGGGTCTAAAAGCATGGCTATCCAGTAATCATCAGACTGCTTGATGTCAATGAAACCCCTGTCACTGCGTAAGCAAGTCCGCATACATGTGGCAATTCTGGCCATCATGCCCAAGGAGCCACTTCTTTCCGGCTCCGTCCCCCACTGATACAATTGGATTTTGGCCAGTGCCATCCTAATTATCATCCATTTGCTCCTCCACCTCCGACTCCTCCTCTTGCAGTGGCAGCTCCTCATCTTTCTCATCTTCTTCATCATCCTTCTCATCTATGGCAGATTCCCTTTGTGTGTCCCCAACAGCTATAGGGCAGACAGCAAGATGCCTTAGCTGCTCTTCTTCCGCTGTGGTCCCCTGCTGCATGAGCTTCAGCGTTTGTTCTAAGATAAATATGAGAGGGATGACATTTTTCATGTCGTAGTTGTCCCTGCTGACAAACTTTATGGCCTCTTCAGCACCTGACAGGTTGGGCTGCTACGTCTTGACCTTGAAGCATGCTCCCTGCTGCTGAGGCTGTCTGGGGGAGGACAAAATCGTTAGCGGCTTTTTACTGCTCGTAGAGACGCTCGCGCATGTGCAATGTCAAATTCCAGCGTTGCACGTTGCAGATTAAGCAGTGAAGCGGCCAGACATTCTGTCACCGCAGGTCCAGGAGAGCGTTTTTTGTCCTGTAAGCTGAAAGCTGAAGTGCTTGGACAGTCTCCTGAACTTTGCCAGCACCTTGTGCTAGCCAGTGTACTTATTTAGAAAGCACTGCACCGCTAGGTTGATGACATGCGCCATGGCGGGAGCATGGGATGCATCCACCCCAGGATGAAGAAAGGCATCTCGGTGGAAAGATGGATTTAAGAGGACCAGTCCAACTTGTATCACAGGAGGTATATAAATACCATAAATAATTTATGTGTAGTGAAACATCCTAGCCACCATCACATACATAATGTATAAGTGAATGAAAGTGTAATAGTGCATATAAATACAAAGTCAATCATATAACAATGACATAAATCTTAATCAATATAGTGATAGTGAAAAATCATATACTAATAATTAATCAAACACATAGAAGATTATGTTAAGTGTAACTCAACAGAAATGAAAAATTCTTATCGCAAGGTATCTGTGTACACAACTATACTAAAAACAGAATTCAATTAGTGAATCCCCAATTAAATTCATAATATTAGTGTCTGGTGCATAACATGAGACATCTTTCCACTTGGGACCTCACATCCAAGGGGTGTGATGCATCACAGCTTTAAAGGTAGTATGACTTCACAGGTGCTGTAAACATAGAAGACAATAAATTAGGATGCAAAATACATACAGTACAGACCAAAAGTTTGGACACACCTTCTCATTCAAAGAGTTTTCTTTATTTTCATGACTATGAAGGCATCAAAACTATGAATTAACACATGTGGAATTATATACATAACAAACAAGTGTGAAACAACTGAAAATATGTCATATTCTAGGTTCTTCAAAGTAGCCACCTTTTGCTTGGATTACTGCTTTGCACACTCTTGGCATTCTATTGATGAGCTTCAAGAGGTAGTCCCCTGAAATGGTCTTCCAACAGTCTTGAAGGAGTTCCCAGAGATGCTTAGCACTTGTTGGCCCTTTTGCCTTCACTCTGCGGTCCAGCTCACCCCAAACCATCTCGATTGGGTTCAGGTCCGGTGACTGTGGAGGCCAGGTCATCTGGCGCAGCACCCCATCACTCTCCTTCATGGTCAAATAGCCCTTACTTTCAAAGTTTTCCCAATTTGTCGGCTGACTGACTGACCTTCATTTCTTAAAGTAATGATGGCCACTCGTTTTTCTTTACTTAGCTGCTTTTTTCTTGCCATAATACTAATTCTAACAGTCTTTTCAGCAGGACTATCAGCTGTGTATCCACCTGACTTCTCCTCAACACAACTGATGGTCCCAACCCCATTTATAAGGCAAGAAATCCCACTTATTAAACCTGACAGGGCACACCTGTGAAGTGACAACCATTCCAGGGGACTACCTCTTGAAGCTCATCAAGAGAATGCCAAGAGTGTGCAAAGCAGTAATCCAAGCAAAAGGTGGCTACTTTGAAGAACCTAGAATATGACATATTTTCAGTTGTTTCACACTTGTTTGTTATGTATATAATTCCACATGTGTTAATTCATAGTTTTGATGCCTTCAGTGTGAATCTACAATTTTCATAGTCATGAAAATAAAGAAAACTCTTTGAATGAGAAGGTGTGTCCAAACTTTTGGTCTGTACTGTATATCAACACTAAATCATCAACCCCAAATAAAAACAAATACCAACATAAATATTAAAAAAGCGCAATTACAGAAAATACCTGAAACTAACTGCTTAATTTAATCCCTGGGGGATCTCAGTGTTAAGCATTATTATCCATTTTGTTTCCCTTTGGAGTAGTAGTTTTTTTATGTCACCTCCTCGGCAACCCAAAATCACTCTGTCGATGCCCCTAACTTGCAGACCCCTCGGGTCACAGTTATGCTTTTCTTTAAAATGTAGGGCTATGGGTTGCAACTTGACCAAGTCCTCAGTCTTCATCGTTCCTGCCAATCGAATTTTACTGGCATGTTCCAAAACTCCTACCTAGTGGTCACGCCAACATACAAAAAATTGCAAGGGCATTTATCTACACGCCTGACAGCTACCACAGGAGAATGACCTCCACCTGGGGCCCCTACTGCCGAAGAATTTACGTGTTACAAGTGGGACATAGTGGCTCCTTGTAAGGATGTCACCCAAGTTTTTAGCCCTTTTCCACGTAATTAAGGGATAATCTGAAAGTGACCCCCTAAGGTCACTATCTGAAAGTAAAATGGGCCAAAATTTAGTCATAATGTCCCGAATCTTCCCCAATGTGCATTGAAAGGCGTAATGAATCGCGGTTTCATATCAGTGGTCTTTTTTCTACTCACCAAAAGGGAGTCTCTAAAGGAGGATTTTGCTCTTAAAAAAACTTTTCTGATGTCACGTTGGTTGTAGCTCCTATTACGAAATCTTTTAGAGAGATTCTCCGATTGGGTCTCAAAGCGTTTGTCACTGGAGCAGTAGGGATGGCCTTAATAGTCTGTGGATAGTGAGAAGAGTTTACATGTAACAGAGCATTCGTTGCTGTAGATTTTCTGAAGAGGTCTGTGGAGACCCTGCCATCCGACCCCCTACTTAGTAGGATGTCCAGGAATTCCATTTGTTCCAGGCTATGTTTCCATGTCAATTTGATATTTAAATTATTTACATTAAGTTGTTGAAGAAAAGTACTCTACCATAGGGCCCTGCCAGATGAATAAAATATCGTTGATATACCTCGACCACGAGACCACTGAGCCATGGTCAGGTAGATTCTGAACAACTTCTCTTTCCCATAGCCCCAGGAACAAATTGGCGTATGAGGGCGCACAAGTTGCCCCTATCGCCGTACCCTGGAGCTGTAGGAAGAGGCGGTCTTTGAAAATAAAGTAATTATGCCTGAGTACAAAGTCCAGGATTCTAATGACAAACTGTGTCAATGCCGGTCCAAAATCTGTCATCTGTAAAAAAAATAACTAGCCGCTCGGATCCCGTGGTCATGCCATATCGACGTATATAGGGCCTCCACGTCACAAGTGACGAAAATCATGTCATCCTCCAAAAACACCCCATTGAATCTCCTCAGGACATCCGATGTGTCCTTGACAAAAGATCTTCAAATACTAACTTTCCCTTTAAGTGCAAGGATGTGGTGTGTTATACAACAGTTCGTTACTACTAATGCCCATTATGGACTGAATTACACCTATTGATCCTGCACCTACCAAATTAACTAAGACTTAACTTTTAATAGTGCTGCTATTAATACTTAATACTTTAAAGAATATCAAAATCATTTAAAACTTCCAGCATTCACTGGCCTTTGAGTCTCAATTAGAATGCCCTGTCAGTATGTCACCTGACCGGGTCTATCTACTACTATGTAAGTACACGCTGGTGCCTAACTGGCTGCGCGCTGCCAGTGTAATGTGCGGGCACTGTGTGATTACTTGACACTATCATAAGAGGCTGCAGCGAGATGCTGTGTTAAAATTAGAGCTTCACGCTGCCCCCCGACATGTTTCGCCGTGTACCGGCGTCTTCAGGGGTTAGGGCAGAGTGTTAGGGCAAGTTTTAAATGATTTTGATATTCTTTAAAGTATTAAGTATTAATAGCAGCACTATTAAAAGTTAAGTCTTAGTTAATTTGGTAGGTGCAGGATCAATAGGTGTAATTCAGTCCATAATGGGCATTACTTGACATAAGATGGCAGGGTCTCCACACAGCCCCCCAGATAAAAATCCACATATCTACTAGCACGTTCACAAAGATCTCCTATCCCGAACACAATCGGGCGCCCTGGAGTATTGGTCTTTTCTTTGTGAACCTTAGGCAGTAGGTAGAATGTAGGTGTCACTGAATAGTCAACCACCAAACCTTCTTTCAGTCTTGGGGTCAGTAGGTTATTATCTACCCCAGATTGTAATATGTGATACAATTCAATATTGAATCTAGTGGTGGGGTTACTATCCAGCCGTTTGTAGCATTCCTTCTGATTCAACTGCCTGAAGGCTTCCTTCTCATACATCTGTGCCGGTCATAGCACAACATTTCCCCCGTTGTCCGCCAGTTTAATAACGATATCCTTCAAATCGCGTAGTTCTTTAATAGCGTGACGTTGGCCAATGTTAATTTATGGTGGCCCGCATCACTTGGAAGAGATTTAAATTCCTTCTTTACTAACTTAATGAAGTCGTCAACTGTGGGACAGACGGAAAAAGCTGTGATCGGCGGCACACATGCATGGGTAATTTAGAGGAAGATAATTCTTCCTGTTCATCCAGGAGAGATTGTAAATCCTCCAGTGCTTGTTGTTCCATAGCTGAGGAAATTTCTGATGTAACTAGTTTCTTACTGAAATGTTTTTCCAGTAATAATTTCCTCCCAAAAAGCTCAAGATCCTTCACTGCTGTGAAAAGATCAAAGCCATTGGAAGGAGCAAATGTAAGACCCTTCTGAAGCACATCTATCTGTGATTTGGTCAGCACATGTGTAGATAAATTAATTACCTTCAATTTCTCCTGTGCCTCTTTTCAATCCGATTCATATTTCTGTTTTCTTCTTTTTTGTGCAGGGGTGTTGGACGTATATGGATGTAGTACCCGTTCTACTCCATCCTCCAGCACCCCCTGTCCTTCTTAAAAATGATCTCCACATGATTCTTTTGAAATGATCAAAGTTCCTGACAGGGAAGGGGTGATGGAACCACTCCTCTCACGTATCTGTTGCCAGCGGTAAACTTTCTTAGCTTGAAAATCGGTCAGGTCTCTCTGGAATTTTTGGGCTTTCAGATCCTGTATATTTTTCTCCCAAAGACAGAGGTCTTCCTCCAGCTTTTTATCAAAGTTTTCAAATTTCTCTTTAGTAAGTAGCTCCTGTAGTTTTTCTCTCACTATGTCAATATCTTTCTCGGTCTGCTCCAGTGACTTATGGTCGGACCCAATCAAGAGCTCAATCAAAATAATAGAACATTTGTTCAAGGACTCGTCCCATCTGGAGACGAAGGTAGCATCAGTCGTATCCAAAGTTGGGAAAACTTGAATCCTGAGTCCCCTAGGGATAATATTCTTATGCAGATAATTTTCAAGGGCTGCTTTATTCCACCAAACCTTAGTGCGTTTTTTTTTAGCAGATCCCTAATCTTTAGTTTCAGGTCTTTAATGTTACGTGTCTCTGAGTCTACAGGGGTGTTTTCACCAAAAATAGTTCCAAGTCTGGTAATCCACGCCACATCGCGTTTTTTGTAATCCATATATCCTGAGAATTTTTCTACAAGAGAATACACAATTAAAACCAACCAGTACCTCAGATTACATAAAGTAATTAATCTTGGGGGCCTATTAAACCATAAACAACTACTACAATAGAACTAACTAATAGCCCCAAACAAATTCACAGAGAATATCATATAAAATATAACAAAAATATTTATTTAGTATAATTAACCACTTCACATTTGGGCCATTTGCCCCCTTCCTGACCAGGCCTAATTTTGCAAATCTGACATATCTCACTTTATGTGGTAATAGCTTTGGAACACTTTTACTTATCCAAGCCATTCAGATATTGTTTTCTCGTGACACATTGTACTTCATGATAGTCATAAATTTGAGTCAATATATTTCACCTTTATTTATGAAAAAATCCCAAATTTACCAAAAAGTTTGAAAAATTCGCAATTATCAAAATTTCTATTTCTCTGCTTTTAAAACAGAAAGTGATGCCTCATAAAATATTTATTACTTAACAATACCCATATGTCTACTTTATGTTGGCATCATTTTGGAAATAAGAAGTAATAGTAGAGGGGCACTCAGATATCAGGGAGCCGCGCTAAGACCGCGAGACCACACGGGACGCCGTAGTGAGTCAAGGCGGCAGGGAAAGAAGGTACCCGGCATCCGGCTGTAATGTATGACGTCTCTCACACTACCATTGCCTGATGATTATATATGGTTGAGACACTCAAGATACGGACATATCTTTTACAATAGGTGATAAGTGGTACGCTTTTACTATTATAGTGGACATCATCTTACCACCTACCACTGATCCATTCCTATATGGGACACTTGCTTTCAGCGTCCCCTGACCAGGTGGTACGTTTTATAATCCGCTCCATTGGGATAATCAGCCATCCATTTCTACAAGAGCGCTCTTCAACGGCTGTACAATGGAGCTTTAACATTGGTGCACCATTGCGCAATATTGCTATATAGCTACATCTATTTTATGTTTATGTACAAATTTATTTTATTGATGTATATTAAATGTTAAATTTTAGACAATTCCGTTGTCCAGGGCTCCCTGATATCTTAATGCCCCTCTGCTACTACTTCTTTCTTCTATTACTTCTTGGATTTGGGTGATCCTAGAGGAGTGCACCGTATCCATAGGTGGTTCATAGGTGAGTTGCCATTTTGTTTACTATCATTTTGGAAATGTCATTTTAATTTTTTAGGACGTTAGAAGGCTTAGAATTTTAGAAGCAATTCTTAAAATTTTTAAGAAAATTGCCAACACCCACTTTTTAAGGACCAGTTCAGGTCTGAAGTCACTTTGTGGGGCTTACATAGTGGATACCCCCATAAATGACCCCATTGTAGAAACTACACCCCTCAAGTTACTTAAAACTGATTTTACTAACTTTGTTAACCCTTTAGGCGTTCCACAAGAATTAAAGGAAAATGGAGATCAAATTTTTTAATTTCACTTTTTTGGCAGATTTTCCATTTGAATCCATTTTTTTCTTTAACACATCGAGGGTTAACAGCCAAACAAAACTCAATATTTATTACCCTGATTCTGCGGTTTACAGAAACACCCCACATGTGGTCGTAAACTGATGTAAGGGTACACGGCAAGAAAAGGAGCGCCACATGGTTTTTAGATGCCATGTCCTATTTGAAGCCCCCCTGATGCACCCATACAGTAGAAACTCCCAAAAAGTGATCCCATTTTGGAAACTAGGGGATAAGGTGCCAGTTTTATTGGTACTATTTTTGGGTACATATGATTTTTGGATCATTAATTATAACACTTTACGGGGTAAGGTGACCAAATAATTGGTTGTTTTAGCACAGTTTTTATTTATTTATTTTAACAGCGTTCACCTGAGGGGTTAGGTCATGTGATATTTTTATACAGCAGATCGTTACGGACGTGGCAATACCTAATATGTATCCTTTTTCTTATTTATTTAAGTTTTACACAATAATAGCATTTTTGAAACAGAAAACTATGTTTTAATGTTTCCATGTTCTGAGAGCTATAGTTTTTTAATTTTTAAAATGATTTTCTTATGCAGGGGCTCACTTTGTGTGATGTATGCTGACAAAAATGTCTTTTTTTGTCACAGTTTTAATTTAATTTTTTATGGTGTTTATCAGAATGGGTGGATCATATGATATATTTATAGAGCCGACCGTCACAGATGCGGCAATACCAAATATGTCAATTTTTTTATTTTTAACTTATTTTTTTTTTATTCTTTACTTGGGGAATTTTTTTTTTTACATGTAAAACCTTTTATTTTTTTATTTTAACACTTCTGGGGGACATTTAACTTCACTTTTTTTTCCCACTATTGATTTCTCCTGTAACTGGGGCTGACATAATAGCTGTTACAGGGGAAATACACCCCCCTGAGAGGCTGTACAGTATTATTCTACGCTGTACAGCCTTAGTGCAGGGCTGATTGAGGTCTGTGGAAGACCCGACAGCTCGTGCACTCACCCGACTCCAACAGTCACATGACTGTCAGGCCGGAACAAGAAGTGCATAGCATTTCCTGCTCTGTATACACAGCACTCGGTGAGCGCTGTGTATACAGCGATCTAGAAGGCAGGGACACCTGGGAACTGCCTTCTCTCTGGGTTGCCCTGACAGTGGGCAACCCAATCTGCAGCTGCACGATTAGCATGCAGCTGCGATCTCTGAATGGATGTTCAGAAACGTCCATTCAGAGATAGAGAACCACCTCCCGGACGTTTATAGTCAACGGGCGGACGGGAAATGGTTAAAGAGGTTGTCCGGTCCCAAAATCAAAATTTTTTTATGTGCTCCTAACACCCCTTTGCCATGCATACATATGCCCCCAATACCCGTTTTTCATGTCTAAGCTTTCCTTCCCCCCTGGAAGACATCACATTATCCTTGCAGATCTGTTTACTTTCTCCCCTTCTTGTTTTGTTGAATACATAACTTTATTGATACACAAGCCTGGCTGCACTGCACAGTGATGAGTCACAGGCTGGCCACGCCCCCCACTCTGCTCTGTCTGCAGCAGCTGCTCCATCTATAACTCCTGTGTCCATCTTTCTACACCCAGACATGAATCTGCTTCTTACTCAGTGTCTAAATCCCATCACTGACCGTCCACAGGCTCTGCCCTCATGTGTATCTAATCCTAACCTGTGTGATACAGCCTGCTGAGCAGTGTATCTAATCCCCATCACTGACCGTCCACAGGCTCTGCCCTCACATGTGTATCTAATCCTAACCTGTGTGATACAGCCTGCTGAGCAGTGTATCTAATCCCCATCACTGACCGTCCACAGGCTCTGCCCTCACATGTGTATCTAATCCTATCCTGTGTGATACAGCCTGCTGAGCAGTGTATCTAATCCCCATCACTGACCGTCCACAGGCTCTGCCCTCACATGTGTATCTAATCCTAACCTGTGTGATACAGC
This sequence comes from Bufo bufo, assembly GCF_905171765.1. Classification (NCBI taxonomy): domain Eukaryota; kingdom Metazoa; phylum Chordata; class Amphibia; order Anura; family Bufonidae; genus Bufo; species Bufo bufo. The sequence continues at coordinate 437,429,468 of NC_053393.1, forward strand.
CTGCTGAGCAGTGTATCTAATCCCATCACTGACCGTCCACAGGCTCTGCCCTCATGTGTATTTAATCCTATCCTGTGTGATACAGCCTGCTGAGCAGTGTATCTAATCCCCATCACTGACCGTCCACAGGCTCTGCCCTCACATGTGTATCTAATCCTAACCTGTGTGATACAGCCTGCTGAGCAGTGTATCTAATCCCCATCACTGACCGTCCACAGGCTCTGCCCTCATGTGTATCTAATCCTATCCTGTGTGATACAGCCTGCTGAGCAGTGTATCTAATCCCATCACTGACCGTCCACAGGCTCTGCCCTCATGTGTATTTAATCCTATCCTGTGTGATACAGCCTGCTGAGCAGTGTATCTAATCCCATCACTGACCGTCCACAGGCTCTGCCCTCATGTGTATCTAATCCTATCCTGTGTGATACAGCCTGCTGAGCTGTGTATCTAATCCCATCACTGACCGTCCACAGGCTCTTCCCTCACTAACTCCAGAGTGTGATAAACAGCTGGAATCAGCAAGCGTATCCAATCACATCTGTATCTAATACTATTCTGTATGTGTGCCTGATACACATCCTGTTGTGTGTGATACAGCATGTTAAAATGTATATCTAATCCCATTTTGTATGATACTGCCTGCTGAGTGGTGTATCTAAGCCTATCTTGTATGATCTTGCCTGCTGAGCTGTTTATCTAAACCCTTATGCACACGACCGTATCCATTTTGCAATCTGCATTTTTTGCAGTCCCTTTGAGTTCTATGGATTTGAGGTCCTCATTTTGAAGACCAGAATAGGACATGTTCTGTCTTTACTGGAACTGACATAGAAACATAGAAACATAGAATGTGTCGGCAGATAAGAACCATTTGGCCCATCTAGTCTGCCCAATATACTGAATACTATGGATAGCCCCCGGCCCTATCTTATATAAAGGATGGCCTTATGCCTATCCCATGCATGCTTAAACCCCTTCACTGTATTTGCAGCTACCACTTCTGCAGGAAGGCTATTCCATGCATCCACTACTCTCTCAGTAAAGTAATACTTCCTGATATTACTTTTAAACCTTTGCCCCTCTAATTTAAAACTGTGTCCTCTTGTGGTAGTTTTTCTTCTTTTAAATATGCTCTCTTCCTTTACCGAGTTGATTCCCTTTATGTATTTAAAAGTTTCTATCATATCCCCTCTGTCTCTTCTTTCTTCCAAGCTATACATATTAAGGTCCTTTAACCTTTCCTGGTAAGTTTTATCCTGCAATCCATGTACTAGTTTAGTAGCTCTTCTCTGAACTCTCTCTAGAGTATCTATATCCTTCTGGAGATATGGCCTCCAGTACTGCGCACAATACTCCAAGTGAGGTCTCACCAGTGTTCTGTACAGCGGCATAAGCACTTCACTCTTTCTACTGCTTATACCTCTCCCTATACATCCAAGCATTCTGCTGGCATTTCGTGCTGCTCTATTACATTGTCTTCCCACCTTTAAGTCTTCTGAAATAATTACTCCTAAATTCCTTTCCTCAGATACTGAGGTCAGGACTGTGTCAAATATTCTATATTCTGCCCTTGGGTTTTTACGCCCCAGGTGCATTATCTTGCACTTATCCACATTAAATTTCAGTTTCCAGAGTTCTGACCATTCTTCTAGTTTTCCTAAATCCTTTTCCATTTGGCGTTTCCCTCCAGGAACATCAACCCTGTTACATATCTTTGTGTCATCAGCAAAAAGACAAACCTTACCAGCAAGGCCTTTTGCAATATCACTTATGAAGATATTAAACAAAATCGGTCCCAGTACAGATCCCTGTGGAACCCCACTGGTAACATTACCTTGTTTTGAATGTTCTCCATTGACTACAACCCTCTGTTGTCTGTCACTCAGCCACTGCCTAATCCACTCAACAATATGGGAGTCCATGCTCAATGACTGCAGTTTATTGATAAGTCTTCTATGTGGGACAGTGTCAAAAGCCTTACTAAAATCTAGATATGCGATGTCTACTGCACCTCCACCGTCTATTATTTTATTCACCCAGTCAAAAAAATCTATAAGATTTGTTTGACATGATCTCCCTGAAGTAAACCCATGTTGTTTTTCATCTTGCAATCCATGGGATTTTAGATGTTCCATAATCCTATCCTTTAATAGGGTTTCCATTAATTTGCCTACTATTGATGTCAGACTCACTGGTCTATAGTTGCTCGATTCCTCCCTACTACCTTTCTTGTGAATGGGCACGACATTTGCCAATTTCCAATCTTCCGGGACGACTCCTGTTACTAATGATTGGTTAAATAAATCTGTTAACGGTTTTGCCAGCTCACCACTAAGCTCTTTTAATAATTTTGGGTGTATCTCATCAGGCCCCTGTGACTTATCTGTCTTCACCTTAGACAGCAAACTTAGAACATCTTCCTCTGTAAAGATACATGCATCAAACGATTTAATAGTCATCCTTTCTAGTGGAGGTCCTTCTCCTTTTTCTTTTGTAAAAACTGAACAGAAGTATTCATTAAGGCAGTCAGCTAGCCCTTTATTCTCTTCTACATACCTTCCGTCCCTGTGCTTTCCACATCCGTATGTCAGTTCTGCGAAAGATAGAACATGTCCTATTCTGGTCCTCATAATGCAGATCTAAAACCTATACAACTCAATGGGACTGCAAAAATATGTGAATCACACACGGACAGTAACCTTATTTAGTGAATCCGCGACTTGCAGACCGCAAAACAGATACGGTTCTGTGCACGAGTCCTATCACTTATACTCAGCGCCCATAACAATGACGTCCACAGTGCCCCCTATAACAATGACGTCCACAGTGCCCCCTATAACAATGACGTCCACAGTGCCCTCCCATAACAGTGACGTCCACAGTGCCCCCCATAACAGTGACGTCCACAGTGCCCCCCATAACAGTGACGTCCACAGTGCCCCCCATAACAGTGACGTCCACAGTGCCCCCCATAACAGTGACGTCCACAGTGCCCCCCATAACAGTGATGTCCACAGTGCCCCCCATAACAGTGACGTCCACAGTGCCCCCATAACAGTGACATCCACAGTGCCCCTAGTGCCATCCAATGCCCCCTATTTGTCAGCCAGTGCCTCATTGTTCCATCTAGTTCCCCTAGTACCATTCAGTACCCCCACTATGCCATCCATTGCCCCATTCTGTCATCCACTGCCCCCTTGTGCCAACCAGTGCCCCTTGTTTGCCAACCAGTGTCCTTGTTTGCCATCCATTGCCCCCCTTGTGCCATCCATTGCCCCATGTGTCATCCACTGTGCCCCAGTGAAATCCAGTGCCCCATGTACCACCTCATTGCCCCAAAGTGCCATCCACAGTTCCACAGTGCCCCCCCATGGGCCAGTCAGTGCCCCCAGTGAGATCCACAGCATAGTGATCAGCCACTGTTGCTGATCGCTATGCTGTCACTCCTGCACAGCGCTTACATCGCGCTGTGCAGGAGTCAGTACAGGCTTCACAAAGAAGCCTGTACACTGCAGAGAGTGGCCGGCAATCCCGCGCATGCGCACTAGCATTCAGCATAGTGCGCTTGCGCGGTGAGTGAAGACAGCCGCCCGGCGCTTTCTTCAGCAGGAGGCGTGACATCACTCGTGACGATCCGTCTCCTGCTCAAGAAAGGAAGAGAAGACAGTAAGACAAGAAATCGGACTTCGGCCGGAAGCAAGGAAAAGCCATCTGGAGGGACCACGTGAGCAGGAGGCAGATCTCAAGAACGGCTGCACTCTGGAAGGTAAAGGTAAGTATGGGACCAATAATCTTTTCTCCACAGGTTAGCTTTTAATACCCAAAAAAAGGTTAAGCCCGGAGAACCCCTTTAAACAATTACATTGGTGAAAACAATCAATGGGGGAGGAAAAAAACCACAAAGGGATACCTCCACCTAAAGCCCTGATTACAGAGACCGCCCGGGAGCAACAGCAGGCCACATGCCCACAGGATACATAAATAATAATACTGTAAGTGACACCATATACTAAGCCTAGTCCAATAAGGAGTGCAGACATGTATGGAAAAATGCCATTCAATAACTCCAGCAACTACCTCCAGTCCTGCAATGTATAAAAGACTCTATGGGGAAAAAAATGTCCCGTGTCTAAGATCCAAGATAGGAACTACATTAAGCAGGACATGGATGTAGAAACCTGGAGGCAAATAGTAGGTGGAAGTCACAAATGTAACAACTCAAAATATATTACCCATGGTGGACAGGTGACCTGGGGCTCCCGGTACTACTGCTACCTCGACACGTGTTTCGCCAACCCACTGGCTTAGTCAGGAGGCTTAAACATACTGTTACATGTGGGGGTATATGTACTAAAAATACACCTGAGGTTAATCATGGTCGCATACCCGGCATGATTAGAATGTCCGCATCATCATAGCGCGCCGCCCCGTCACCGCGTAACCGACGCTGAGCACGCCCACACACCACCAAGCGTCCATACACGAAGTGGATGACCCGAGGTGCGGGGCGCTGCTCACGCCTTTCACCATGGGAACGAGCAATATAGAGCACTACATGATGCGGCAACCCAGCGCATGCATGGGATGTGTCCACCCCAAGATGGTGGAAAGATGGACTTAAGAGGACCAGTCCAACTTGCTGTATCACAAGAGGTATATAAATACCATAAATAATGTGTAGTGAAACATCCTAGCCACCATCACATACATAATGTATAAGTGAATGAAAGTTTAATAGTGCATATAAATATAAAGTCAATCATATAAAAATGACATAAATCTCAATCAATATAGTGATAGTGAAAAATCATATACTAATAATTAATCAAACACATAGAAGATTATGTTAAGTGTAACTCAACAGAAATGAAAAATTCTTATCGCAAGGTATCTGTGTACACAACTATGTAAAAAAAATGTTATACCAAAAACAGAATTCAATTAGTGAATCCCCAATTAAATTCATAATATTAAAGTGTCTGGTGCATATCATGAGACATCTTTCCACTTGGGACATCACATCCAAGGGGTGTGATGCAGAACAGCTTTAAAGGTAGTATGACCTCACAGGTACTGTAAACATAGAAGACAAAAAATTAGGATGCAAAATACATATATCAACACTAAATCATCAACCCCAAATAAAAACAAATACTGCCTTAATATTAATAAAAGCGCAATTACAGAAAATACCTGAAACTAACTGCTTCATTTAATCCCTGGGGGATCTAAGTGTTCAGCATTATTATCCATTTTGTTTCCCTTTGGAGTAGTAGTTTTTTGTCACCTCCTCGGCAACCCAAAATCACTCTATCGATGCGCCTAACTTGCAGACCCCTCGGGTCAGTTATGCTTTTCTTTAAAATGTAGTGCTATGGGTTGCAACTTGACCAAGTCCTCCGTCTTATTTGGCTGTACACATTAGCATCCTATAGTCGTTTCCCATTGACACAGGGGTCTGCGACCTACCTGTGTCTTTGGAGGTGTAGAGGAATGCCAGGTTGCATGAGTCTCTAAGGGTGCACACATTTAATGGAATTTGGTGGTGTTGGATGGGATGTGACATGTATTTTGTGTGAATGGGGATAAGGTTAGGTCACGATAGGGACAGGCATCATTCATTTGCCACCTTGAACCCTGGAACGGTGAAGTTCTTAAGGGAAGGGCTGGATGTGTAGTGTGGCGGAGGTGTTCTCCACAGTAGAATTTAGGTACTATGACATCACCGCTTAAGAGTTTGACCTGCCTTGTAAAGACCTATTAATCTGTCCACGGGAGAACCGCACCCATCAAGATGGAAACAGATGTTGGACGAAAGTGGTGATTGAAGAAAGTTGGGACTGAGGTTGTGAGGGTGAACCCGCTCCAGATTCCTTGGAGGCGGGCCATACCTGAAGATCGGCAGAAATATCGAGAGACTGTGGGGGTGTGGTCACTCCAAAGTGGGGGTGGCCGACACCAAGAGACTGTTAAAGAAAGGCCAGTTAAAGACTGTAAGGGTGAACCCGCTCCAGAATTGGGAGGGTGACGATACCTGAAGATCGTCAGAATTACCGAGAGACTGTGGGGGTGTGGCCACTCCAAAGTGGGGGTGGCCGACACTGAAAGACTGCAAAAGAAAGGCCAGTTAAAGACTGTAAGGGTGAACCCGCTCCAGAATTGGGGGAGGGGGCGATACCTGAAGATCGGCAGAATTACCGAGAAACTGTGGGGGTGTGGCCACTCCAAAGTGGGGGTGGCCGACACTAAAAGACTGTTAAAGAAAGGACTGTGGGTGTGTGGTATAAGACGGTGTATCCTGTGGACGGAGGAGTAGGTTACGGTGAAGGGCAGGTCGGGGGAAGCTGGATTAGGGATGTCTAAGTACCTAAAGATCCGACAACAGGGGGATTGTTGAGGAACGGTTGAGACGTATGCATATATATCCATGCATGCCTGCAAACACTTGCGGGCATGTATGGTATATATGTGCATACCTTAACCACAGCATCATGGGACGATGTGCGCAGATGTGCCCAGCATCTGCGCACGTCTGCCCATGGTGATCCCCAGGGGCTCATGGTGGCCCCTGTGGGAAATATGTGCCCCCTGGGAGCCGGGCCCCCTTATAATGTAGGGGCTTGTGCCCCCTTATGATGTAGGGGCTTGTGCCCCCTCATATAATAATGTGCCCCCTCTAGATATGTCTGTCCCTAATATTAATGTATACATGTGTATGGATGTGTCCCAAGCATCCATACGCATGTATATTATATATATTCCCCCCCCCCCCTCCTACACCTGAAACCAGGTGCATCGGTGTGAATGTGCCCCAAGCATTCGCACCGATGCAATCTGGCTAATTGCATCAGAATGACCGGACAAGGGTCCGGTCATCCTGATGGATACAAAGAGCTCAGATTCAACAGAATCTGAGCCCTTTGTTGTAATTATCCCCAGCGCCGCTGGAGATAATTACGCATGATAGAAGAAGGGGAGAAGCCGCTCCTCCTTCTATTATGCGCATTCCGACAGTGCGATTACTATCGCACTGTCCGGAATGCTAGGTGCAGCAGGCGGGAGATCAAAGGCTTCTCCCGCCTGTCTGCCAGAAGCGCGTCCCCGATGTGAGCACGCGGGCCGGTGCAGTGACGTCATATTGCTGCGCCGGCCCTCGTGGCTCGGATGGGCCCCCTGGTGCGTGGGAGTGCGGGCCGCCGGGGATAAATATCCGGCGGCCCCGGCACTCTGTAGTAAAAGTCTGGGCCCCCACCTGGAAGAGGAGCGCGTCCTGCGCTCCGGGAGTTAGGATCGGGGCCCCCACCTTGAGAGCGCAATCGGCGCTCAGGACATTGCGGCCTCCCTCTCCTCCGGCAGAAGAGAGCCGGCCGCCCACCCTCCCTGAAGGATCATCCCCAGGACGACGAGCATCCCCTAGGCAACGAGCATAAGTATCACCCCCTTATATCCACCCCAACCCCACCAACGATATCCCTGATGCCCTAACCCTTACACCCCTGAGCCCAAACCCCTATCCCACCAACGATCCTACATCACCTCCCCTTATTATATAACCCCTGGGTTACCCCTACCCCTGCATGCCCTGGTTCCCTACCCTGTCCATATACACCCCTGGTAACCCTAGCATCCCTGGACACCCCTTGTTACCCTGATCCCTGATTTACCCTGGTGGCCCTGATCACCCCGAACCCTGCCTTGGTTAACCCCTGCCTTCCCCTGGTAACTACATTTGCAGGGTATACTGTGTAGCCCTGCAATACTGTATTTGTGTCGGTGGCCTGCATAAACTCTTGCAGTGCCACCGTTAACCCCGTAGGGACAGTGAGTAGCCAGGCGGGTGGGTTGTTAATATTACTTGTATGTGTGAACTGTATAGATAGTTTATGGGTGGAATTTGGGAACGTGTAGTGTAGTTTAGGATTGTATATTTAGTGCTGTATTGTTAGTGTATTGCGTGCGTAGTGTATTGTAAGTAATAAATACCGTTATATTTGTACCCTTTGTGTAGCGTGTACTTGTTAGCGGTAGTGAGTTAGTTAGGCGCATGCAGCTAGCGTAGTGATTAGTGTAAAGCATAGCGAAAGTATTGTTGTTATTGTTATATAAAGGTATAAATAGGCGGAGTCATCAATAGACGGCTCCTCCCATTTATGAATATTAATTATTGATATTTGCATAAATATTGGTGATTAATATTCCCCCTTTACATTGGCGAGCCAGGCCCACTGCTTAGATTTTGAAATCTGTGTTTGGTTTTGAGGCTAGAGGTCCGTTATACTGTGAATTATCAGGCAAGAGAGACGTGGTCAGTGGTCTGAGCGTCTAAGACCTGATAATTCGGACAGGTAGCGCGACTCTTCCTTACGGTGGTTTGAGGCTAGAGGTCGGTTATACTGTGAATTATCAGGCAAGAGAGACGCGGTCAGTGGTCTGAGCGTCTAGGACCTGATAATTCGGACAGGTAACGCGACTCTTCCTTATAGCACCAAACGCAGTTCAAAATCTTTAGCAGAGAATCTATAATCTGTTCTGTGAATTAATATTTTGCTATTTGCTTTGCACGGTCACTGCATCGCTCAAGTGAATGCGAGGGAGAAGATGGACGCTTAGCAAATGGTGAGTATGGACTTCCCCACACTGCAACACTTTAGCAGACACAGCACATTTAACCCCATCCTCCCAACCACATACAAGTCAGCAGAAATGCTCTGGTCCGATTTGTTGGCACAGGCTTGCAGTTATGACAAGCTTTGTGTGAACAAACGGATGGTGTTGAACAAGGCCACCAAACGGCTTCAGATGCTGGCCAAACTCGTTCATACGTTTAAGGCTAGCATCGGTAAGCCAAAGGAAGTGGCGCTGGTGTCTCAGTCAACGGAGACAATTCCTCCGGCCATTCACTGCCAGTGCTGTGCTAGTAATTCGGACCAGGTTTCGGCATTACGGACACAGCTGGCGGAGAATGTGCAGTCTACTGTTGACCGAGATGAGCAGGTGGCTAGGTTAGAGTCACAGTTAGTAGAGCTGCAGAGGCAGAAGGAGGAAATTGAGGCTAAGTTGACTCAGTCTTCTACTGAAGTCAAGGCCTTCAAGGAGCAGACTGCCTCTACTAATGTGACGGTAGCCAAATTGAAGGCTCAGGTTGCTGTAAGCTCCCAGATAATGACTGGCATGCAACAGGTAATCACCAAGTTGGTGCCGGCCCTTTCTTTTCCCGTAAAGTCAGGGTCGGAATCTCCCAAAACTTTGCCCTATGCAGGGCAGAGAGGGGGGAGAGTAGTCTGTGACAGGCCAAATCACCAGACCAAGCCTGTCCAGACTAACAGAGATTTTTCCCTGACTTTGGGGAAAAGAAACATCGTGAAAAGTGCCTCCCTGAGGATGGAACAATTCAGGGAGCGCGGTTGCAGTGTGGACGGACCTAAGCCATGCCGGGCAAACATCAAATGTTTTGCGTGTGGTGGCTTGGGTCATATAGCAAAGCACTGCAAAACACACAAGACAGTAGGCCCAATCAGGTGCTACAGGTGTGGGCACAAAGGACACATTGCAAGGAATTGCCTTTGTGCAAGTAATTGCAATGTGTCCAATGATGGGATTCAGGTAACAAATTGTGCAGTGGGGTCTAGTCAGCTTGGCCATAAAGGCGTTACCTCTCAGCGACACATGACTCATCAGGCGCTGAGGGGTCAGAGTGGCCAAGCTAGGCTAGGCAACATTTGACACCCCTATACTATTTGTTACACAGTTTGTTCCCTGTATATGTCCATGTTGTGTGTTTTTATTATCTGTTTGTACGTTCTTCTTGATGTTGATGGTGGTAGTCCTTGTCTACGAATGTGTTCCACCATGCTGATTTATGTAGTGTTGTAAGTCCCGTCTGCTGTTTGTGTCTCATTCTGTGTCCCCTTGGAGTGGAACAGTGTTATACTGTGGATCGAGAACGAATAGGTTCGCGAGCAGATAATTTCACACGGGAAATTCTACACAAAGGATGATGTGATTTTATTCTGGGCAACCAGGGTCTCAGATCGATACAGATAACGCTGTTGTGCTCAAGGTTTTCGATAGGGCTGTGTTGCGCTGGGGACTGGGGCGGACAGACAACATTGGTGTAATGTTGTGCAGCGCACTTAATTCTAGTCCGAGCAGGTAGCACAGCTCTGATAGGGATTGGACGCAGAATGTTTGGCAGCAGAGTGTGGACTGTGTTCTTGTGTTGTGGGGTCCTGGGGAGCCAGGGCATGACTATGCCATTGGTTCTGCGGGCCTCCACAAGGCGGGATCACAGGGGGAAATCAGCCTGGGTACACATGAGTGGACAGGGATACAGTGCCATCAATAACAAGATGGTGCTTGGTCCACAGAACTCCAGTTATCCTAACCTAGTAGGGTGGCCATCCTTATCTGTTGGTGCAGAGGGATGTGTTGCAGAGGCGATCCTCTGAAGTTAGGGTGTTCAGACACCAGTGTTGGGATAACGAGGGGTCATGTGAGATAAAGGGCAGCCCAATACCTTTCTCTACCCATGGGTCAAAGGTATTGGTGCTGGGAATTTTTACATTTAATTGCACTGTTAGGGGAGAAATTCCCCCGGGAGCGCCTGGTATTTTCTTCTGCCATAGGTGTGATTTTATATGGAGCGGAAGAAAAACCCAGGAGATGCCACAGAAGAGGCCAGCTATTCCCCCTGACACTCTTGTGAAGCTCCAGAGGATCCCACTGGATTTTGGCAACCAAGCGACCTCTGTCTAAAGTTGTTCTAGAGATGGAAGACTGTGCCACAATCCAGCGGGAGCGTTATCTCAGACTCTGGAGGAAGACTTGGAGACGTTCGGGTGGAAGAGCTACTATCACTTGTTTCACCCAGTGAAACTTCTTCTGGTTCTGGTCATCGTCATATCGGAGGGTCAAGGGACTTATTGACCAAATACACCAGAACCAGACAGAACTTTACCGAACTAACCGAAGGAGGAGGCTCAGGACATAACGCTAACATTGTTCCTGTAGCCAAATATTGTATGGACACACTTTGTTTCCTATGAGGGTTAGGGACGTATAACTTGTACTACCCTGAAACCCCATAGCACATTGTATTTATTGATTTTTTTTGTTGGTCGATTGTGTACCCATAGACACTCTAGGTGCAAATGTGTGACAGCCTATATTTGACTTTACACATTTGCATCCTATAGTCGTTTCCCATTGATACGGGGGTCTGCGACCTACCGGTGTCTTTGGAGGTGTAGAGACATGCCAGGTTGCATGAGTCTCTATGGGTACACACATTTAATGGAATTTGGTGGTGTTGGGAGGGATGTGACATGTATTTTGTGTGAATGGGGATAAGGTTAGGTCACGATAGGGACAGGCATCCTTTGTTTGCCATTTGCCACCTTGAACCCTGGAACGGTGAAGTTCTTAAAGGAAGGGCTGGATGTGTAGTGTGGCGGAGGGGTTCTCCGCAGTAGAATTTAGGTACTATGACATCACCGCTTAAGAGTTTGACCTGCCTTGTAAAGACCTATTAATCTGTCCACAGGAGAACCGCACCCGTCAAGATGGAAACAGATGTTGGACGAAAGTTGTGATTAAAGAAAGTTGGGACTGAGGTTGTGAGGGTGAACCCGCTCCAGATTCCTTGGAGGCGGGCCATACCTGAAGATCGGCAAAACTACCGAGAGACTGTGGGGGTGTGGTCACTCCAAAGTGGGGGTGGCCGACACTAAAAGACTGTTAAAGAAAGGCCAGTTAAAGACTGCGAGAGTGATTCCGCTCCAGATTTGGGGGGGGGGACGACACCTGAAGATCGCCAATTCCCGAGAGACGGTGTGTGGTATCCTAAAGATGTCAAGAAAGTTCCAGCGAGAAGAAGACGGTGTATCCTATGGACGGAGGAGTAGGTTACGGTGAAGGACAGGTCGGAGGAAGCTGGATGAGGGATGTTTAAGTAACTAAAGATCAGTGTGTACTACAGTTCTTCCTGAACTTCCACCCAGGATGGGGTTGAGGGTGGGGGCAAATATATCTCAACCCGTTCCCCCAATATATTGTCGTATTATATAGTCCGACAACAGGGGGATTGTTGAGGAAGGGTTGAGACGTATGCATATATATCCATGCATGCCTGCAAACACGTGCGGGCATGTATGGTATATATATGCATACATTAACCACCGCATCATGGGGTGATGTGCGCAGATGTGCCCAGCATCTGCGCACGTCTGCCCATGGTGATCCCCAGGGGCTCATGGTGGCCCCTGTGGGAAATATGTGGTCCCTGGAAGCTGTGCCCCCTTATAATCCCCCTTATATTAGTATATATATGTGCCCCCTTATATGTGTCCCCTTATAGTTAGTATATATTTCCTGTATGACCGTGTATATATTGGCCCTGTATGGCAAGTGGGGACATATGCATGTCCCCTGTATGTGATGCCCCAGATATATGCGAGGGTATGTGTATATATAGATATGTGTGTATGTATTTGCACACGTGTCTATGTATATACATATGACACATGAACTGACCCAAAAGAGAGTCAAAAGCGCCACCCCATAAATGCACATCCGACCATAAAGAATATAAAAATATATAGTTTATTAGACACAACACACACGCATTAAAAAATTGTATACAATGTAGAACAAAGTGCGGTATGCAATAAAATATATGTAACCGACACACACATGTGGCTGGGTTTTGGCTGATGGAGCGCATATGCGTTCCACCATGCGTTCCACCAGCCGATCATGTGACATACACTTCCGGTTTGCTGTTTTGACCGGGTTTTGATATGCTCGTGCACTAACCACAGTTCCTGCTGCACAGGTGAATACAATTACAGTTTATTTAATATCCTATATTAACTGACGCTCCAACACACAGTTCTTTACCCCTGAGGAAGCCGGATTGCTCCGGCGATACGCGTTGGGCGCTTGTTATGTTTCCAGGTCCACTGCACCAGCTGGCTATGTAGGTTTGGCGCTTGACATGTGACCCCATGTTGGTCTGTCTGTATGCTCTATTCCAGGGGTACTCAACTGGCGGACCGCGGTCCAAATACGGACCGCGGCCGCCAGTTGTCCGGACCCCGGCCATCCTTCAGAGCGCTCCTCCAATCGATTCAGTTCAGAGTGATCCGATCCGTTTGAACCGGCTCAGCTCAGTCCCAGCACACAGCAATGCTGACAGAGACGCTCAGCTCACCTCACGCTGGCACTGGCAGCAGGAGCCTGAGGGAGGGACTCGGGAGGAGCGTAATATGATCCTAGAGTGGAAGCTGCTTCTGCCAGCCCCACCCCTCCCCGCCCACCAACCAATCACCGACCAGAGCTGAGGGGGCGAGGCCAGCACAGCACACTGCAGCTCTGACTCGAGTCCTCGGAGTAGTGCAGGGTCAGGGAGTCTAAATGAATGGAATGAGTCACAAGAACCTAAAGATCCGACTCCGTTAGTGACTCATTCCATTCATTGAGTTAAAAGAGCCGAGAGTCAGACTGTAGAACAGGTTACACTGAGGCTGTCGGCTCTTGTTGCAGCAGTGATAAGATCAGTGCTTTAAGTGGGCCAAAAGAGGTGCCGGTACTCTATTAGGCGCCGGTGCTCCCCCCCCCAATACTGAATTAATGTGTGTGTGTGTGTGATGAGGGGGGGGTCTGATGTGCAGGGGGGTACTGGTTCAGAGAGGAACGAATGTGCGGTGGTGGGGGGGGGGGGGGTCCTGGTACATAGAGGAACTAATATATATATGTGTGTGATGGGGGGGTCTGAGGTGCAGGGGGCCCCTGCACATCAGACCCCCCCATCACACACATATATATTAGTTCCTCTATGTACCAGGACCCCCCCCCCCCCCCACCACCGCACATTCGTTCCTCTCTGAACCAGTACCCCCCTGCACATCAGACCCCCCCCTCATCACACACACACACACATTAATTCCTCTCTGTACCAGTACCCCCCTGGCAGGGGGGTACTGGTACAGAGAGGAATTAATGTGTGTGTGTGTGATGAGTGGGGGGGGGGGTCTGATGTGCAGGGGGGTACTGGTACAGAGAGGAACGAATGTGCGGTGGTGGGGGGGGGGTACTGTACTGGTACATAGAGGAACTAATATATATATGTGTGTGATGGGGGGGTCTGATGTGCAGGGGGCCCCTGCACATCAGACCCCCCCATCACACACATATATATTAGTTCCTCTATGTACCAGTACCCCCCCCCCCCCGCACATTCGTTCCTCTCTGTACCAGTACCCCCCTGCACATCAGACCCCCCCCCCCCCCTCATCACACACATTAATTCCTCTCTGTACCAGTACCCCCCTGCCAGGGGGGGGGGGGGTACTGGTACAGAGAGGAACTAATGTGTGTGGGGGGAGGGGGGGTGCCTGTCACTCACCAGTACTCTTCAGAAGTTGGATTCCAAAGCAAAGTCGATGTTCTTTGCTGCACCGTCCGACTCCTGACTCCAAGGAGGACCAGTCACTGGTCGCCGCACTGATCGCTCCACACAGGCGCGCGGGAAGGAGTTGACGTCACCTAACGTGAGGTCAACTCCCTGCCTGCGCCAGCCTGAGCCGTACTCTGCAACGACCCGCCCCCCTCCACTAGCTGCCCAGCCAACGACATTAGGGAGGAGATACTGCCAGCTCTCCGCTGCGCTCCGGTACCGGAAACCCACGTACTGGGCGCACGGAGAGGTGCTGGTACTCTCCAGGGCAATTTTTGGAAGTGGCGGTACTGAGTACCGCCGCGTTCCGGCCCACTTCAAGCACTGGATAAGATTAAGGGACAGGAGCAGAGAGATAAGAGAAGGGACAGATGACACAGTTCAGCACATAGTTTTCCCTGTGCATTCACATTTCACATCACTTGGTTGGTTGTACTACTGTCAGTGTCAGACTGTTGTCACTGTGGGGAACAATGCACAACAGACAACAATTCACATTGCACACCACAGTGACAGCTTCCTCCTGTCCGCCTGTCCAACGTCAGCCTCAGCTTCCCTTTACTATAAAAAAATCACTCTTCCTGACTCACTCAATACTAATCAGAGACGAGTTCAACTTCAGAGAGCTGAAGAGCCGACTCACTGCAGTGTCACTGACTGAGTCAGCAGCTGCGCATGCGCACCGGCACCTAGAGTCTTCAGTTCACTTGCGAGTCAGCTCAGCAGTCTGACTCGCCAAGTGAACCGAAGATCCGATTCTGATCCGAATGAGCTGATTCAAATGAACCGATTCACCTAAAAGATCCGAACTTCCCATCACTATCTCCTGCACACTGTGCCGTGCAGGAGGAGGAGCTTACCGGCGCACTTCCTCCTGTCCCAGAGCGCAGTGAGACAGGCCGGCTCCCTCCACATATAGCGCTCCTCCTCCTGCACACTCTGGTACGTGCAAGAGGCGGAGCTTACCGGCAAACTTCCTCCTTCCCAGGGGCGCAGTGAGAGACGGCTCCCTCCACATGCAGGCACCAGCGCTTTCTCCCTCAGTGCGCTCACAGGTCCCTCCTCCCCTGCAGCAGCGGCAGCACATAAGGGAGCTTCAAGCTCCAAAGGACACTTACGTGCTGCTGCAGAGGGGAGGGACATCACCACTGCCACCAATGAAATAAATGTCACATTTGGAAAGTAAGGGGTGCGTGGAGAGGGCTACAGAGAGGCGGGAACACGTCACTGACTCCAGTGTCATGTTCCCATCTCCCCTGGGCCATCTTCTTTAGGTAACCTGATTAAATAAAGTGATTAAGCCCCATCAAACCATGATAGTTTTGTTCTGCATCCAATTCCCATTATTGGGGCATTGGATGCGGACCCCTTAGTTTCAATGGAGCGGAAAAAGATGCAGACAGCACACAGTGTGCTGTCTGCATCTCTTGTGGCCCCATTGTAATTAAGGGGCCGCATCCAATCCCCCAATAATGGGAATTGGATGCGGAACAAAACTATCATATGTCTGTTCTGTGGCTTGGGTTGCCACCCGGCCAGTAGTTCACCAGCCAGGCTGGTATTTTAGTTCCCTTGCCGGTGCCAGAATTTTCCTGTAAGGACTGTTAAGGTACTTTCACACTTGCGGCAGGACGGATCCGACAGGCTGTTCACCCTGTCAGATCCGTCCTGCCGCTATTTCGCCGGACTGCCACTCCCCATTGACTATAGCGGGAGTGGAGCTACGGTGCAGCATGGCAGTGCACGGCGTGAGGCCGCCAGACGAAAAAGTCGGACATGTAGTACTTTTAGTCTGGCGGCCTCTCACCGTGCTGCGCCGTAGCTCTGCCCCCATCCCCATTATAGTCGATGGGCACAGAGCAGCGGCACGGCGAAGTAGTGGCAAAATGGATCTGACAGGGTGAGCAGCCTGTCGGATCCGTCCTTCTGCAAGTGTGAAAGTACCCTTACTAATGAGCGCTTCCATCATGGAACGCCCATTAGTACAGCCGTTACCTCCACCGCAACTTGTGCTAGTAAAAAAATTAATAAAATTACGGTACCTCCACCTCCATTTGCTCACGCTGTGGAGAGCACTCCCTGCTGACTAGAAGCTCAAGACAGGACCTACAAGACGTCATCATGTTGGAGCACCGGTCCTGAGCTTGCAGTCAGCAGCGAATGTTCACCGCAGCCAGGTGAATGCAAATTTTATTTTATTTTTTTGCAAAAGCAGAGAAGGGGGGCACTAATGGGGGCATTACTCTTACTGGGGGCACTAATGGGGACATTATTCTTACTGGGGGCATTATTCTTACTGGGGCACTAATGTGGCCATTACTAATTCTGGGACTTACCCGGGGCGCTCCACTATAACGTCAGAGCGCCCCACGCGCATGGATCACATGATCGCATGGCATCTTTACTGTTGGCGTTCAGCTCGGACCTTCACCTGACTGCAGACCCAGGTATGTGGACCTTTAATAAAACTAGTTGAGTACCCCTGCTCTATTCTATTCTAGTGGTCTTACCTTACCCTACATTTGCTACATGTGATTTATTGTATTGCTCTACATGCTGGTTGATAACGCATACATTTATATGTGATAATTCAGTGGACCTGTGTGTGTCGGTTACATATATTTTATTGCATACCTCACTTTGTTCTACATTGTATACAATTTTTTAATGCGTGTGTGTTGTTGTGTCTAATAAACTATATATTTTTATATTCTTTATGGTCGGATGTGCATTTATGGGGTGGCGCTTTTGACTCTCTTTTGGGTCAGTTCATGTGTCATAAGTAGTTTTACCACCCTTTGCACTCCTTTAAATATATGGTGTGCCCCCTGTCTCTTTAAATCTATGTATATACACTTATGTCAGCATGACAGTATGTATGTGGGCTTATTGCTGCCCATTCATACCCCCGGTTTTGTATGTGTATGTGTTTATAGATGTGCCCCAAGCATCTGTGGATATATATATGTATATATGCAATTCCAACTTTTATCAACAGAGTTGTTTAGAGAAAAACTTGTGCTGATAGCCTGTAGGATAACAGCTGATTAGCATCTAGTCCCCTTTTGTTCAGGCCCCATGCAATCAGATTCTCTGGCACCGTTTGTGAGGGGGCCTTCTAACCAGAGACATCATAACCTGTTTTCCACACCTCTGCCCCATGGCCATGCCCATTACTCCCAGCATTTTTGGGACTAGGGGGGAGGACTAAGGCACACTTTGATGTCACATGCCTGAGGAAGGAGGAGGGGGTTGCTTTTGGGCTATAAAACCCCAAACCGGGCAGAGGTGCGGCCTCTTGCAACCAGACTAGAATCAGAGACACATGGGAGAGAGCAGCTCCATGATGACCGCCTGGAAAAGGCCTACTAACGCTGGAAGGATTAAGTATATCTACCTGTGTAGCCCCTACCTACCCCTCACATCCCCTTATTAACCCTATATCCCCTGACCCCCTACCGCTATATCTCTCCCCTGGTTAACCCTATCACCCCTGGTCCTGTAACCCCTATATTTGTGTCCCTGATGTGCAACTTGGGCCCTGATTAACCCTTGCCCCTGATGTGTACCCTGGGCCCTGATTTACCCTTGCCGTGTTACTGGACACCCTGATCCCCCAAACCCTTGCCTTATTGTATCCTTGTTTGAACCCCTGATCCTGTGCCACTGGTTAACCCTTGTCCCTGATTCCCTGATCCTGTGCCCCTGATTGTATTTGTGGTTCACTTACACCCCCCTGATGACCCCCACAGTATCTCACCCCTATTACTGTATTAGTGTCTGTGGACTACATAAACTCCTGTAGTGCCACCGTGTAACCCTCGTCGTACCCCGTAGGGACAGTGAGTAGTCAGGTGGGGTGGGTTGTTATATACTTGTATGTGTGAATTGTATAGATAGTTGATGCGTGGAATTGGGAACGTGTAGTGTAGTTTAGGATTGTATATTTGTAGTGCTGTGTATTGTTAGTGTATTGCGTGCTTAGTGTATTAGGTTTTAATAAATACCGTTATATTTGTACCCTTTGTGTAGCGTGTACTTGTTAGCGGTAGCGAGTTAGTAAGGCGCATGCAGCTAGCGTAGTGATTAGTGTAAAGCATAGCGAAGGTATTGTTATTATTATATAAAGGCATAAATAGGCGGAGTTATCACTGGACGGCTCCTCCTATTTATGAATATTAATTATCAATATGTGCATAAATATTGGTGAGTAATATTCCCCCTTTACAGTCTTCATCGTTCCTGTCAATCGAATTTTACAGGCATGTTCCTGCTGTTGCTCCCAGGCGGTCTCTGTAATCAGGGGTTTAGGTGGAGGCATCCCTTTGTGTTTTTTTCCTCCCCCATTGATTGTTTTCACCCATGTAATTGTTTAATTATACTGAATAAATATTTTTGTTATATTTTATTATATTCTCTGTGAATTAGTTTGGGGCTATTAGTTAGTTCTATTGTAGGAGTAGAAAATTGTACTATTGTCACGATCAGTGTGTGTGGGGGGGGGGGGGGGGGGACTCCACACTGAACACAGGAGGGAAGGGGAACATTAACTGGGCCTGAAAACTAGGAAAGAAACAGGTCACCTCCTAGACAACCCTAATCCGGGCCCTGACTACCTATCAATATGAATAGACCTTGAAGGTAGGAATATTCATAAGCAGGATACCTAGGCCCTGAATATGAATAGACCTTGAAGGTAGGAATATTCATAAGCAGGATACCTAGGCCCTGATTTCCCTATAACGCCCTGGAATAAGTATAGGACCAGAGACAACCCATTCCTCCCCAGATGGACGAATGGAAGTCTATGTCTTAGGCCCAGATACAACATCATGGAATATAACAAACACAAACAAACGCGACACTTAACTTCTGTAGAGATGAAAGAACAGGAACACCAGAGAGGATCTCACACCAGCTCAGCCAAACCCAAATTAAGCTATCAACCGCATAGTCAGAAGGGTGGGGTGAGACTATAAAGGGTAGAAGTGATGACCACTGAGCAACAGCTGAGAAAAGGGAAGTGGTCATTAACCCTATCAACACTGAATCAAGAGAAATCAAGGAGGCTGTTAGATTCCTCCACGCTCAGCCAATCTCCTTGATTTCATGACATCAGTCACCTGAGGGACCGTGACAATACCCTCCCTTCTACGGGTGACCTCCGGGCACCCAGGACCGACCTTATCAGGATGGGCTCTGTGAAAGGCCTTCACAAGACGATTCGCATTAACATCGGCCGCTGGAAGCCACATCCTCTCCTCTGGTCTGTAACCCTTCCAGTGGGCGAGATACTGGAGGGATCTACAGAGAACTCGGGAGTCCACAATCCTCCTGATTTGAAATTCTAAATTACTGTACACCATGACAGGAGCGGGAGGCAAGGAGGACAGCTTAACAGGTTCGACACATTTCTTCAACAACGACTTATGAAATACATTATGAATTTTCAAAGCCTGAGGAAGTTCAAGACGGAAGGCTACAGGGTAAACAATGGCAGTGATCTTATATGGACCAATAAATCTTGGGCCCAACTTCCAAGAAGGTACCTTAAGTTTAATGTTTCTTGTGGACAGCCACACAGAATCACCCACTCTCAGGTCCAGACCATTCATACGTCTCCTGTCAGCCACATGCTTATACCTGTTGCCCATCTTTTTCAGGTTATTTTGAATTTTCCGCCAAATCGAAGCCAAAGAAGAGGAATACCGGAAGTTTGAGAACCAGAAAATGTGCCAAACTGTGGATGGAATCCATATGCCCTAAAAAACTGAGACTTCTCAGTGGACTCCTGTTTACGGTTATTAATGGCAAACTCAGCTAACGACAAGAATGAAGACCACTCCTCCTGGTTCTCTGAAACAAAACATCTCAAGTAAGTCTCCAGATTCTGATTGGTGCGCTCCATCTGTCCTAAGGATGACAAGCCGAAGAAAAGGACAATTGTACCCCCAGTCGAGTACAGTACACCACATCAGAGGGAATGCCATGTAGTTTCAAGATGTTATCGACAAACAGTCTTGGCAAGAGTCTTGGCATTAGGTAGAACAGGCAATGCTATAAAATGTGCCATTTTGCTAAACCGATCAACTACCACCAGGTTTTTGCCGAAGAATTCGGTAAAACCTTGATAAAGTCCATGGATAAATGCGTCCAAGTCTGGACGGGATGGGTAAAGGAAGAAGAGATCCAGAAGGCCGAGTATGTGCCACCTTGGCACGAGCACAGGTACAACAGTCTGACACATAGTCCTCAACACACTTACGAAGCCCCGGCCACCAAAATCTGCGCGAGATGAGATCGACAGTGGATCTACTCCCAGGGTGTCCAGCCAAGACAGTACAGTGATGTTTCTCAAATACCTTATGAAGTCTGAAGGAACAAACAATTTCTCTGGAGGACAAGAGTCCTGAGCATCCTCTTGGGCCTCCAACACCTTAGCCTCAAGATCAGGATATAGGGCAGATATGACTACCCCTTCAGACAAAATAGGACTAGGATCTTTAGAATCACCCCCCGCAGGAAAGCTGCGCGACAAAGCATCTGCCTTGACGTTCTTAACTCCAGTGCGGTAGGTGACAATGAAGTTAAATCTGTTAAAAAACCGCGACCATCTGGCCTGCCTTGGATTCAGTCGTTTAGCCAACTCAAGGTAAGCCAGATTTTTGTGATCAGTAATTACCGTAATAGGATGAACTGCTCCTTCCAAACAATGTCGTCATTCTTCAAAAGCCAACTTAATGGGCAGCAATTCCCTATTACCCACATCATAATTAGTGCTGAGCGCGAATATTCGAATTACGAATATTTATCTCGAGAATTAGCGAATATTTCAAATATAGTGCTATATATTCGCTATATCGAATATTCGTCATTTTTTAACATCTGAAAACATGATTCCTCTCTGCTTCTTGCTTGTGGGCCAATAAGTCATTGTCCCACAAGCAACTTAAGCAGGGAGGAATCATGACTTTAGATGGGAAAAATTATGAATATTCAAAAAAACAAATATATAGCCCTATATCGAATATATTAGTTTTTTAGAATAATCGTCTTTTTTTTTTTAAAATCTGTACAGTTGTTCCACTTTGGCATACTCCTCCCCGACAAGCATCCTCGTCACCATGGGAACGCCTGGGGGTTAGAATATACCATCAGATCTAAGTTTTCACAATCTCAGTAAGATCATGAAAACTCCGATCCGATGGTATATTCTAACCCCCAGGCGTTCCCATGGTGACAGGGACGCTTGTCGGGGAGGAGTATGACGAAGTGGAACAACTGTACAGATTGAAAAAAATATATTAAAAAAATATACTAAAAAACGAATATATTCGATATAGTGCTATATATAAATTTTTTTGAATATTCGGTATATACTAAAACAAGAATATACTGTATAGCAATATAGCGAATAATTATAGAAACAAATGTAGAGCAATTTAGCTAATATAGTGCTATATTCTTCTTTGCCTAATAGTTGTAATTTTTTTCTCATCTGAAGTTCAGATTGGAAAAAAATTACAACTATAAAAAAAAAAGATTATAGCACTATATTAGCTAAATTGCTCTATATTCAGGTTTTTTCGAATATTCGCTATATTGCTATATATTCTTGTTTTAGAATATTACGAATATTCTGAAAAACGAATATAGCACTATATTAGCTACATTGCCCTATATATTAGTTTTTTAGAATTCTGCCCTGCCTCCATGCTGGATAAGACATTGGTGTACATTTTGGCCAAAGCGTATTAAGCCACTCACCGCGTCAAGGTCGTCTCATTTGAGTGGTCCCTATCACTAGTTCCTACCTGTTCATGGGCCATGACAGCCACACAAAGTCCAGGGAATGCAGGTCAGCATGCAAGCCAAGCACACTCTGCTTTTAACCCCGTCCGGTGCCATTACAGCTTTCATCGGATCCAGGGATGCAAGTACCAACATGCATGCTGAGCCCACCATATACTTCTCCTGGAGCCAAATGGCTACTGGTAGGTTCTATATAAGCAGACTCAGTTTTATACTGACTTTAAAACCAGCCTCCAGGACAGATTGACTGGTCAGGTGTGCATGACTCAAAGGAGATCGCCACGCCTCCAATATATGCTACAAAGAAAAAATGTGGGGGATTGGGTCAGCACAACCCGTATGTAGGTGCACATCACTATGGCGAAATACATATACAAACGGAAAATGCAAATGTGATCGCACACTACATCCAGCACTCTGCCCTGCCTCCATGCTGGATGAGACATTGGTGAACATTTTGGCCAAAGCGTATTAAGCCACTCACCGCGTCAAGGTCGTCTCATTTGAGTGGTCCCTATCACTAGTTCCTACCTGTTCATGGGCCATGACAGCCACACAAAGTCCAGGGAATGCATTTTCCATTTGTATATGTATTTCACCATAGTGATGTGCACCTACATACGAGTTGTGCTGACCCAATCCCCCACATTTTTTCTTTGTAGCATATATTGGAGGCGTGGCGATCTCCTTTGAGTCATGCACACCTGACCAGTCAATCTGTCCTGGAGGCTGGTTTTAAAGTCAGTATAAAACTGAGTCTGCTTATATAGAACCTACCAGTAGCCATTTGGCTCCAGGAGAAGTATATGGTGGGCTCAGCATGCATGTTGGTACTTGCATCCCTGGATCCGATGAAAGCTGTAATGGCACCGGACGGGGTTAAAAGCAGAGTGTGCTTGGCTTGCATGCTGACCTGCATTCCCTGGACTTTGTGTGGCTGTCATGGCCCATGAACAGGTAGGAACTAGTGATAGGGACCACTCAAATGAGACGACCTTGACACGGTGAGTGGCTTAATACGCTTTGGCCAAAATGTACACCAATGTCTCATCCAGCATGGAGGCAGGGCAGAGTGCTGGATGTAGTGTGCGATCACATTTGCATTTTCCGTTTGTATATGTATTTCGCCGTAGTGATGTGCACCTACATACGGGTTGTGCTGACCCAATCCCCCATAGTTTTTTAGAATATTTGTCATTTTTTTCCATATCTTAGGATTGGCTCTGATTGGTCGGCTGGGGCGAGCGGGCTATTCAAATTACTGCAGCGCTCCTCTCTTCCTCCCTTTGTGTCCGCACGTCGATCTCCAGAACCAGCTGCAGGGATCATCAGCCAGCACCCCCATCTGTGCCCCAGCACTACTTTCACTAAGGTATTTAGGGAAAGGTTAGGAACAGGTTAGGTTAGGCAGGGATATTCAGGGAGAGTTAGTGGAAAGAAAAAAAAAAACTGTTTTTTATTGCATTACCCTAAATCGGGTGTCTGGGGTCCACAGCAGACAGCACAGCAGTGTGACCCTAGACCCCCCCCCCCGCAGGGGTGCTGCAGCTTGCCCCCCTGCCCCCCCCACAACTTTTTTTGGGGGGCAAGCATTATATTTTTTTTGCGTACGCAAACTGTGGCCGGCACTCTTAGCGTCTGGCCACTGTTAGCGCATCGCACACCCCACTGCTAATCAACTTCGGACGGTTGATCAGCGAGTTAGAATTAAAAAATTTTCCCCACATTTCTTGGCCTTTTTTTAATTTTTTAAAAATTTTTTTTGCACACCGAATGAAGTTTAACACACACACTCCCCTATGGCCCGCCGGATGTTCTCGGCCGAGGAGGCATACGCCCAGCTTGCCTCCGAGTCCGAGAGCCCCAGTGAGGACGAGGATGACCCCACTTTCCTTTTGTCATCCGTGTCCTTCTCATCATCTAGCGATGATGATGAGCCCCCAAGGCAGCGGAGATGCTGCCAGCCGGAGCAAGGGGACCGCCATGCTAGGGACCCTGTGGCCCACACTAGTACGAGCAGCTCTGGGGCTCGTACTAGTTCTCTGGCCCACCAGATCAGTCCACCTGAGCCCCCTGACGGTGAACTTGTCTGGTGTACCCCAGAGCATTTTGACCCCGCGATTCCTGATTTTGTAGGCCAATCAGGAATCCAGATTTCCACAGTGGGCTTCACTGAATACGACTACTTTAGTCTTTTTTTCAGTAACCACTTTGTAAATCTGATGGTGGAGCAAACTAACCTGTACGCCCAACAGTTCGTTTCCTTAACACCCGGGCTCCTTTATGGCTAGGGCTGGTGGCTGGACTCCGGTCAGTGCAACCAAGATGAGGACATTTTGGGGCCTCGTGCTGCACATGGGCCTAGTCAAAAAACCTAGTGTCAGGCATTACTGGAGTGGGAACGTCCTTTACCAGACCCCACTTTACAGTACGGCCGTGACATACTCCCGGTTTGAAGCCATCCGAAAATGCCTGCATTATGCAGATAATGCAGCATGTCCCCCCCAAGGTGATCCTGCCTATGACAGCCTGTACAAAATCAGGCCGGTCATCGATCACTTTGGGGCCAAATTTGTGCAGGCCTATGTACCTGGAAGGGAGGTCGCGGTTGATGAGTCTCTCATTGCTTTCAAGGGGAGACTCCTTTTCCGCCAGTATGTTCCCTCTAATTGGGTGAGGTATGGCATGAAGCTGTACAAACTTTGTGAGAGTACCTCAGGGTACACTTACAAGTTTCGTGTGTACGAGGGGCGAGATTCCCGTATTCAACCCCCAGAATGTCCCCCCATTCTGGGTGTTAGCGGGAAACTTGTGTGGGACCTTATGCACCCACTGCTAGATAAGGGTTACCACCTGTACATGGATAACTTTTATACTAGTATCCCCTTGTTCCAGTCCCTCGCCGCCAGATCCACGTCCGCTTGTGGAATTGTGCGAAAAAAATCAACGCGCCCTCCCTACCCCCCCCTCCAGGTACCTATCCCCAGGGGTGAGACCCGTGCCCTTACCAGTGGAAACCTGTTGCTGGTCAGATATAAGGACAAGAGGGATATCCTTGTACTGTCCACAATTCACGGTAACGGCATCTCCCCTGTCCCTGTGCGAGGTACCGCGGCAACGGTCCTCAAGCCCGATTGTATCGTCGACTACAATCGGTATATGGGAGGAGTTGATCTCTCTGATCAAGCCCTCAAGCCATATAATGCCATGCGCAAAACCCTGGCATGGTACAAAAAAGTCTACTTGGTGCAGGTTGCCTTGTACAACTCTTTTGTGCTGTCACCTTACATCACAAAAATTGTAATAGCAAGCGATCAAAAAGTCATATGCCCCCCAAAATAGTGCCAATAAAACCGTCCTCTCATGCCGCAAAAAATAAGCCCCTACCTAAGATAATCGGCTGATAAAAAAAACAGACTCTTAGACTATGGAGATACTAAAATGTTTTTTTTTTTTGTTTATAAAAAGATAATATAGTGTAAAACATAAATAAATTAGACATATTAGGTATCGCCGCGTCCGTAAGAATCTGCTCTATAAAAATACCCCATGACCTAACACCTCCGATGAATACGGTCGTCTACTCTACCGGTTTCTACTCTAGGGGTGCATCAGGGGGGCTTCAAATGGGACATGGTGTAAATAAACCAGTCCAGCAAAATCTGCCTTCCAAAAACCACACGGCGCACCTTTCCCTCTACACCCTACTGTGTGCCCATACAGTAGTTTACGGCCACATATGGGGTGTTTCTGTAAACTACAGAATCAGGGCAATAAATATAGCATTTTGCTTGGCTGTTAACCCTTGCTTTGTAACTGGAAAAAATGGATTAAAATGGAAAATTTGCCCAAAAATCGAAATTCTGAAATTTTATCTCCATCTGCCATTAACTCTTGTGGAACACCTATTTGTAAAATCAGTTTTGAATACCTTGAGGGGCGTAGTTTCTAGGGGTCATTTTTGGGTGGTTTCTATTATGTAAGCCTCACAAAGTGACTTCAGACCTGAACTGGTCTCAAAAAATTGGGTTTTTGAAAATTTATGAAAGATTTGCTTCTAAACTTCTAAGCCTTGTAATGTCCCCAAAAACTAAAATGGCATTCCCAAAATGATCCAAACATGAAGTAGACATATGGGGAATGTAAAGTAATAACTAGAAATTGAAACTTGGAAATTTTTCCCAAATTTTGGTAAATTTGGTATTTTTTTTTTAAATAAAAATGAATTTTTTTAACTTCATTTTACCAGTGTCATGAAGTACAATATGTGACGAAAAAACTATCTCAGAATGGCCTGGATAAGTCAAAGTGTTTTAAAGTTATCACCACATAAAGTGACACTGGTCAGATTTGCAAAAAAATTGCCTGGTCCTTAAGGTGAAAATAAGCCCGGTCCCTAAGGGGTTAAAGGTTTAACCACAGTTGAATAGTTAAAGATGAATTTACAGTAGTAGTTGGTAAATCCCAAAAACCTTGGTCGATCCCAGTCCAACACTTCACGGACTTGCTCAGGATCCATACGAAAACCTGAGGGTGAGAGCAGGTAACCCAGGAATTGCACTTCCTGAACAGCAAAACAATTTTTTTCATCTTCGCATACAATTTATTCTCTCTTAGGATCTGTAACACCTGTCTCACATGATCCTTATGAATCTCCATGTCTGGAGAATAAATTAGTATGTCTTTCAGATATACAACAACAAATCTCCCCACCAGATGATGAAAGAGGTCATCGATAAAGTGTTGAAAAACCGCTGGAGCGTTGTTTAACCCAAAGGGCATGACCAGGTTTTCAAAATTACCCTCAGGGGTATTAAATGCGGTCTTCCACTCATCCTTGTCCCTGATCCTTACCAGATTATATGCCCCCCTCAGATCCAATTTAGAGAACACTTTGGCACCGACAATCTGACTAAACAAATCCAGAATCAAAGGAAGGAGGTAAGGATCATGGACGGAAATACTGTTGAGCTCACGGAAGTCCAGACATGGTCTAAGGGTACCATCTTTTTTTTTTTTTTTTTACAAAGAACAACCCAGCAGCCACTAGGGATTTGGGTGGTCTGATATGACCTTTCGCCAAGCTCTCGGTGATATACTCTCGCATAGCCTTTCTTTCGGGCTCTGAAAGATTATACAACCAAGATTTGTTGTTCAAATACTTTTATTATCAAGAGCCAAAATAAACACATTACATTTAAGGATAGCCCGAACATAAATCAGGACCAAATAGAATATCATCATACAGGTAGATGGTCACAGTAAAAGTATGCAAATACCATGTGAACATGAATATGAGCAAAGAAATAACATATGATCCCAACATCAGAATAAAAGCATCTTAAAGACCCAGTTGCGGGAAAGAGGTATCAAGAGCTCCTACATAGGATACATAACAAATATAGACAAACAAGACAGGACACAGGGGGGAAAACAGGGGGGGGGGGGGATCCCTGAACTGACAAGTCGAGGTAGAAAGGACTATGTAAAATATAATTTGTTAAGGCGTGCCAAATACATGTGGGTTAAGATCCAATGGGATGTGCAATCTCCCTGGGGACTGACGACCCTCTGTTCAGCAACGTGATAAAATCAGGAGAACCCTTAAATAGAATCCAAGGAGTCCAGATTTTAAGGAACTTATTAGTATTGCCCATGTCTTCCGCCCAAAGTTCCTCCATTCTATATATTTTTTCAAAAGTGGAGAGCCAGTCCCCAGGGAGAGGGGCGCGCGTGGATTTCCAAAATCTAGGGATAACCAGACGTGCAGCCTGAACAAAGAACCTCAAAAGACCCTTTTTCAGGGTAGATATAGTGCTAGGGAACATAGAAAGCAAAGCGCCTTCCAGAGTCCATCTGGAGGAACTGCCACAAACCATATCGTATAGATCATTAATAGCCTCCCAAAATGGAGTGATTTTGTTGCAGGACCACCAGATATGAGACATGTTACCCTCCTCCTGGCCACATCGCCAACAGGAACTAGGACAAGAAGGGAAAAAAGAGTGCAGCAGGACCGGAGTCCTGTACCATCTGGACATAATTTTAAAATTCTTCTCCTGAAGACTACTGCTTATTGATGATTTAAAGGATATCTCAAATGCCTTCTCCCATATGTCAGTAGGAAAAGATTTCCCCAAGTCACGTTCCCAAGCCTTCACAAAGGGAAGGTCAGATATGGCATCATCCCTCCCCTGGAGCAGCCCGTAGATCAGAGACACCAGATGTGTAGGTGGGGATGTTTGGGTGCAAAGTGCCTCAAATGGTGAAAGATCTCTGGATAAAGTGTTATTGGGGCCAAGTGAAGTTAAAAAATCTCTCAGACTAATGTATTTAAGCCAAGCCCCTCTAGCTGACCCGCCCGGGAAGGATGATATTGGCTAAAGGGATCCCTTCACCCAGACCCCAGAAACCGTAGGATTGTCCACGCGGTCTAACCCCAAAAAGGACATACAACCTAGGCCCAAAGGGAAGTCAGGATTATTAAAAAGGGGAGTTAGAGGGCTGGGGAACTGAGTAAGACCCAAGGGAATTGCAATTCTGTCCCAAACTTTCAATATACCCAATGTCAGTAAGGGGAGTCGCGAGGGTCTCCTGGCTTTAGAAATCCAGAGTAGATTTTGGGATGGGAATCCTACCACCTGCCTCTCGAACTGGACCCACCTTTTAGAGCTCCCATTATGGAACCAATCTAAGATGTAGGAAAGGATTGCTGCTTTATGGTAATTTGGTAAATCCGGAACCCCCACTCCTCCCCTCACCCTGTTGCGCGTTAAGAATCTCATCCCCAATCTAGGGGAGGACCCTGCCCAAATAAATTTAAGGATCACAGATCTCAGAGTCCTGAAAAAGGTGTTCGAGAAGGGTATTGGTATGGTGCGGAAAAGGTATAATATACGAGGGAGAATGTTCATTTTAAGTGTGTGAATCCTACCAAACCAGGATAGTGGCAACCCCTTCCAGTCTTTCAAGTCCCTACGGACCTCCTCGATAAGGGGAGCAAAATTCAGAGAAAAGAGGCTGGACAAATCGGTGGGAATGATCGTGCCTAGATAAGACCCACCCTTCTTTCTCTATCAAATCCGAATAATTGTATCAAACTCTAGGATTCCTATGAAACTTTCAAGATTCCTCACATTTATTATTTATTGTTTTATATTCTTATATTGATATTTTAATCTTGAAAATTTGTTTAATAATATTTTATTATAAAAAGTCATTTTATAAGTGTTGGCAATCAGATATCAAGTTTATATTTCACATAATGATATATCACACCAATTGGGACATCTGGGCCAAAAAACGCATGTGTCCCCAAAAAACGCATAAAAAACGCATGGAAACTGCAAGAGAAAAAAAAAAAAAAAATTTTTTTTTTTTTTTTTTTTTTTTTTTTTTAAATCAAGGCTGTATAGAATCATCCCTTGATTATGTGGGAGGATTCCCTTGCAAACTGGGAGTAGCATGAACAACAGGTGTCCGAGATTTGGGAAGCAATCAAAGGAATGGATAAAAATGGAGGCAGAGCAGGCAGACACTTGACCACTGAGGAAGGGAGAGTGAATCTACCCGTAACGCGTATGGTGAAACAAGTGATGTACCTGCATTGAAAAGCCTCCGATAATACTGTATGGCCATACAGAAGAAAATCTCTACAGTAAAGGATTAACTATTCTTATCGTCGAAAGCTGCACCAAAGGAAATTGCGGAACAGAGTGGCAACTCCTGCGATCTTTGGAACTCCTGCGAAATTTAAACCAGCTTGCTGTATGGAGCGACTGAATAAGCCGGCAAATATTTAAAGCTCCATTGAAGCAATAGGGAGACAGCAGACGCTAGACGGTAAGCCAAACATCGATTTAAAGTTTTCTCCAATCCAAAGCTCATATCGAGCTTAAAAGGATCAGCTATAAGAGACTTTTCACATTATCAGGATTCCTGTGGACACTTTATGAACATATTGCGCTCCCAGTGAATACACCTACAACATTTTCAGTGACATTCAGTTTCCCAAATTGGGATAGAGCGCTAGAAGATAATACCCCCTCTTCCCAAATAACAGCATATACTTGAAGTTTCTTGGTGTGATATATATTATTGAATTTATCGACACTATTGAGTCATATGAATATAGTGTTGATCATATCTACCACAATATGTGACTGTAATGTTGTATATTATTGCTACATTGTTCTTATAAATTTTATTACTTGTATTTTATGGGGATATAATAAATATTTTCTGCACATGTCAATTTGGTTGCCAAGTGTATGAGTGCTCGCTCATTACTCTATTACTAGATAAGATATGTGTCCACGGGCCCAGCGAAAGGGAAAAGCGGACTGTAGGTTACTGATCAGTACCTGGGGCAGTGAGATATTGAGGACCTCGGACTTATGGAGATTAACTTTAAAATTACTGAGGTCACCAAAGACCGCGAATTCCTTTAGAATGTTAGGGAAGCCAACTAGCGGATCTGTGCAGAAAATCAGGAGGTCATCTGCATAAATGGCAATCTTAGACTCTAAATCACCCGTACTTAGGCCCCTGATGGAGTCATTTGCCCGTAGAGCTCTAGCTAAAAATTCCATAACCATAATGTATAACAGAGGGGAAAGTGGACAACCTTGTCTGGTTCCATTATGGATACGGAAGGGAGTCGACAGTGCTCCGTTAACTCGGACCTGGGCGCTAGGATCCCGGTACAAAGCTAAGATCCTGTCTATCATGCTGGGGCCAAAACCAAACGCCTTTAGGGATTCAGATAGGAAGGACCAATCCACTCGGACGAACGCCTTCTCTGCGTCGATCGACAAGAGACAAACAGGGGATCCCCCCTTGCTAGCATGGTCGATAATAGCCATGGTCCGGATGGTGTTATCTCGCGTTTCCCTCCCAGGAACAAAGCCCGCTTGGTCCACATGGATCAAAGATGGAATGAAGGGCTTCATTCGATCTGCCAATTACAACCAAGATTTGGGCAGTTTAGCTCCAGGAATAAGTTTGATGGGACAATCATACTCCCGATGCGGGGGTAACTCCTGGTTACCACTCTCGGAAAACACATCAGAAAATTCTGAAATGAACGAGGGTACAGTTTTAGTGGTAACCACAGAGAAAGACGCTTTGTCCATGCAAAAATCACTCCAATCGAGAATCTATCTCGCTTGCCAGTTGATGTAGGGTTATGTTTGCTTAACCATGGTAAGTCCAAAACCATCGGAGCAGGCAGACCCTCCAACACATAACACGAGACAGATTCCTGATGGAAATCACCCACTCTTAAATGGATGTCATTTACCACCTGCGACAGGAATTTTTGGGTAAGAGGTGCAGAATCAATTGCAAAGACAGAAATGCTTCTCTGTAGTGCACTAGTAGTCAACCCATGAATGTCCAGTGCACAATCGTCTTCGGAGTACCCACCCCCTTTCACTTCTAACAGACTGTGGGATAAATTGGTGAGTTCTTTGCCCCCCCTCCCATGGTCTTCCCCAACTGCTACTGTCGCTACCCCCACTGCCAATAGCATGGCTACGGGGGCAACTACTACTACTATACCACCACCAACACGACTATGCTTGGGGTCTGCAGCCTCCACCTCCTGCTCAGGGCAGTACAAACGCTGATTGTTCTCACAAGTCGGCAACAGGGAGAATCTCTTGACTATCTGCCGTACTGCGTGGTGGGGTTTTCTTGCCACTCTAGGAAGGGGCAGTGAAAACTAAGAGTGAGAGCCTTATTTGGGATAGGAGGAGCTAGAGGAACACTGTGACCCCTGGCTCCATAGCACAGTGTCAGACTCTGAAGTCACCTCCACGTAATCCTGTGTCACATCTGTGACAGGTCCCAGAAGGTCTGAAAGATTATCTATGCATTAGTAATCTGACAGCCTCTTTTGGTTTCACTTTGTCTGTGTGTTGCTGGTATGTCCACACCTCCTGTTTAGGTGTGGATCATGTGACCTCTACCACACCCTATTTAGTCTGACTTTTCCCATCACTCCTTGCTTGGGATAGCTTCATTTGGTCCTGGAAGAGCTGGAGTGTGGTTCGTGTTGAAGTCCTGTTCATTCTTCATCCTCTGAAATTAAGTGTTCCGCTTGTCGTATTTTGTATCCCCCCCCCCCCCCCGGTTGTTTACTAGGCCTCAGTGAGACGCTAGTTCCTTCACCAGGGAAGGAAGAGGTGGTCTCTGCCCAGTCATTATCTTTAGGGCATCTGAGGGTCACCAGGGTTATCTAGGTTCCCGTGTATGGGTATCTCTACCATCGAGAGGTGCCCATACGGATAGGAGTTATGGCCAGGAGCAGGGTTTTCTAGGTGGTGACCCTTTTCCTTCCCTAGCGGTGAGGCCTACTGTCTTTCCCCTTCCTTCTTGATTGTCTTTTGGTGTTCTCCCCTACTTCATCCGTGACATCCTGCTGCGACTGAGAGAAGAAGTGAGCCATTCAATCCACAATCTCATCCTCTTTCTCCTCAACTACAGTATAATGTTGCTCCTTTCTGAAGCCAGCAGGGACAACTGTGACCTACTACTACTACTTCTGGCTGGATAGATGGTGTTGCCACTACCCACATTCTGGCTCTGGTCTTTCATTTGGAACCCTTCTGTAGCCCTGACATTTTCGGCCTCTCAGATAATGTTGTGCACTACTATGTTTATTAGTGTAGTAATCGCATATATTGTTCTGCCCCAGCACAGGGAGATTTATTTCAGATCACGTCTGTTTCATTTCTAATTCATTCTGCTGCAATTCTCGTATTTATGTAGTGATTAGTTAGGTTATAGCACCATCTAGCGGCCTTAAAATGTATTGCACCTTGTTTTTCTGTTAATAAAGATTATTGTATTTGTGGGTGGTGCAAGGCAATGTGGGAGTGTAATGCATTCTGGATTTTTTTAAGGACTAGTTCAGTTCTGAAGTCCTTTTGAGGAGCTCACATAATAGAAACCACCCATAAATATCCCATTTTAAAAACTACACCCCTCAAACTATTTAAAACTGGTTTTAAAAATGTTGTTAACCCTTGTTATTCCACAGGATGAAAAGCAAAATACAGCTTAAATTTCAAAATTTCTTTTTTTGCAGATTTTCCATTTTAATCAATTTTTTCCTGTAACACATCAAGGGTTAACAACAAAACAAACCTCAATATCACCCTGATTTTGCAGTTTACAGAAACACCCCATATGTGGTTGTATAACTCTGTATGGGCACACAGCAGGGCACAAAATGCAAGGAGCGCCACATAATTTTTGGAGGGCAGATTTTGCTGGAATGGTCTTAGGGCACTATGTTGCATTTGAAGAGACCCATAGGTACCCCCACAGTGAAAACCCCCAAAAAGTGACCACATTTTGTAAACTATACCAGCAAAGGAATATTTAAGGGGTGTAGCAAGCACTTTGACCCATAAGACTTTTTATAGAATTTATAACCCTTTGCTGTGAAAATGAAAAATGACATTTTTTTACAAAAAAATGGTGCTTTAGGCCCAAACTTTCTTTTTCACAAAAGATAACAGGAGAATATCCCCCCACAATTTGCTACCCATTTTCTCATGAATACAGTAACACCCCAATTGTGGTTGTAAACTGTTATTTAGGTATATGCCAGGGCTCAGAAGGGAAGGAGCGGCAGCTGGATTTTCTAACATGGAATTTTCTGTCATGGTTTTTAAGAGCGATAACTTTTTAATTTTTTTGTTGACTCAGCTGCGAGAGGGCTTATTTTTTGCGGGACAAGCTGTAGTGTTTATTGGCAACATTTTGGGGTAAATTTGGCTTTCTGGTAGCTTTTTATCTCATTTTTTGGGAGGTAAACTCACAAAAAAGCTCCTTGGTGTCATTTTTCGCTTGATAAGGTAGATCATGTCATATTTTTGTAGATCTGGTCATTACGGATGCAACGATACCAAATATGTCTCATTTTTTTTTATTTTTACGTTTTACACTAATAACATTTTTAGAAAAAAATTGTATGTTTCTGTGTTGCAATTTTCTTAGAGCCATATATTTTTTAATTTTTCTGGCTATGATCTTGTGTGGGAGCTTGTTTTTTGCTGGATGAGGGGACATTTTTATTGCTACTATTTTGGGGTACATACGACTTTTTCATCGATTAACATTATGTTTTTTGGGAGGTGAGGTAACTAAAAAAACTCTTTTGGTGTAATGTTTATTTATTTAATTTTTTTACGGCTTTCACCTGATGGGGTAGATCATGTGATATTTTTATAGAGCCAGTCGTCACGGATGCGGCAATACCAAAAATGTATATTTTATTTCTTTTTTCTATTTTTAAAATGTATTTAATTGGGGATTTTTTTACATGTGAAACTTTTTTCTTTTTTTTATAAAACACTTTATTATTTTTATTTTTGATTTTACACTTTGTGTGGGGGACATTTAACTTCACTTCACTTTTTTTCACCATTGATTTCTCCTGTAGCTGGGGTTGACCTAGTAGCCCTAGTTACATTGTAAATACACCCCCCAGAGAGGCTGTACAGCATAATACAGCTCTGTACAGCCTCAGTGCAGGGCTAATCGAGGTCTATGGAAGACCCGACAGCTCCTGCACTCTCCTGGCCCCGGCTGTCACATGACCAACGGGCCGGGACAGGAAGCGGCATAGCGCTTCCTGATCTGTATACACAGTGCTCGTTGAGCGCTGCGTATACAGCAATCTAGAGACAGGGACACCCAGGAACGGTCCCTGCCTTCTCTCTGGGGTGTCCTGCTGTCACTGACAATGGCCCCCCCGCTCGGCAGCTGCACGATTAACGTGCAGCTGCAATGTCTAAATGGACGTTCCAAAACGTCCATTAATAGATAAACTCGACCTCCCAGTACGTTTATAGTCAATGGGTGGTCGGGAAGTGGTTAAAGTGAAAGCACCCCCCCTAAAAAAAATGAAAATACGACCACGTGGAAACTGAAAATTCATAAATGGATGACAGAGACTTAATGCTCAATTTCAACTTAACACTTACAGATTTATGCCACACTGTGGGTATTGCCGCAGTAATTATATATATATATACACTGCTCAAAAAAATAAAGGGAACACAAAAATAACACATCCTAGATCTGAATTAATTAAATATTCTTCTGAAATACTTTGTTCTTTACATAGTTGAATGTGCTGACAACAAATTCACACAAAAAAAAAAATGGAAATCAAATTTCTTAACCCATGGAGGTCTGGATTTGGAGTCACCCTCAAAATTAAAGTGGAAAAACACACTACAGGCTGATCCAACTTTGATGTAATGTCCTTAAAACAAGTCAAAATGAGTCTCAGTAGTGTGTGTGGCCTCCACGTGCCTGTATGACCTCCCTACAACGCCTGTGCATGCTCCTGATGAGGTGGCGGACAGTCTCCTGAGGGATCTCCTCTCAGACCTGGACTAAAGCATCTGCCAACTCCTGGACAGTCTGTGGTGCAACGTGACGTTGGTGGATAGAGCGAGACGTGATGTCCCAGATGTGCTCAATTGGATTCAGGTCTGGGGAACGGGCGGGCTAGTCCATAGCATCAATGCCTTCGTCTTGCAGGAACTGCTGACACACTACAGCCACATGAGGTCTAGAATTGTCTTGCATTAGGAGGAACCCAGGGCCAACCGCACCAGCATATGGTCTCACAAGGGGTCTGAGGATCTCATCTCGGTACCTAATGGCAGTCAGGCTACCTCTGGCGAGCACATGGAGGGCTGTGCGGCCCTCCAAAGAAATGCCACCCCACACCATTACTGACCCAATGCCAAACCGGTCATGCTAGAGGATGTTGCAGGCAGCAGAACGTTCTCCACGGCGTCTCCAGACTCTGTCACGTCTGTCACATGTGCTCAGTGTGAACCTGCTTTCATCTGTGAAGAGCACAGGGCGCCAGTGGCGAATTTGCCAATCTTGGTGTTTTCTGGCAAATGCCAAACGTCCTGCACGGTGTTGGGCTGTAAGCTCAACCCCCACCTGTGGACGTCGGGCCCTCATATCACCCTCATGGAGTCTGTTTCTGACCGTTTGAGCAGACACATGCACATTTGTGGCCTGCTGGAGGTCATTTTGCAGGGCTCTGGCAGTGCTCCTCCTGTTCCTCCTTGCACAAAGGCGGAGGTAGCGGTCCTGCTGCTGGGTTGTTGCCCTCCTACGGCCTCCTCCACGTCTCCTGATGTACTGGCCTGTCTCCTGGTAGCGCCTCCATGCTTTGGACACTACGCTGACAGACACAGCAAACCTTCTTGCCACAGCTCGCATTGATGTGCCATTCTGGATAAGCTGCACTACCTGAGCCACTTGTGTGGGTTGTAGACTCCGTCTCATGCTACCACTAGAGTGAAAGCACCGCCAGCATTCAAAAGTGACCAAAACATCAGCCAGGAAGCATAGGAACTGAGAAGTGGTCTGTGGTGACCACCTGCAGAACCACTCCTTTATTCAGGGTGTCTTGCTAATTGCCTATAATTTCCACCTGTTGTCTATCCCATTTGCACAACAGCATGTGAAATTGATTGTCACTCAGTGTTGCTTCCTAAGTGGACAGTTTGATTTCCCAGAAGTGTGATTGACTTGGAGTTACATTGTGTTGTTTAAGTGTTCCCTTTATTTTTTTGAGCAGTGTATATATATATATACACTGCTCAAAAAAATAAAGGGAACACAAAAATAACACATCCTAGATCTGAGTTAATTAAATATTCTTCTGAAATACTTTGTTCTTTACATAGTTGAATGTGCTGACAACAAAATCACACAAAAATAAAAAAATGGAAATCAAATTTTTCAACCCATGGAGGTCTGGATTTGGAGTCACACTCAAAATTAAAGTGGAAAAACACACTACAGGCTGATCCAACTTTGATGTAATGTCCTTAAAACAAGTCAAAATGAGGCTCAGTAGTGTGTGTGGCCTCCACGTGCCTGTATGACCTCCCTACAACGCCTGTGCATGCTCCTGATGAGGTGGCGGATGGTCTCCTGAGGGATCTCCTCCCAGACCTGGACTAAAGCATCTGCCAACTCCTGGACAGTCTGTGGTGCAACACTTTATTATTGGTGGATAGAGCGAGACATGATGTCCTCAATTGGATTCAGGTCTGGGGAACGGGCAGGCCAGTCCATAGCATCAATGCCTTCGTCTTGCAGGAACTGCTGACACACTCCAGCCACATGAAGTCTAGCATTGTCTTGCATTAGGAGGAACCCAGGGCCAACCGCACCAGCATATGGTCTCACAAGGGGTCTGAGGATCTCATCTCGGCACCTAATGGCAGTCAGGCTACCTCTGGCGAGCACATGGAGGTGCTCCTGCCGATCTCATATTGATGATCTATCCTGAGGATAGGCAATCAATATTAAAATCCCCGAGAACCCTTTTAAGCTCTTTGTGGGGAATAGTATGGAGATTTATATGTTTATGCAAAATCCT
Organism: Bufo bufo; assembly: GCF_905171765.1. Taxonomy (NCBI): domain Eukaryota; kingdom Metazoa; phylum Chordata; class Amphibia; order Anura; family Bufonidae; genus Bufo; species Bufo bufo. Next base: position 437,467,174 of record NC_053393.1, read on the forward strand.
GCTTCCACAAAGTTTCGATATTTGCTCTTTTTGGATTAATAGTATTTTTAAGTCCATATGAAACACTAGGAGATTGTCTAAATAAACATTGCATGTTATTCCTGATATTCTCAAGTAAATTAGAACTTTCATTACATGCATAATAGTGTAAGGGGCATTAGAGAGGCCAAACTCCATGACATCCTAATGGTAAATGTCTTTCCATTAGAATTTTACAAATTAAAGGGGGGGAGGGGGGCAGTAACGTATGTAAAACATAACTTTTAATAATCTAATTTAGAAAACGGCCCACAACAATTACATACAAACAGAAATAACACACAACAAAAAGACCTCACACAGGGCTTGAGATATTAATCAAGAGCCAAATACAGGGCCCAGTGTCCCCTTGTTGCTTAGCAGGTCTGGCTAAGCAACATGGGGACACTGCAATGTTTATTGTCCCCGCATCCAGGAGCCCAGCCATACGCTTGTCTCCGGCACATTGTAGTAACCCTTTGAGTTCTGCCATACGCACCTCTTCACACTTGTCTGATAGCCTCAGCCCCGTGTCCCCTGATGATTCGTGGGGCTGACCCTTTAATTGTTGAAACGCATTGGCACATAGTTTCTTCACCATGTGAATCCTTTGAGATATAAGTGAAACAATACCATTTCAAGGTGTACTTTGGAGCATCCGATCGTGGTCCCTTGAAGCCCTCCTGTTGTTAATGGAACTAGGGTGTTCTAGGGACTTTAGATTAGGGTGAGGTTCCGGACAAGGCCGCTCCTTTCGGGGCGATTACTCCATATTAGGAGGTCATTAGGGAACACCAGTCCAAGCAGGGTATATTAGGGACAGTATCAGATCCCTTACCCCGGTTCCACATTAGACTCGCTATTTGACATCTAGTACTGGGAGCTGTTCTTATTGCACTGGCACCTTATTTACATCTACGTGACAATACCCAACTGGACCGGTAAGATCCACCTATTTTTACCAGTCATAAATATTGGTTATGGTTATAGTTATAGTTATGGTTATAGTTATGGTAACTTTGTCCCGTCAACGGAACCTCTATGCAATTCTGGCTTGGGCCCTGTATTTGGCTCTTGATTTATATCTCGAGCCCCGTCTTTTGTTGTGTGTTATTTCTGTTTGTCTATAATGTTTTTCATATGTTACTGTCCCCCCCCCCCCCCCCCGTTTAATTTGTATTTCTAATCTGTGCAGTACTCTAGGAGAAGTACCAAAGTACATCTCTCTCGGATAGGCGACCTTTTTTTAATTTTTCCTTTTGAATTTTAGTAGACATTTGTGTTTATGAGTTACATATGTAGCATGAAAGGTGTCTTTTATATCTATCTTTATTAGATACATGTCTTTTTGGATAAAAAAGCAAATAATCCGCCATGTTCTCCATACAAAATTTGTTTGGCATTAAGAATTTGTTTAGAGCCTTTACATTTCATACTGGTCTGATTGAACCAGAAAAATGTGACTTATCCAACTCTTTTTCCTTCTGTTTTGAACATCATTCCTTGAGTAAGAGCAATGTCTAATACGATGTCTAGACACCGTTTTTTATGGTAAGATTATTATTATTATTTTTTTGGAAAGGAAAAATCTTCAGTGTTGAAGTTTTTTGATTTTTATATATTGATGACCTATCCTCAGGATAGGCTCTATGGGACGGCTCCTTCCTATACACTTGAATAGGAACGAGCCATCCGATAGAAGTGAATGGGACGGCTTGTAATTACATCTGCTCATCGCTGCAATGTCAAAGGCAAGCAGGTAAACAATGAAGAGAAGGCTGCACTCGCACGGAGCACAGCCTTCTCTTCAACCAGCTCATCGGCGGGGGTGCCAGGTGTCGGACCCCCACAATCTGATATTGATGACCTATCCTTAAGATAAGTCATCAATATTAAAATCCTGGAAAACCCATTTAATTCAAGGCCGTCTCTTATCACATTTCTGACCCAACGATCTGTGGAGCTTATGTAATGACGGGAAATAATAGATAACTCCATGCTTACTGAATGGGGTTTCTTGGACAAATTTGGCGTTGTTGAGGTTTCTTTTCCAAATTATATATCTTAAAAATGTTTATGAATTGTTCCTTTGAATCTTGGGTCTGTTCCGGGGACTTATGTAAGCAACCTTCTGATCGAAAGTGTTTCTTAGGCTGTATGGACCTCTTTAGTTCTGCAAGGAACTTATGTGCCTTATGTCTCATTTTAACTTTGTTAAAGAACTCTGGACAAAATAGATTACCATTTTCCAGGTTACAGTATTCATTTGTCTATTTCAAGGAAAATAAGGGCCTGAATGTCAGGTATGCCCATAAAATGTCTGAGAACTAAATCATCCTCTTTAAAGGGGTTGTCCGGGTTCAGAGCTGAACCCGGACATACCCATATTTTCACCCAGGCAGCCCCCTTGATGTTAGCATCGGAGCATCTCATGCTCCCATGTGCTCCATTGCCCTGTGCTGGATCGCGCAGGGCAAGGGCTCTTTTATTTACAATAACACACTCCCGGACGTTCAACACCAGAACTCCTGAAAATGCCTTTGCCCTGTGCGATTTAGCGCAGGGCAAAGGAGAGCATCGGAGCATGAACTGTCAGGGGGGCTGTCTGGGTGAAAATGGAGGTATGTCCGGACAACCCCTTTAACGTAAAAGGAACAAAAGGCCAGCTGTGCAAATTCTTTTACTTCAGGAGATTCAGATATGGCCCATCTGTGACAGAATAATTTTGGTGGTGGGGTTCTACTTGATAGGCGTCCTCTCAATATTTGCAGCTCACTCAGTTTTTCCTTTCAGAGGATGCTGTGTAGTGTGTTACAGTTTTCACCTCAGCAGCTATGTTGAAATAAATCCTGTGAGGCAAACGCTTCACTGCTGCTGTGTGGAAAATTATTCAAACAAGTTTTGTTGCCATGGGTAGGTGTTATGGTGACTTGTTCAAAACCACCCCATGCACCCTTTTATACTGTATTTTTCGCTTTATAAGGCAAACTTTTTGGCAGTGCGTCTTATAAAGTGAATGCTAATGAGCTCTCATTAGTATACAGGAGGAAGTGGTGACTAGCTGTACGCACCAATCTAGGGTGGAAACTGGCTTCACACAAGAAAGCGGCCACAACCCCAAACTGATACACCACGCCTGCCTCTGTGACGCCACGCCCCCACCTCAGTGAAGCCATGCCCCCATCACCTACCGGGAAAAAAACGGGGGGAGGAGAGGGAAGAGATTTCTGTGAGGAAGGTAAGCTGGGGGCAGCCGGGGTGCTTCTCTCCCCCTCAGTCAGCAACAGGGAGTCATGTCTGCGGGCTCTACTGACTGACTGACTGGGGGTGAGAGAAGCCTCAGTCAGTTGCTGCAGCTCACGCTCAGACCGCACAATGTTGCTGTCTGAGCGTGAGCTACTGAAAGGGTGGACATCCCTGTGTCCGTCCAGGCCCTGTGGACAGGGATCCAGAAACTCGATGTCTGACCACCCTACACCAATCCCTGGCATTCTTCGAGGCCCAGTGCTGTTCTGTGTCCTGACTGAGTATAGCATCAGGACGTAGTGCACATAGGTGTGCACAGAGCCCGGAAGAAGACCAGGGAGTGGTGAGTGCAGGAAGAGTGCTCCGTCCAAAGCAGAAGAGGTAAGTTCATTTATTTATTTCTTGTCTGATCTGAGGTAGGATTGGGGGGGTGATTGGGGGTCTGATTTGAGGTCTGATACAGATTGGGAGGTCTTTTCTGAGGTCTAATAAAGATTTGAGGTCTGATTGGGGGCTCTGCTCTGAGGTCTGATAAACTTTGGGGCTCTGATTGGGGGGTCTGATAAAATTGGGGTTCTGATCTAAGGTCTAATTAAGATTTGCAGTCTGATTGGGGGCTCTGATTTGAGGTATGATAAAGTTTAGGAGTCTTATTGGGGGTCTAATTTTAGGTCTAATAAAGATTGGGGGTCTCATCTAAATTCTCATAGAGTTTGGAGGTCAGTTTGGGGGGTCTGATAAAGATTGGGAGATCTGAACTGAGGTCTCATGAAGACTAGGTTTCTGATTTGGAAGTCTGATGAAGATTGGCGGCTGAGCTGAGGTCTAATGAAGATTGGGGATCTGATGTGAGGTCTGTTGAAGACTGGGGGTCTGATCTGAAGAAATTTTTTTTTTTCAGATTTTCTTCCTCTAAAAGCTAGGTGCGTCTTATAATCAGGTGCATCTTATAAAGCGAAAAATATGGTAATACCACAAACATGGAGTCAATTGTTTCTGAGGGGAGTCAGAATGTAATTGTTAAAACGCATTTGCCTTCTGTTTCTTCCAAAATATAATTTCCTCATTCAAGGAAGATGATGATGGGGATGGTTTCCACAATCAAATTTATATTGGCCAGGGATTACCATCCCAGAAAAACTCTGAATTGGTTGTTAACAGAGAGTACAACTCTGTATGCTGCGTTACAAAATAGCGATGAGTCTCCTCATAGGAGATTTAAAAAATCAAATGATGAGATTGCTGAAACTCATATAAAAAGAGATCAGGGACAGTTTGAGGGTCCCAAAAGGAGTTGTATGGAGGTTGTAAAAACCCCTAGGCCTTCCCAACCAAATAAAATGCAGCCTAGGCCAGATGACAATAAAGTCCCAAAAGTTCCTGAAAACCCAAATAATAAGAATTGATTTGTAAATAGGCGATTTCCTCCTTTCCAAAGATACCAGAGAGGTTATTACAGGAAATCCCAACATGGGCCGGAAAAGATTCAAAGTGGTTCTGTCACGAAAATGGGTTAGGGAGTAGTGCACCCCTGACTCCACCCACTCCTCTGTCCCTGCCTACTTGCACTATCTATCCTAGGCAATGGAGCGCAACTGGGCGGCAATCCCTAACCTGCGTAAGTGTGGAGGGAAGTACAAACAAACAAATACAGGGAGGTCAAACAAGCAAGATCAAAACCAGGATATCACAGCGGTACCAGGGAACAAACAGAAGCAGCGTCAAACAAACTGAAAGTCAATACCAGGAGAAGCTAAAACAGGACAAAGAGAGCAAGCGAGGGAAGTCAAGGTCAAAGTCAAGCTGAAATCAAATGCCAAGAGATACAAAAGTACAAAAGGAGCAAGCAAATACAAAGACAAGTAACTAGCCAAAGTTCAATACAAGGAGAAATGCCAACGGAGTATATACTAGGTATAGGACCTTAATCTCAGACAACCTGTGGCCAGCAGGTTGCCTGTTAAATAGGGGAGAGCAGGAGTCATGTGACGTGGCCAGCGTCACATGACTCATCCCCCTGCATACAGCTGAGCGCCGAGTGCCCAGTTCGGCGCTCAAACACTTCGCAGTCACTATGGGAGCAGAGGACACTTAATGGATGGAGTGCGAAGTCGGCGCCCTGTGACTGTACCCCCCCTTCTACGAGGGGCCATCGGACCCAAAGACACAGGAAAAGGTTTTTCTGGAAGAGCAAGATAAAATTTTCGAATCAACCTAGAAGCATGAATCTTATTAACTGGCACTCAGGACCTCTCCTCGGGTCCATAACCCTTCCAATGGACCAGATATTAAAACGAATTACAAACTTTTCTAACATTAATGATTTTAGAAATAAATTCATTTTGACATCCACCAGAACCGGGGAAGGAACTGCCTGAGACGGAACTATGGGTGAAATATATTTTTTAACCAAAGAGTTATGAAAACACATTGTGGATACGAAATGAGTCTGGCAACTTCAACCTAAAAGATACAGGGTTAATGATTTTAAGAATTTCATATGGTCCAACAAACCTTGACACCAATTTCCCCGAAGACACCTTTAACCCCTTAAGGACGCAGGGCGTACCGGTACGCCCTATTTCCCGAGTCCTTAAGGACTCAGGGCGTACCGGTACGTCCTAACTTTAAATCATTATTCCGGCGCCGCGGGGGTTAATTGGAACGGGATGCCGGCTGAAATCATTCAGCCGGCATCCTGTCACAACACCAGGGGGGGTCATGTGACCCCCCGTATCGGCAATCGCCGCAAACCGCAGGTCAATTCAGACCTGCGGTTTGCTGCGCTTTCTGCAGTTTCTGATCTCCGCGGTCCCTGACCGCGGGGATCAGAAACTTTAGTGTCCCTAAAATATAGATTTTAGACCCCCCCCTGCACCCCTGCATGATTTATTGCCGGCGGGTGGTGCAGGGGGGGGGAGTTGTGGGCGGTGGGGGCGGTGCGGGAGGCGGGCGGTGCGGCAGGCGGGATCGCGATCCCCCGCCCGCCTCCTCTTGAAAATTCGTTGGCGTCTAGTGGGTATACTGTGCAGATGTCAGCCGTTTAACCCTTTCCATACCGCGGTCCGTACGGACCGCTGTATGGGAAAAGTTAACAGTAAGAGGGAGCTCCCTCCCTCTCCCATCGGGGGGCTGCTGTGCCTTTGCAGCCCCCCGATGGAGAGAGCCCCCAGACAGCCCCCAGAGAGCCCCGTCCTTACCCTTCCCCGTCTGCGAAGTTCTGACCAGTACTGAGAAGACGGGGAAGGTTCCCATGGCAACAGGACGCCGTCTCAGGCATCCTGCTGTCCATGGTGCTGAACAGATCTGTGCTGAAGGCATAGATCTGTTCAGACAAAGTGTAAGTAAAATACAGTACAGTACACTATATATTGTACTGTACTGTATTATACAGACATCAGACCCATTGGATCTTCAAGAACCAAGTGGGTCTGGGTCAAAAAAAAAGTGAAAAAAAAGTAAAAATCAAAAAACACATTTATCACTGATTAAAAATGAAAAAAATAAAATTCCCTACACATGTTTGGTATCGCCGCGTCCATAACGACCTGATCTATAAAATGGTCATGTTACTTTCCCCGCACGGTGAATGCCATAAAAATAAAAAAATAAAAACTATTAGGAAATTGAAATTTTGCCCACCTTACTTCCCAAAAAAGGTAATAAAAGTGATCAAAAAAGTCGCATGTACGCCAAAATAGTACCAATCAAACCGTCATCTCATCCTGCAAAAATCATACCCTACCCAAGATAATCGCCCAAAAACTGAAAAAACTATGGCTCTTAGACTATGGAGACACTAAAACATTTTTTTTTGTTTTAAAAATGAAATCATTGTGTAAAACTTACATAAATAAAAAAAATTGTATACATATTAGGTATCGCCGCGTCCGTGACAACCTGCTCTATAAAATTACCACATGATCTAACCTGTCAGATGAATGTTGTAAATAACAAAAAAAAAAAGTGCCAAAAAATCTATTTCTTGTTACCTTGCCGCACAAAAAAGTGTAATATAGAGCAACCAAAAATCATATGTACCCTAAACTAGTACCAACAAAACTGCCACCCTATCCCGTAGTTTCTAAAATGGGGTCACTTTTTAGAAGTTTCTACTCTAGGGGTGCATCAGGGGGGCTTCAAATGGGACATGGTGTCAAAAAAACAGTCCAGCAAAATCTGCCTTCCAAAAACCGTATGGCATCCCTTTCCTTCTGCACCCTGCCGTGTGCCCGTACAGTGGTTTACGACCACATATGGAGTGTTTCTGTAAACTACAGAATCAGGGCCATAAATAATGAGTTTTGTTTGGCTGTTAACCCTTGCTTTGTAACTGGAAAAAAAAATATTAAAATGGAAAATCTGCCAAAAAAGTTAAATTTTGAAATTGTATCTCTATTTTCCATTAAATCTTGTGCAACACCTAAAGGGTTAACAAAGTTTGTAAAATCAGTTTTGAATACCTTGAGGGGTGTAGTTTCTTAGATGGGGTCACTTTTAGGGAGTTTCTACTCTAGGGGTGCATCAGGGGGGCTTCAAATGGGACATGGTGTCAAAAAACCAGTCCAGCAAAATCTGGCTTCCAAAAAACATACGGCGCACCTTTCCCTCTACGCCCTACTGTGTGCCCATACAGTAGTTTACGGCCACATATGGGGTGTTTCTGTAAACGGCAATAAAGATACAGTCTTGAGAAAACTATAGTAAAGGGCGAGCACACTTCATTTGGACTGGTACTAAAATTTAATTAAATCACACTTACACGTGTATAACAGATACATAAAATGCTATAAAATACAATAAAATACACAGCATAAGATATACTTCATACAAGCTCCTAGACCTGAATGGGTCCACAGAAATAATATACCGCAATATTCCTTAGATGCAAGGCTGGATTAAATCACAATTTTCAATGACCGTGGAAATGATAGTCCACGTATACGTAAAGGTGTGGATTATCAAAATCAATTCAACAGGCTTGAAATCGCATGAATATTCAACCGCTGGTCTTTCTCTGCAAATGCAGTATAATGGCTATTAATCTGTATGTATATTGCAGTCCCATATATTGTATTATGTATGGGTAAAGGTGCAAAAAAAAAGTGAAGTAAATGTCCCCCAGAGGTCTTGTATGACCTTATGGGGGACGAAAAGTGTAAAATAAAAAATAAAAAAATAAAGGGTTGAAAAAATAAAATAAAAAAAAGTTTCACATGTAAAAAAAAAAAAAAGTCCCCAAGTAAGGAATAAAAAAAAAAAAAAAAAATAGAAAAAATAAAATAAAATAGACATATTTGGTATTGCCACGTCCGTAAAAACCAGCTCTATATATATCACATGTCACATGACCTAACCCCTCGGATGAACACCGTAAAAAAAAAAAACGTCAAAACAAGCAATTTTTGGCACCTTGCATCACAAAAGGTGCAACACCAAGTGATCAAAAATGCGTATGTCCCTCAAAATGGTACCAATAAAACCGTCACCTCATCCCGCAAAAAATGAGCCCCTACATAAGAAAATCTCTCAAAAAATAAAAAAAACTATAGCTCTTAGAACATGGAGACACTAAAACATAATTTTTTTGGTTTCAAAAATGCTATTATTGTGTTAAAGTGAAACAAATTAAAAAAAAGTATACATATTGGGTATTGCCGCGTCCGTAAAAACCAGCTCTATAAAAATATCACATGAGCTAACCCCTCAGATGAACACCGTAAAAAAAAAAAAAAAAAAAACTGTGTCAAAACAAGCAATTTTTGTCACCTTGCATCACAAAAGGTGCAGCACCAAGTGATCAAAAACGCGTATGTCCCACAAAATGGTACCAATAAAACCGTCACCTCATCCCGCAAAAAATGAGCCCCTACATAAGAAAATCTCTCAAAAAATAAAAAAACTATAGCTCTCAGAACATGGACACATTAAAACATAATGTTTTTGTTTCAAAAATGCTATTATTGTGTAAAACTTTAATAAATGAGAAAAAGTATACATATTAGGTATCACCACGTCCGTAACAATCTGCTCTATAAAAATGTCACTTGACTGAACCCCTCAGATGAACGCTGTAAAAATAAATAAATAGAAACTGTGCTAAAACAGCCAATTTTTTGGTCACCTTGCCCCATAAAGTGTTATAATGAATGATCAAAAAATCCTATGTACCCAAAAATAGTACTAATAAAACTGGCACCTTATCCCCTAGTTTCCAAAATGGGGTCACTTCTTGGGAGTTTCTACTGTAAGGGTGCATCAGGGGGCTTCAAATGGGACATGGCATCTAAAAACCATGTGGAGTTCCTTTTCTTCTGCGCCCTGCCGTGTGCCCATACAGCAGATTATGACCACATGTGGGGTGTTTCTGTAAACCGCAGAATCTGGGTAATAAATATTGAGTTTTGTTTGGCTGTTAACCATCGATGTGTTAAAGAAAAAATTGGATTAAAATGGAAAATCTGCCAAAAAAGTGAAATTTTAAAATTTGATCTCCATTTTCCTTTAATTCTTGTGGAACGCATAAAGGGTTAACAAAGTTTGTAAAATCGGTTTTGAATACCTTGAGGGGTGTAGTTTCTACAATGGGGTCATTTATGGGGGTATCCACTATGTAGGCCCCACAAAGTGACTTCAGACCTGAACTGGTCCTTAAAAAGTGGTTTTGGCAATTTTTAAAAATTCTTCAAATTTTAAAAATTTGAAGAATTGCTTCTAAACTTCTAAGCCTTCTAACGTCCTAAAAAAATAAAATGACATTTCCAAAATGATGCCAACATAAAGTAGACATATGGGGAATGTTACGTAATAAATATTTTATGAGGTATCACTTTCTGTTTTAAAAGCAGAGAAATAGAAATTTAGAAAATTGCAAATTTTTCAAATTTTTGGGTAAATTTGGGATTTTTTCATAAATAAAGGTGAAATATTTTGACTCAAATTTATGACTATCATGAAGTACAATGTGTCACGAGAAAACAATCTCTGAATGACTTGGATAAATAAAGGCGTTCCAAAGTTATTACCACATAAAGTGAGATATGTCAGATTTGCAAAATTAGGCCTGGTCAGGAAGGGGGCAAATGGCCCAGATGGCAAGTGGTTAACGAAGTTTGTAAAAAATCAGTTTTGAATACCTTGAGGGGTTTAGTTTATAGAATGGGGTCATTTTTGGGCGGTTTCTATTATGTAAGCCTCGCAAAGTGACTGCAGACCTGTAGTGGTCCCTAAAAATTGGGTTTTTGTAAATTTCTGAAAAATTTCAAGATTTACTTCTAAGCCTTGTAAAATCCCCAAAAAATAAAATATCATTCCCAAAATGCTACAAACATGAAGTAGACATATGGGGAATGTAAAGTCATCACAATTTTTGGGGGTATTACTTTGTATTACAGAAGTAGAGAAACTGAAACTTTGAAATTTGCAAATTTTTCAAAATGTTTGGTAAATATGGTATTTTTTAATGCAAAAAAATTAACTTTTTTGACCCAATTTTAGCATTGTCATGAAGTACAATATGTGACGAAAAATCAATCTCAGAACGGCCTGGATAAGTCAAAGCGTTTTAAAGTTATCAGCACTTAAAGTGACACTGGTCAGATTTGCAAAAAATGGCCAAGTCCTTAAGGTGAAATAGGGCTGAGTCCTTAAGGGGTTAAGGACACATTTTTTGTGGACAACCAGACTTTTCCCCCAACCTTAAAATCAATCCCTTTGGAACGCTTCCTATTAGCATTATTTTTCGGAACCTCCTGAGCTTTTTCCAGGTTCGTCTGAACCTATGCACAGTTCTGAAGTTACACTATCAGCTTCAGGGTTAAGTGAGGAAATCGATGAGGAAGAATTAAATCGAGGATGGAAACCAAAATTACAAAAGAATGGCGAGACTCCAGTGGAAGAGTTCACATGGTTATTGATGCCAAAGGAAGAAATTTTACCCACATTTGCTGATTATCAGAGATGTTAGATCTTAAAAATTCTTCCACTGCCTGATTCAATCGTTCATTCTGCCCATTAGTCTCAGGATGAAAAGCTAATGAAAAGGACAATTATATCTCACAACTCTGACAAAATGCTCTCCAAAACTTGGAAACAAATTGAACACCACTGTCAGATACAATGTTCTCCGGAACTCCATGCAATCGTACCACTTGTTTAATAAAAACAGAAGCCAGAGTCTTGGCATTTGGGAGCTTAGCCAGAGGAACAAAATCTACCATCTTACTAAACCTATCGACCACTACCCAAACCACGGATTTACCCTCAGAGGGTGGTAAGTCAGTAATGAAATCCATGGAAATATGTAACCAGGGTTTACTAGGAATGGGTAATGGTCGTAATTCACCAGCAGAACGTGTTCTAGGAGTCTTGGATCTGGCACATACCTCACAAGCAGAGACAAAAGAACTGACATCTCTAGATAACGTGGGCCACCAATAATACCTGGACACCAGTTCTCTGGTGGCCTCAATACCAGGATGACCACTTAAAACAGAATCATGGCACTCACCCAGCAACAGGAGACGAAAATGGGCAGGAACAAATAACTTATCTGTGGGTGTCTGCTCTGGAGCTAGATGTTGTACCGCCTCAATATGTGAAGCAAGATCCGCGGATACAGATGCCAGAATGATGTTAGCTGGCAAAATAGGTTCAGGAGGAGTGTCAGGGAGTTGAAACGCACAAAAACTTTGAGACAAAGCATCAGGTTTCACATTCTTACTTCCTGGCCTGAAAGTAATATAGAAGTTAAAACACGCGAAGAACAATGTCCATTCAGGCGTTTCGCAGATTCTAGAAATAATACATTTTTGTGATCAGTAAGAACAGTGATACAATGTTTGGCCCCCTCCAAAAAATGTCTCCACTCCTCAAATGCCCATTTAATGGCTATCAGTTCATGATTACCAATATCGTAATTCCTCTCAGTAGGAGAGAATTTTTGTGAAAAAAATGCACAGGGTCTTAGACTAGTAAGGTTAGAGGGTCCCAGAGACAGAATAGCCCCTACCCCATCTTCAGAAGCATCGACCTCCACCACAAAAGGTTTCTCTTGATCCGGCTGAATCAAGACTGGAGCGTTTCCAAAAGATTTTTTTAAAGTTTCAGAGGCTTCTATGGCCTCAACAGGCCAGTTAACAAGATCTGCCCCCTTCTTGGTTAAGTCGGTTAAGGGTCTGGCAATTACAGAATTTTTTAAAATAAATTTACAATAGTAATTAGAGAACCCAAGGAAGCACTGTAATACTTTAAGGGAAGATGGCCTTACCCAGTCTTGAATAGCTTGTACCTTACCAGGATCCATCTTAAACGATTGTGGAGTAAGGATGTAACCTAGATATAAAATTTCTTGTACCCCAAAAACACATTTTTCTAATTTGACCGATAACTGATTTTCTCTTCGAATTTCCAGCACTTGTTTGATATGACTAACATGGGAATGCCAAGTCGGGATAAAAATCTAAATATCATCAAGATACACAATCTTAAATTTACCAGTGAATTCTCTGAATATATCATTCATAAAATTTTAAAAGACCGCAGGAGCATTACTGAGCCCAAAAGGCATGACTGTGTATTCACAATGTCCCTTCTTCCATTCGTCCCCTTCTTTGATACGAATCAAATTATATGCCCCTCTCAAATCAAGTTTGGAGAACCATGATGCCCCCAGAACCTGATTGAACAGATCGGGGATCAATGGGAGAGAGTATTGATTTTTAATGGTGACTTTGTTCAATTCACGATAATCAATACACGGTCTGAGGTCTCCATCCTTTTTTTAAACAAAAAAGAACCCCGCCCCCATAGGAGAAACAGAGGGTCTGATGTGTCCTTTATTAAGACTCTCCTTAATATACTCCCTCATAGCATTGCACTCTGGCCCAGATAAATTATATATCCTACCCTTAGGGAACTTGGAATCCATCACTAAATCAATAGCACAGTCATAAGATCTATGGGGGGGGGTCAGATGGAGAGAACACATCATCAAATTCCTTTATATATGCAGGTAACGTCTTAGATTCAGCAGAGGTACCCGCCTGTATAATGGGTAAACAAGAGTTACAAATGGGACCCCATTTTTCAAGCTCACCTCTGGTCCAATTAATGACAGGGTTGTGTAATTGGAGCCAGGGCATACCTAAAACTATTTCAGCGGGCACATTTTCTAAGATTAACAAGGAGCAATTTTCAGTGTGGGTTACCCCTACAGTCAGGGCTATTTTAGGTATACAAAACTTAACAGTGCCCCCTAGCAGGGGGGTAAGGTCAATGGCTACAATGTAGATAGGATTGGGAAGGACTAACATAGGTATCTCCACCTGAAGAGCAAATTTAAGATCAATAAAGTTAGAGGCCGACCCAGAATCAATAAAGCCACTACCAGAACCCTTGTTTAAACCAAATGAAACAGTAACAGGTACCAATAACTTCTGCTTTACCACCCCAGGGAGTACCTTATCTTTAGATCCCTCTGGTTTGGGTGATCTTCCGGAAGGAGGGAACTTGGGACATTGCCGGAACCAATGATCGGAGTCACCACAGTAAAAAAATGTACCACGACGACGATGTTGGTCTCTTCTGGTCAAACCTAGCTGCATAGGTTCATCAGTACAAGGCTCGGACTTTATCCCCACAGGACTGGTCTCTGGTTTGGATATAACCTGTGGAAAAAGCAAATGATCCCGTTGTCTCTCCCTAATGTGTCTGTCCAGTCTTACAGCAAGCGTCATGGTTTGCTCCAAGGTGTCAGGAGAGGGATAACCAACAAGCATATCTTTGAGAGTCTCCAATAGACCAGACCTAAACAAATTTTTAAGAGCTGGTTCATTCCAACCAGAGGGAACGCACCATTTACGAAATTGAGTACAGTAATCTTATACCGGTCGGTCACCCTGCACAAGGGATTTTAACTGAGTTTCCGCTACAGACACTCTGTCAGCTTCATTATACAAAACTCAGAGGGCCTGAAAAAACGCGTCAACAGACCTAAGACACAGAGAGTCGGGGGGGGGGGGGGGGGGGGGGGGTAACGAAAATGCCCAGTCTTGGGGGTCACCTAGTAATAAGGACATAATAATTCCTACTCTTTGCTGAGCCGAACCAGAAGAATGAGGGCGCACATGGAAATACAGTTTTCAGCTCTCCCTAAAGGCAAAAAAAACATTGCAATCCCCCGAGAACCGATCAGGAAGCCTAACATGGAGTTCAATCTGTAGAGCGGATGACGAAGGAGCAGAGAGGTTTCGGACAGTTTCCTGTGCTTGAAATCTCTCTCCTAACTGGACAATCTGAGCCAGATTATGGACATGATCCATGAGAGTTTGCAACGGATCCATGATTAGCAGAAACAAAGAAAGCGGAGCTCATTGTACCAAAAAAATATATAATTTATTGAGACATGATAAAATGACATAGGTAAAACACATGAATAAATGATGCCATAGACATGGTTAGGAGCGGAGGACAGAAAACGAGACACCACCCTGGGAGCAAGAGCACACGGATCTAAAAGACATGGTACAAAAAGAGTGTAAGGCACATGAACATCAATGTGAAGTCAATGCTCAAATCCATGTGCAAGATACAACTAAAATAAAGTACCAGGTGGGCCACCTGTCTGACGCATGAACACCTCTGTATAAATAATCGTTGGTGTGCAGACAGCCAGTATGCTGACGAAGGTACGCCGAAACGCGCGTTGGGGTAGCGCCACCCTGGTCGTTCTGGCACACGGTTCTTTTCTCTGGTGAGTTCCTGTCTCCCGCTGTTTCCCTCTGGTTACTTTTATTATTGTTATCCATCTTTACATCTCATTGGTCTGCAGCACAATAATTTCATAGCATACTGGCTGTCTGCACACCAACGATTATTTAGTCATAGGTTGCCACACATATCAACACACCTTGCAATCATGGTTAATATAATTGCTATCACACTATGCGAACACCGCCCAGAGGAAAATTAACCCTAGGATCACCGTGGCGTTTCCCTACTATCAGTAGCCGCATAGTGTGGATGTGTCCTTGTTTAAAAATACATTTATCTTCCCTATTAACATGTTACATAAAATAAAGTAATAATAAAACAAAGAAAACAGTGGCCCTCAGAACTCCCCCCAGTTACAGATTGTTACATCTAGGTAAATTATACTAGACAGCTGGATAATGTTATATATAATTCAATACAGATTGTCAGTAAATTATTCCTATTCTAATTCATCATATAACAAAAATGCTGACACTCTGCGTTAAACATAGTATGCAGGTGTCAGCACTGTGTGTGCACGTGTGACCTGTGATAGGTCACAAGTGCCATGATGAAGCCGATTCTCAATCATTTCATGTAAGGCCGAAAAGACGCACCGTCTGACTATGATCCTATGTTAGAGGACTGATGAACAGAGATGTGTGCGGACCTCGGGACAGTATATCAAGACAAATCAGTAAGTGTATTTAAACCATAAATTATCCCTGAAAATAATTTAACCCTTCCATTGCAGCAGGGCAAGAAGGGGGGACGGGACACATTTGTAATTCTATTTTTCAGCCCACAAAATCTTCAGCTGTGCAGATAATGACATGCAATCCTGCTAATATAGAGAAGGAGGAGGAGTTGAGGGTAAATGGTTTTACTGGTCATTCTAAATATTTGTGTTCCTTATAGGAAATAGAACATCATTATTTTATAAGAGTGGAATTGTTTGAGAATTTCCCACCAATATTGGCTTTAATGGATACAGGTAGCCAAGCAACTTTATTATCTAAAAAGTATTTTCAACAGTTACAGGATGTATCTTTTGAGAGGTATAAGTTAAAAAGTTTTAATGCTAATCTTGTAAGTGTTTCAGGTATCGCCCTCAAGGTTTTAGGTAAGGCATGGCTGGATTTCAAAGTAGGATATAAAATAATCAGCCATCCCACATTGATAGAGGATATGCCCTGTGATCACTTAATTATTGGCATAGATTTCCTCACGAGATTAAATCCCATTGTTGATTTCTTTAATAAGGATATTTGGTCCCAGGTGAGAAAGCCCATAAAATATGAGCAGTCACAATCCTATCACAGTCGGCGTAGCTGCCATGTGATAGAGGAACGGTCGGACTCTATTGAGATCCATTTCAGAAATAGCCAAATGCCTGATGTTTCCTTCCTGCAAGCAACCCCGTACTCCACTGTAGGTGGACAGGAGGATAACACCGTATGCGTATCTCCTGAGAGAGTTAAAGACGTGTGTTTAGAAGGTTATGCTCACAATTCACCTACATCCAGAAGCTATTGACCCTACTGAGTTCAGTGATCATAAACAATTCCTAGTGGGGATTGAAAAGATGAATGATGATGTGTTCTTCCCAGTACAGGTTAACAGGGCCGCTGATAGAAATCATGGGGCCCCGTACAGCATACATGACGGGGCCCCCTTCAGCTCCACCCCCTGATCCCTCCTTCAGCCACACCCCTGGCCCCGCCCTTGGCCCCTCCCCAGACGCCGCCTTGAAACAACATGCAGATTTGTCTACAAGTGATATTTATGGCGCTGGGGGGTCGTCTGTGAATGGCGCTGTTATGGAGGGGATCTGTGAATGGCACTTTTATGGAGGGGATCTGTGGATGGCACTGTTATGGAGGGGATCTGTGGATGGCACTGTTATGATGATGCTGAGTGTGCACATACATAGCCACCAATCATATCCCGCCCGTAAGGTGACTGATGTGCTGGGGGGCCCTGTAGGCTCATAGAGGACTCAGGAGTACAGTGAGTAGGAGGAAAGCACATTGTCCTCCTGAGTCCTCTATGAGCCCACAGGCCCCCCCAAAAAAAATCCCAATGCTTGCTGCTGCCTTCCCCCATCAATGTACACCAATATATGACTCACTGAAGTGAGTACTCGTGCCAAGCCTGCACGTAGGATGAAACACCAAAGAAAAAAGGCCAGCACAGAAATGAATATATGATTAATCTTTATTATGGTCTCAAACCAGGACCAGAAGTAAAAATACAGATAAAATACAATACATTACAATGTATTGTATTTTATCTGTATTTTTACTTCTGGTCCTGGTTTGAGACCATAATAAAGATTAATCATATATTCATTTCTGTGCTGGCCTTTTTTCTTTGGTGTTTCTTCCCCCATCAAGAATACCCATCCTGGTACACATATATGAACTTTTTATTGTCAGACCTCTTACTGTATGTGGCACACAAGTCTGTTTATTCCATCCCCCGGGTTCTATGTCCACTGACCGGAGCGGTCCTTCCTTCATTATGGGCCGGGGTGGGGGGCTGCACTCACTGGCACACTGATGATTTTTCTTGAGGGCGGCAGTCAGATGGCGGACACTCCGTGCTTGAGCCTGCGCTGTTCCTGCTGTGCCAGCTATACACTGGCCAATCTGCAGCAGGATCTTTGCGCTGCTAAAAGCTGATTGGCCAGTGTGAAATGCAGATGAGCGCAGGCTCAGCCTGGAGGAGGGAGGGAGCCCGCAGGTCAGACAGGGAGGGGTGGCGTGTCAAGGGGGGGCCCGGGGTAGGAGCCGGAGGTAGGAGCTGGGCTCGGGAGTCGGCAGCCCGGGCCCCCCTGCCAGCCGGGCCCGGTACAACTGGGCCAGCTGTACTGGCCTATCAGCGGCCCTGCAGGTTAATGACCTAGGGAGAACTAAGAGGGCTAAATTAAATTTTAGCCACGAAAACAGCTATATCAGTAAGGACCTGCTAAAACAATTAGTCAATTCTATGGTGATTCGATATCCAGACCCTCAGGATAACTGGGTTCATGGATTGGATGATGACTCTGATAGTCATAATGTGATTGCAAAATGTATGTTAACCATTTTCATTGTTGGTAAATCAGCAACTCATTTATTCCTAGTACTAAATGACCCACGGTATCAAATGTACATTGGCAATGATATAGTACAGTGATGCCCAACCTACGGCCCGCGGGCCAAATGTGGCCCGCGTAGCCGTGTCATGCGGCCCGCTCAGTGACCGGACTTTATCAGCGCAGGGAGCGCTGCGAACGGCACAGGCAGCAAAGCGATGCTGCCTGTGCCTGCAATCTCCCCGCCCAGCGCTGCCTCCTAGCTAATTTATTCACTGCACTTGCCTCTGTGAAATTGAAGAGAAGCGCCGTAATCTCGCACAGGTGCACTGGCAGAGGCATCGAAGTGCGCATGCACCGTCTTCCTGGCCTCTGCCAGTGCGCCTGTGCGAGATTACGGCGCTTCTCTTCATTTTCACAGAGGCAAGTGCAGTGAATAAATTAGCTAGGAAGCGGCTCTGGGTGGGGGGGGGGGATATCTGTGGAGGACACTGAAGGGGGGGATCTGTGGAGGACACTGAAGGGGGGATCTGTGGACGACACTGAAGGGGGGGATCTGTGGACGACACTGAAGGGGGGGATCTGTGGACGACACTGAAGGGGGGATCTGTGGACGACACTGAAGGGGGGGATCTGTTGACGACACTTAGGGGGATGTTGGGGTGGGAGGTCCTGGAGGGATGTTTGGGTGGGAGCTCTGGAAGGGGTGGGAGGTCCAATAGGCATGTGGGGGTGGGAGATCCGGGGGGGGGGGGGCCCATAATTGTTTTGCTATGGGGCCCAGTCATTTCTAGCTACGCGCCTGATTGTTAAGATTGGGTGGGCACTGGAGCGATAGAGCGCCCTGCTGTAGGAGAAGCCGGCGGGAGGAGGAGGGGCCAGCTCCTGGTGGTGTCGGGCACACGGCGCAAGCATGGCGGTGGAGGATCTGACTGAAGCCTAAAGACCAGACATCAAGGTAGACCTGCAGAAGAAGGTGACAGCGCAGTATGTGATGTATACATGTGTGTAATGTATGTCGTGCAGTGTGTGATCATCACATACTGCACTACATACATTACATACATGTATACATCACATGCCCACTCACAGTAATAATGCCAAGATATGTGCCCTCTTCACAGACCTAATGCTCACACATGCCTCCTCACAGTAGTTATGCCCAGATATGTGCCCCCTCACAGTAATAATGCCAAGATATGTGCCCTCTTCACAGATGTAATGCTCACACATGCCCCCTCACAGTAGTTATGCCCAGATATGTGCCCCCTCACAGTAGTTATGCTCAGATATGTGCCCCTTCACAGTAGTTATGCCCAGATATGTGCCCTCTTCACAGTAGTTATGCCCTGATATGTGCCCTCCTCACAGTAGTTATGCCCTGATATGTGCCCTCCTCACAGTAGTTATGCCCTGATATGTGCCCTCCTCACAGTAGTTATGCCCTGATATGTGCCCCCTCACAGTAGTTATGCCCAGATATGTGCCCCCTCACAGTAGTTATGCCAGATATGTGCCCTCTTCACAGTAGTAATGCTCACTCTTGCCCCCTCACAGTAGTTATGCCCTGATATGTACCCTCCTCACAGCTCACAGTAGTTATACCCTGATATGTGCCCTCCTCACAGTAGTTATACCCTGATATGTGCTCTCCTCACAGTAGTTATGCCCAGATATGTGCCCCCTCACAGTAGTTATGCCAGATATGTGCCCTCTTCACAGTAGTAATGCTCACCCGTGCCCCCTCATAGAGTTTGCATTTCTTTCCGGCAAAGCTACCTGGTTCCGGCCCGCAAAATTTATACCAAGTGTAGTGCGGCCCTCAGACGAAAAATGGTTGGGCACCACTGATATAGTACATTGTTTTGCCATCCATGTGGATTTGGTAAATTCCACATTGTGGACTCGATTAAAGGGAGATCCTGATAGTTTTAAGAATGAACAGGAAGCCCTTAAATCATCCCAGATACTGCCATATGCAGTCAGTATATTAGTACCACAAGATATAATCATCCCTCCAGGTACTAATAATCTCCTATTCCCCATTCAGGTATCAAAACGCCAAAAATTTAAGAATTCTGATACATTGATATGTCTATCAAACAGAATGCAACAATTAGGTATTTCAGTAAATCCTACCCCTATGGTGAATTTACAACCCTTTAAAACCCAAATAATTGTGAATAATGGTATGCCAAATGAAGACATTTTGTTTGAAGACACTATCATTGGTATGGCCTTAGATTTAAAGTATTATACCTTTGGATTTCAAAATTAAGGTATTGGCCTAATACCTGTCACGAGGGTATCGAGAACCACGCCTGACTCCGTTATACCCGGGGTCAGGAAGTCGCAGCGGTTGGCTGCACACTCTATTTAAGATAGGGCTGTTTTCCTTATGGTAGCTTTCTGGGTTTGCTTTGCAAACCCTTTTGGCTCACTCAGGGATCCGTAGCTCCTTCCCCTCAGCTGTTCCTTGTCCAGCACTCCCAGACCTCCTTATATTCCTCTCTCACACTTCTCTGGTTGCCAGAGATAGAGCTTCCTGCCTGGACATTTATTCTGACCTTCTGGAGCTGTGTTGCTGCGTTCTCTGGTAGTTGGTCCAGAACGCTACCCTCCGGATCCCTGTTGGACCTTTGTGGACTGCTGTGGTCGCCCACCTGGGTGTATGTGTTTGTCTGTATTTGTCTGTCCTCTCCCTGGTGTTTCCCTCTTAGTGATAGTGGTGCGGACTAGCGATCCCACCGGCCCGTTCACTATCTAGGGCTCATATTAGGGAAAGCCAGGGTTTAGGCACGTGATCGCCGCACGGGTGAGGAACCCGTCTAGGGACGTCAGGGCAGTCAGGGGTCACCACCTTTCCCTCTCCCTTGGGCAGGGCTTTCCCTGTTTTCCTCCCTATGCGTGACGTCGGTCATTACAATACCTGAATCGTACCTCACAGAGGAACAATTGGTTGAACAAACATTTCATTCTTTTCCTGAATGATTGTTCATTATCAGTTTCATTTATCCTTTTAATCCTGAAGAAGGTACCTGCAAGGTAGAGGAATTCTCCTTTACCTTTGCAATTAATGAGCAGGAAGCCAAGGAATATCATGAGTTTGCTGAAAAGGTTGGTAAGTCGAATCATGACCTCACTGACAGGCTTGAGAAAGCCTACGAAATAGGTCAGCCTGAAGTTTTTCCAGGGTTCCTAGAAATGGTACAGCAGCAAATATTGTTGGCTGATGGATGCTCCAATGAACTAGAGCGCCATCAATTAAAAGAAGTTCTCTTCGAATTCAAGGATATCTTTGCTAAAGATTCCTTGGATAGAGGAAGAAGTAAGTTACTTCAAAACGTGTTTGGGGAGTTGACCTGCTCACTTACCTCCACATTGGCCCGTATCAAACATTGGCGTGAAGTCAGGATATCCAGGAATCCCTCGGATTTACTTCATATTAAACCCACGTGGAGGCATGATGAAATCCTACATACAGGAAGGCCTTGAACAATAGAGACCTGAAGCCAAGCAAACCTATTGGAAATGAGAAGTAATAAACCTGGTATCAAGACAAAGCCATCAAGGGCAATAAGAGGTATTTAATATTATATTAACACGTGGGACGCCACGACAGTTGAAAGGCTATATAGCATATTAAGACTGTGCATTTAAATTATTTACCTCCATGGACAGATCCATACAAAATGCACATGTGCACCTCTCTATAGAGGATAAATCAACATTCTGACTTTTGAATAATCTTGAGTAACACTTGATATGCATACAAAATTTCCAGCTAAACTCTGCAAGTAATCATCTACGAGTAGGATCTGTACACAGCTGAATTTTGCAAGCAATTACCTATTACTGCAAGGACTAGTGCCATCTGGCCGATAAGAAATACATTGCAGCCGATAAATACATTGCAACTCAAACTGAAAGTTGAACACAAGCGCCATCTAGTGTTCAAAAAACATAATACACTAGCAACTTTTACTAACAGTGTATCATAGGATCTATATTAATTGTATGTTATAGGAGTGTACCAATAGTGTGTCATAGAAGGTTCAAAGTTTTATAAAGTTTTATATATTACTTATCTTTTATTGAGTGTTTTTATGTATACTTTATGTATATTTTTTGTAATCGTCAAACCTAACATATATGTTTATAGAACAATAAAATAGGATTTTAATTATTTAAATCTCCTGCTGAGTGAACCATTGTTGCGAGTGCCTGACAAACACTATATATACAAATTTGTTTCTTTTTCCTCTGACAGGGTGAGTCAGTTTGTCAAAGGCACCCACCCTACCCTCCCCTCGCTAGCGGGTGAGCCTTTTAAAAAATAATAATAATTTGACAATAAATTAGCAATTACCTTTAGTAAGGAACAGTTTGCCTGGACCAGACTACCATTTGGATATATAAACTTAGGTCATGAATTTGACGTATTTCTGCATAAGGCCATGCCTGATGCAACTGAAAGAGGAAACTTAACTTACGTTGATGATATTTTGATGAAAAGTACCTCATTTGACAAGCATATCCAAGAAATTAGGCATGTGCTTAATCAGTTAAGAGAGGCAGGTGTGAAAATTTGATTGCAGAAAGCCCAATGGTGTCATACCAAGGTCAACCTCCTTGGACACGAGGTTACTGCTGAAGGCCTAAATCCCCAAAAGAAGAAAGTGGAGGCTGTGTTGAAATCTAAAACGCCTACCAACGTTAGTGAATTGAGGTCATTTTTGGGTATGAAGAATTACTCACGTAAGTTCATTGATAACTATGCCGAAATCAGAAAGCCACTGCTAAAGAAAGGTGTACCCTGGACACGGGGAGAGGATCAGGAGCAAGCCATGAGTGAACTAAAAAGAAAACTCCCCCAAGCCCCATGTCTAGCTTATCCAGAGGGGGGAAACCCTTTTATCTGGAAATTGGGTTTACAGACCTCAGTATTAGTGCTGTACTATGTGAGAAACAGGATAAATTGCATAAAGTTATTGCTTATGCAAGTAAATCTTTGTCACCTGTAGAAGTAAAGTTTAATGACTGTGAAAAGGCCTTATTAGCCACAGTCTGGGCCCTTCAAAACTTTAGAAGTTATTTTCAGGGTGAGAAAATCATTGTTGAAACGGCACACCAACCCCTCCAATACTTGCAAAGTGACAAAATTAGGGATGGAAATTTATCAAATAGCAGAATCACTGATTGGACCTTGTCTTTACAAGGATGGCCATTAGAAGTCCGGTATAAACAAAATAAAAAGAGTCCAGTAGCCCAAGGACTTGCCGAACTTCATGACTGTGCCGCTCATTCTCAGAAGGCTGAGATGATAGATGATTTCCTAGAGGAATAAAAATCTTCCCCTTACAAAGCATATGATAAAGATTATTGTCCTTTACTTCCCTGTGTCTATACTGATGGTTGTGCTTATCACACCATTGTAGGGGATGAAAGAAAATTAGTGGCAGGAATTGGCATTACTTGGACAGATGAATGCCCTTATATTTTAGTAGGATACAGTATTGGTGCTAAGAGTAGCCAAGTAGCAGAATTAGCAGCTCTATACCAGACTGTTCAAATTGCTTTAGAGCATAAGCCTCATGCACACGACCGTTCCGGTTTTGGTGGTCCACAAACCGCGGATCCGCAAAAAACGGAAGCTGCCCGTGTGCCTTCCGCAATTTGCAGAACAGAACGGGTGGCCCATTGTAGAAATGCCTATTCTTGTCCACAAAACAGAGAAGAATAGGACATGCTATATTTTTTTTGCGGGGCAACGGAACGGAGCAATGGATGCAGACAGCACACGGAGTGCTGTCCGCATCTTTTGCGGCCCTATTGACGTGAATGGGCCCGCACCTGAGCTGCAATAACTGCGGCTCAGATGCGGACCACAACAACGGTCGTGTGCATGAGGCCTAATATGAAAGAATTCGTTATAGTTACCGATTCCAATTATGTACGGAACAGTTTTGTCGAATATATGCCTACTTGGAAAAGAAATAACATGTTACTGTCTAATAACAAACCTGTAAAACATGCCAAGTTGTTTTATGCCATAGATGAGTTGGTCCAATGTATTGGTCTAGTCCTTTATAGGAAGAAGACTAAAGGTCATTCCAGAACGTGGACAAAGAAGGTAATGATTTAGCCGATAAACTGGCCAAACAAGGGGCCATAAATGGTGACCATGTGAACATAGATCATTTACTAGATAAGATACCCATTGAAGCTGTTACTAGACGACAAGCTAGGGCACAAACTAAAAATAATATGGCTCAGTGGAATCAAGAATCTACAAGTGAGGATCTGATTAAAAGCCAAAAGGAAGATCCTATACTTGGAATCTTCTATAAACATATTGAGGATCCTGATAATCCCATATCGGAGGATGATTATGCCCAAAAGGAAGATCTCCTATTATTGATGAATACCAAATCTCAATTTAGTATTCAAGATGGTTTATTGATGAGAATCTCTAAAAATGGTATTCAACAATGGGTAGTTCCTACTACATTTAGAGGCCTTATGTTAAAGCATGCCCATTATACGCCTATAGCTGGTCATTGTGGAGAGAAGATCACTTATGAATCACTACGTGATTATGCGTATTGGCCTCATATGTTGAAAGATGTACAAATTTACTGTCAAGAATGTTTGGTGTGTGCTCAATTTCAACCTCAAGGTCCAAAGCATCGTGCCCCGCTTCAGAAGAACGGTTTTTCATTACCATGTTCCAATATCCAAATTGATTTTATAGGTCCTGTCACCCGGTCATCTCGAGGGAACAAATACATGTTAACCGTTACTTGTGTATTTACCAAGTGCGTAGAGTGTTTACCAGCCCGCAATAACACAGTCGAGACCTGTGCCTTTTTGTTGATTAACCATATATTTTCCAGATTTGGGTTACCGTTAAGGATCGTGACCGTGGGTCACACTTTGTAAGTGAAGTCATGGTGAAGTTGTGGAAGATCTTGTGTGTCAAACGGAGGTTATATATTGCCTATCGTCCAGCATCTAGTGGGTCCGTTGAGCGATATAACCAGTCAATTGTCAACATCCTTAACCACCTCCCGACCGCCTAACGCACGGATGCGTCCGGAAGGTGGTTGATTCATTCCTCCTGGACGCATCCGTGCGTCATCTCGCGAGACGCGAGTTTTCCTGTGAACGCGCGCACACAGGCGCGCGCGTTCACAGGATCGGAAGGTAAGCGAGTGGATCTCCAGCCTGCCAGAGGCGATCGTTCGCTGGCAGGCTGGAGATGCGATTTTTTTAACCCCTAACAGGTATATTAGACGCTGTTTTGATAACAGCGTCTAATATACCTGCTACCTGGTCCTCTGGTGGTCCCTTTTGTTTGGATCGACCACCAGAGGACACAGGCAGCTCAGTAAAGTAGCACCAAACACCACTACACTACACTACACCCCCCCTGGTCACTTATTAACCCCTTATGAACCACTGATCACCCCTGATCACCCCATATAGACTCCCTGATCACCCCCCTGTCATTGATCACCCCCCTGTAAGGCTGCATTCAGATGTCCGTATGTTTTTTACGGATCCACTGATACATGGATCGGATCCGCAAAACACATACAGGCGTCTGAATGGAGCCTCACAGGGGGGTGATCACCCCATATAGACTCCCTGATCACACCCCTGTCATTGATCACCCCTTTGTAAGGCTCCATTCAGACGTCCGTATGATTTTTACGGATCCACTGATACATGGATTGGATCCGCAAAACACATACGGACGTCTGAATGGAGCCTTACAGGGGGGTGATCAATGACAGGGGGTGATCACCCCATATAGACTCCCTGATCACCCCCCTGTCATTGATCACCCCCCTGTCATTGATCACCCCCCTGTAAGGCTGCATTCAGATGTCCGTATGATTTTTACGGATCCACTGATACATGGATCGGATCCGCAAAACACATACGGACATCTGAATGGAGCCTTATAGGGGGGTGATCAATGACAGGGGGGTGATCACCCCATATAGACTCCCTGATCACCCACCTGTCATTGATCACCCCCCTGTCATTGATCACCCCCCTGTAAGGCTGCATTCAGATGTCCGTATGATTTTTACGGATCCACTGATACATGGATCGGATCCGCAAAACAAATACGGACGTCTGAATGGAGCCTTATAGGGGGTGATCAATGACAGGGGGGTGATCACCCCATATAGACTCCCTGATCACCCCCTGTCATTGATCACCCCCCTGTCATTGATCACCCCCCTGTAAGGCTGCATTCAGATGTCCGTATGATTTTTACGGATCCACTGATACATGGATCGGATCCGCAAAACACATACGGACATCTGAATGGAGCCTTATAGGGGGGTGATCAATGACAAGGGGGTGATCACCCCAAATAGACTCCCTGATCACCCCCCTGTCATTGATCACCCCCCTGTAAGGCTCCATTCAGACATTTTTTTGGCCCAAGTTAGCGAATTTTTTTTTTTTTTTCTTACAAAGTCTCATATTCCACTAACTTGTGACTTCTTCTCACGCTTTAGGGCCCCTAGAATGCCAGGGCAGTATAAATACCCCACATGTGACCCCATTTCGGAAAGAAGACACCCCAAGGTATTCCGTGAGGGGCATATTGAGTCCATGAAAGATTGAAATTTTTGTCCCAAGTTAGCGGAAAGGGAGACTTTGTGAGAAAAAAAATATATATCAATTTCCGCTAACTTGTGCCAAAAAAAAAAAAATTCTATGAACTCGCCATGCCCCTCATTGAATACCTTGGGGTGTCTTCTTTCCAAAATGGGGTCACATGTGGGGTATTTATACTGCCCTGGCATTCTAGGGGCCCTAAAGCGTGAGAAGAAGTCTGGGATCCAAATGTCTAAAAATGCCCTCATAAAAGGAATGTGGGCCCCTTTGCGCATCTAGGCTGCAAAAAAGTGTCACACATCTGGTATTGCCGTACTCAGGAGAAGTTGGGCAATGTGTTTTGGGGTGTCATTTTACATATACCCATGCTGGGTGAGATAAATATCTTGGTCAAATGCCAACTTTGTATAAAAAAATGGGAAAAGTTGTCTTTTGCTGAGATATTTCTCTCACCCAGCATGAGTATATGTAAAAAGACACCCCAAAACACATTGCCCAACTTCTCCTGAATACGGCGATATCACATGTGTGACACTTTTTTGCAGCCTAGGTGGGCAAAGGGGCCCACATTCCAAAGAGCACCTTTCGGATTTCACAGGTCATTTACCTACTTACCACACATTAGGGCCCCTAGAATGCCAGGGCAGTATAACTACCCCACAAGTGACCCCATTTTGGAAAGAAGACACCCCAAGGTATTCCGTGAGGGGCATGGCGAGTTCCTATAATTTTTTTTTTTGTCACAAGTTAGCGGAAAATGATGATTTTTTTTATTTTTTATTTTTTTCCTTACAAAGTCTCATATTCCACTAACTTGTGACAAAAAATAAAAACTTCCATGAACTCACTATGCCCATCACGAAATACTTTGGGGTGTCTTCTTTCCAAAATGGGGTCACTTGTGGGGTAGTTATACTGCCCTGGCATTTTAGGGGCCGAATGCGTGAGAAGTGGTTTGAAATCAAAATCTGTAAAAAATGGCCGGTGAAATCCGAAAGGTGCTCTTTGGAATGTGGGCTTCTTTGCCCACCTAGGCTGCAAAAAAGTGTCACACATCTGGTATCCCCGTACTCAGGAGAAGTTGGGTAATGTGTTTTGGGGTGTATTTTTACATATACCCATGCTGGGTGAGAGAAATATCTTGGCAAAAGACAACTTTTCCCATTTTTTTATACAAAGTTGGCATTTGACCGAGATATTTATCTCACCCAGCATGGGTATATGTAAAATGACACCCCAAAACACATTGCCCAACTTCTCCTGAGTATGGAGATACCACATGTGTGACACTTTTTTGCAGCCTAGGTGGGCAAAGGGGCCCACATTTCAAAGAGCACCTTTCGGATTTCACCGGCTATTTTTTACAGATTTTGATTTCAAACTACTTACCACACATTTGGGCCCCTAGAATCCCAGGGCAGTATAACTACCCCACAAGTGACCCCATTTTGGAAAGAAGACACCCCAAGGTATTCGCTGATGGGCATAGTGAGTTCATGGAAGTTTTTATTTTTTGTCACAAGTTAGTGGAATATGAGACTTTGTAAGAAAAAAAAAATCATCATTTTCCGCTAACTTGTGACAAAAAATAAAAAATTCTAGGAACTCGCCATGCCCCTCACATAATACCTTGGGGTGTCTTCTTTCCAAAATGGGGTCACTTGTGGGGTAGTTATACTGCCCTGGCATTCTAGGGGCCCAAATGTGTGGTAAGTAGTTTGAAATTAAAATCTGTAAAAAATGGCCGGTGAAATCCGAAAGGTGCTCTTTGGAATGTGGGCCCCTTTGCCCACCTAGGCTGCAAAAAAGTGTCACACATGTGGTATCTCCGTATTCAGGAGAAGTTGGGCAATGTGTTTTGGGGTGTCATTTTACATATACCCATGCTGGGTGAGATAAATATCTTGGTCAAATGCCAACTTTGTATAAAAAAAAATGGGAAAAGATGTCTTTTGCCAAGATATTTCTCTCACCCAGCATGGGTATATGTAAAATGACACCCCAAAACACATTGCCCAACTTCTCCTGAGTACGGAGATACCACATGTGTGACACTTTTTTGCAGCCTAGGTGGGCAAAGGGGGCCACATTCCAAAGAGCACCTTTCGGATTTCACCGGCCATTTTTTACAGATTTTGATTTCAAACTACTTACCTCACATTTGGGCCCCTAGAATGCCAGGGCAGTATAACTACCCCACAAGTGACCCTATTTTGGAAAGAAGACACCCCAAGGTATTCGCTGATGGGCATAGTGAGTTCATAGAAGTTTTTATTTTTTGTCACAAGTTAGTGGAATATGAGACTTTGTAAGAAAAAAAAAAATCAAAAAAAAAATCATCATTTTCCGCTAACTTGTGACAAAAAATAAAAAGTTCTATGAACTCACTATGCCCATCAGCGAATACCTTAGGATGTCTACTTTCCGAAATGGGGTAATTTGTGGGGTGTTTGTACTGTCTGGCCATTGTAGAACCTCAGGAAACATGACAGGTGCTCAGAAAGTCAGAGCTGCTTCAAAAAGTGGAAATTCACATTTTTGTACCATAGTTTGTAAACGCTATAACTTTTACCCAAACCATTTTTTTTTTTACCGAAACATTTTTTTTTTATCAAAGACATGTAGAACAATAAATTTTGAGAAAAATTTATATATGGATGTCGTTTTTTTTGCAAAATTTTACAACTGAAAGTGAAAAATGTCGTTAAATTTCGATTAATAACAAAAAAAGTAAAAATGTCAGCAGCAATGAAATACCACCAAATGAAAGCTCTATTAGTGAGAAGAAAAGGAGGTAAAATTCATTTGGGTGGTAAGTTGCATGACCAAGCAATAAACGGTTAAAGTAGTGTAGGTCAGAAGTGTAAAAAGTGGCCTGGTCATTAAGGGTGTTTAAGCTATGGGGGCTGAGGTGGTTAAGAAGTATGTTAAGGATTCAGGTAAAGATTGGGATATAAAGTTGCCGCTAGTGCTCATGGCTATTAGAGCCACTCACAGTGCTGCAACCAAGATGTCTCCCTTTGAGTTGATGACGGGAAGGAGAATGATACTTCTGCAACATCTGTTGTATTGCACATCAGATCATAACCTGATCAATGCAGCCACGATACATCAGTATGTGGAGGATCTTCGTAAGTATCTTCAACATGCGTTTGTGTTCGCGCAGAAGAACCTTGAGAAAGCAGCCGTAATTACTAAGACTTATTATGATTTGAAAACTACCAAGGAGTATGAGGTAGGATATACAGTACAGACCAAAAGTTTGGACACACCTTTTCATTCAAAGAGTTTTCTTTGATGCCTATGAAGGCATCAAAACTATGAATTAACACATTTGGAATTATATACATAACAAACAAGTGTGAAACAACTGAAAATATGTCATATTCTATGTTCTTCCAAGTAGCCAACTTTTGCTTTGATTACTGCTTTGCACACTCTTGGCATTCTCTTGATGAGCTTCAAGAGGTAGTCCCCTGAAATGGTCTTCCAACAGTCTTGAAGGAGTTCCCAGAGATGCTTAGCACTTGTTGGCCCTTTTGCCTTCACTCTGCGTTCCAGCTCACCCCAAACCATCTCGATTGGGTTCAGGTCCGGTGACTGTGGAGGCCAGGTCATCTGGCGCAGCACCCCATCACTCTCCTTCATGGTCAAATAGCCCTTACTTTCAAAGTTTTCCCAATTTTTCAGCTGACTGACTGACCTTAATTTCTTATAGTAATGATGGCCACTCGTTTTTCTTTACTTAGCTGCTTTTTTCTTGCCATAATACAAATTCTAACAGTCTATTCAGTAGGACTATCAGCTGTGTATCCACCTGACTTCTCCTCAACGCCACTGATGGTCCCAACCCCATTTATAAGGCAAGAAATCCCACTTATTAAACCTGACAGGGCACACCTGTGAAGTGAAAACCATTTCAGGGGACTACCTCTTGAAGCTCATCAAGAGAATGCCAAGAGTGTGCAAAGCAGCAATCAAAGCAAAAGGTGGCTACTTTGAAGAACCTAGAATATAACATATTTTCAGTTGTTTCACACTTGTTTGTTATGTATATTATTCCACATGTGTCAATTCATAGTTTTGATGCCTTCAGTGTGAATCTACAATTTTCATAGTCATGAAAATAAAGAAAACTCTTTGAATGAGAAGGTGTGTCCAAACTTTTGGTCTGTACTGTATAGTGTATCTCTATAATTTTGCCTGGGATCGGGTAAAAGAGAGAAAGTTCCTTCACTCTTGGAAAGATCCATATGATATCATCGATAAAATATCACCTGAAGTTTATAAGGTGAAAATTGATACAAAAGATGGTTTCATAGAGAAATGGATCCATGTAAATAAATTGCAGGTGTGTCACCTGAGATCACAATTGAGAATCATAGAAGGTAATGCTGAAGAAGAGAATTACCGTAATAAGGATTTCGTTAAAATATGATAAAAAAATTGACATTTCTCTCAGCTCCCAGATTTTTCAGATTCAGTTTCTTTGCAAAGTATTAATACATAACAAAGCCAGGGAAACTGTATATATCAAATTATTAAGAATATATATTTATACTCTCATTTTCATTAATAGAAAAATGGCGGTCTGAACCAAGACGTGATCCACCAAGACGATGATGACACCCAAAGATGCAGCCGTTGTATGGATGGTGTTGATCCGTGATATCCCGTTCAAGACGGAATCTGTCAGAGAACTGGATCCTTCAGCAGGAATCATGCAACTGATGTTCCAGGATTCATATTGACAGAGGGGAAAAGTTGAAAGCCAAAAATCTTTGTGAAGTTGGATCCAAGGACATTCATTGAATGAAACTACCAATTCTAGTTTGGGAAAGGTACCAGACTGTATATGATGCATGTGAACAGAGATTGCGGTAATAATGGCATGATCCATGCCAAATCAAGCTCTAACCTGCATGCCCAGACCAATGGACACGGAATTTGTATGAAGAGGTATCTTTCAAGGATCTAAACATTTGATACAAAGAAAAGATTCAGATGAAAAATTGATGGACAGAATTCCAGGGAAAGACAATACCTTTCTCATCAGGATGGATGGAAAGGGGATAACCTCTTTCAAAGTAGAATATGTATTTTGATGGACATAAAAATTCTTCTGACCTTTTTCCCGGTTATGTCCAGTAAAGGCTGAAATGACGGAAAAAGGGGAGGGAACTATTGGGGATAAAAAGAGTCAATAGTATAAGGCCTATACAAATGTATGGACATAAACATTAAGAGAAGCCATCTTGTCTGGTCTTGTAAAGAGCAGAATGAGTTCAAAATCTTTGGACTGGAAATCACTAGACAAGAGATTAAGGATTTATTAAGAAACTTTATGTGCAAACTGAAGAATGTTTGCATAGTCTGCTTTTGTGTGGAAGAGGTTTAGATAGATGCAATAAAATTGCCTCATGCATTTACACAAATTGAACAATGGGTAAAAGGTCCAGAGATTTAGATTTATTTATTTATTTTCTCAATGAATAGAAAGAGAGTAATTAACATCATTAGATGTTATATCCTACCTGTTATTATGTTAAGATATAGAAAGTAAAGTATAATCATATAAGTGCCTTATATATAGGAATATTCATGGTATCTATTACAGAAATAGGTGAACTTCTTGTATAGTCTAAATGTGTATGTTACTGTATCACTGTGGGGAGTTAATCATTTCAGTCTCAGGTGTTCTTTCAGAAGGATTGTAGAGAGAGATCATGAAAAAATAGTGTTTGTCTTCACTCTAAGACAATATGCC
Organism: Bufo bufo; assembly: GCF_905171765.1. NCBI lineage: Eukaryota > Metazoa > Chordata > Amphibia > Anura > Bufonidae > Bufo > Bufo bufo. The sequence goes on from NC_053393.1 coordinate 437,499,678, forward strand.
AAAGTATCACCAGAAACTGTTTTTCTCTCCCAATGAATAGAAAAGGGTCTTTATAGTATTTGTCTTTATTAAATGGGTTTATTCCAGGATTTAGAAATATAATGGATGTCTGGTGGAGTGGTATACAAAGATGTCTATGTGAATAGAGGGCTAAATCTTGATACACATTCTTATTTGCTTCTATTGTTAGGAAATGTTGTCCCAAAGATTAGGTCAAAAGTCAATCTTGTTTTCTCTCTTTTAAGGAAAATATAAGAATTAGTTGTGCTTGTAAAATTTACTCATAGATCTCGCATGCCATCTAGTGGTAGAGTAAAATTAAGATATTAATTATGAAATAGGTGGGTGGAGTTATAAGTTGATGTCACTAGTTAATGATGAAACCTGACTAGTCCTATTTTGTAAATGGAATAAAAAGTCAGCATGAGCTGATAGAGGGATCATCTTCATGAGCTTCACCATCATCGTCCTGATCATCTTCCATCCACTTCTTTATCCATCCATCCATCCATCTGAATGATCACCTATCCAGCTATTAGAGGCAGCCATTTTGAAAATTCCTTCCAGTCAATTACCACACTCCGAGAGGAGATAGGTGTCAAGGAAGATGAGGGAAGGAAAGCAAACCAAACACAACTAACAGGTAACAAAACACCAGGCTAGGTCCCATAGCTAAGGAACAGGGAAAGGTCACCACCTGACAAACCCTAATCCTTTCACTGTCTGCTAACCACATGAACAAATCCCAATGGTAGAAGTGTTCATGTACATGAACCTAATACCTGCTGCAACTGAAACAAACCCTAGGCTAGGGAGCAGGCGATAAGACAACCGGTTCCTTGCACGAGATGAAGGAACCAGTGTCTTCCTGAGGCCTAGCCAGGAAATACAACAAAGGGGAAGAAAAGAGGACATCTCAAGACGGACTGAGAGCAGGAGATCCACCAAGCACCAGCAGAGAACTCCAGAAGAAACTATAAACTGCAAGGGCTATAGTGAGAGGCGGAGATAAATAGCATCACTAACTAACAAATGAGCAGAACCTGTGAGGAGGTGGGATTCTGCCCAACACCACAACAAAGCAATCTGTCAGATAGGCTCATGTGCCGCAAGTCTGACAGATCTTCTCAGATCACTCACAGGGCAGGGCATGACAATAGGACTCCACTGAATTATAGTCCTGAATAGAGATGGCATTGAGGCAGGGGTGTGATATACCTATAATATACTTCCTATGTAGTGCATTTGTATTGTGCAGCATTTGTGTGCGGTTGTGCTGAGATACCGCAGCTACACAGAGGGACAAACGCTATTGGAACAACTAATTGCAACTGGTGTGATATAACAGTTGCCCCCAAAATATACTGATTGAGGCAGGGGTGTGATATACCTATAATATAATTTCTATATAGTGCATTTGTATTGTGCAGCATTTATGTGCGGTACTGCTGAGATACCGCAGCTATACAGATGGACAAACGCTATTGGAACAAGTAATTGCAACTGATGTGATATAGCAGTTACCCCCCAAAAAAATTGATTGAGGCAGGGGTGTGGTATACCTATAATATACTTTCTATATAGTGCATTTGTATTGTGCAGCATTTGTATGTGGTTCTGCTGAGATAGCACAGCTATACAGAGGAACAAACGCTATTGGAACAACTAATTGCTACTGGTATGATATAGCAGTTGCCCCCCCAAAAAACTGATTGAGGCAGGGGTGTGATATACCTATTATATAAATTCTATATAGTGCATTTGTATTGTGCAGCATTTGTGTGCGGTTCTGCTGAGATACCGCAGCTATACAGATGGACAAACGCTATTGGAGCAACTAATTGCAACTGGTGTGATATAGCAATTGCCCCCCCAAAAAACTGATTGAGGCAGGGGTGTGATATACCTATAATATACTTTGCATTTAGTGCATTTGTATTGCGCAGCATTTGTGTGCGGTTCTGCTGAGATACCGCAGCTATACAGAGAGACAAACGCTATTGGAACAACTAATTGCAACTGGTGTGATATAGCAGTTGGCCCCCAAAAAAACTGATTGAGTCAGGGTGTGATATACCTATAATATACTTCCTATATAGTGCATTTGTATTGTGCAGCATTTGTGTGCGGTTCTGCTGAGATACCGCAGCTATACAGAGGGACAAATGCTATTGGAGCAACTAATTGCAACTAGTGTGATATACTAGTTGCCCCTCAAAAAAACTGATTGAGGCAGGGGTGTGATATACCTATAATATACTTTCTATATAGTGCATTTGTATTGTGCAGCATTTGTGTGCGATTCTGCTGAGATACCGCAGCTATACAGAGGGACAAACGCTATTGGAACAACTAATTGCAACTGGTATGATATACCAGTTGCCCCCCCAAAAAACTGATTGAGGCAGGGGTGTTATTTACCTATAATATACTTTCTATATAGTGCATTTGTATTGTGCAGCATTTGTATGCAGTTCTGCTGAGATACCGCAGCTATACAAAGGGACAAATGCTATTGGAACAACTAATTGCAACTGGTGTGATATAACAGTTCCCCCCAAAAAATACTTATTGAGGCAGGGGTGTGATATACCTATAATATAATTTCTATATAGTGCATTTGTATTGTGCAGCATTTATGTGCGGTACTGCTGAGATACCGCAGCTATACAGAAGGACAAACGCTATTGAAACAAGTAATTGCAACTGATGTGATATAGCAGTTGCCCCTCCAAAAAAACTGATTGAGGCAGGGGTGTGGTATACCTATAATATACTTTCTATATAGTGCATTTGTATTGTGCAGCATTTGTGTGCAATTCTGCTGAGATACCGCAGCTATACAGAGGGATAAACGCTATTGGAACAACTAATTGCAACTGGTATGATAAAGCAGTTTCCCCCACCCAAAAAAACTGATTGAGGCAGGGGTGTGATATACCTATAATATACATTCTATTTAGTGCATTTGTATTGTGCAGCATTTGTGTGTGGTTCTGCTGAGATACCGCAGCTATACAGAGGGACAAACGCTATTGGAACAACTAATTGCAACTGGTGTGATATAGCAGTTTACCCCCAAAAAAACAGATTGAGGCATGGGTGTGATATACCTATAATATACTTCCTATATAGTGCATTTGTATTGTGCAGCATTTGTGTGCGGTTCTGCTGAGATACCGCAGCTATACAGAGGGACAAACATTATTGGAACAACTAATTGCAACTGGTATGATATACCAGCTGCCCCCCAAAAAAACTGATTGAGGCAGGGGTGTGATTTACCTATAATATACTTTCTATATAGTGCATATGCATTGTGCAGCATTTGTGTGCAGTTCTGCTGAGATACCACAGCTATACAGAGGGAAAAACGCTATTGGAACAACTAATTGCAACTGGTGTGATATACCTTGTTGCCCCCGAAAAATACTGATTGAGGCAGGGGTGTGATATACCTATAATAAAATTTCTATATAGTGCATTTGTATTGTGCAGCATTTATGTGCGGTACTGCTGAGATATACAGAGGGAAAAACGCTATTGGAACAAGTAATTGCAACTGATGTGATATAGCAGTTACCCCCTAAAAAACTGATTGAGGCAGGCGTGTCATATACCTATAATATACTTTCTATTTAGTGCATTTATATTGTGCAGCATTTGTGTGCGGTTCTGCTGAGATACCGCAGCTATACAGAGGGACAAACGCTATTGGAACAACTTATTACAACTGGTGTGATATATCAGTTGCCCCCCAAAAAAACTGATTGAGCCAGGGGTGTTATATACCTATAATATACTTTCTATATAGTGCATTTGTATTGTGCAGCATTTGTGTGTGGTTGTGCTGAGATACCGCAGCTATACAGATGGATAAACGCTAATAGAACAACTAATTGCAACTGGTGTGATATACCAGTTGCCCCCCAAAAAAACTGATTGAGGCAGGAGTGTGATATACCTATGATATAATTTCCATATAGTGCATTTGTATTGCGCAGCATTTGTGTGCGGTTCTGCTTAGATACCGCAGCTATACAGAGGGACAAACGCTATTGGAACATCTAATTGCAACTGGTGTGATATAGCAGTTGCCCCAAATGAAAACTGATTGAGCCAGGGGTGTGATATACCTATAATATACTTTCTATATAGTGCATTTGTATTGTGCAGCATTTATGTGCGGTTCTGCTGAGATACCGCAGCTATACAGAGGGACAAACGCTATTGGAACAACTAATTGCAACTGGTATGATATTCCAGTTGCCCCCAACAAAAACTGATTTAGGCAGGGGTGTGATATACCTATAATATACTTTCTATATAGTGCATTTGTAATGTGCAACATTTGTGTGCGGTTCTGCTGAGATACCGCAGCTGTACAGAGGGACAAAGGCAATTGGAATAACTAATTGCAACTGATGTGATATAACAGTTGCCCCCAAAAAATACTGATTGAGGCAGGGGTGTGATATACCTATAATATAATTTCTATATAGTGCATTTGTATTGTGCAGCATTTGTGTGCGGTTCTGCTTAGATACCGCAGCTATACAGAGTGACAAACGCTATTGGAACATCTAATTGCAACTGATGTGATATACGTGTTGCCCCAAAATAAACCGATTAAGGGGTTCTATATACCTGCTTCTACAAATACTGCTCTTCTATAGGGCCTTTGTCACATGGTCAATTAGAAAATGACAGGCAGAGGAAGAGTTAGGCCATTCCGCAGGGGTGGTAGTGTTCGGGCAGGTGCACCAGGCCGGAGCCTAAGTGGGAAGTTGGAGAAGGTGCGTACGATTACGTCAAAGGACCTACCAGAGTTGCTTGAGTGGCCTTCCGCTTCTGGACCCTACTCATCCTCTGTATCAGCACCCTCCTCACTCTCTGCTGTGCGCACCTCCACCACCATTACCCCTCCACTGGAGTTAGAGGAATTATTTTCCCATCCATTCCCAGACCTTACCGATGCGCAGCCATTCTTGGCATCTGATCAGGAAGAGGAGGTAGCAATGGCCGCCACCCAACTGTCTGATGACAGTACCCAGATTAGCCCAAGTAGGGTTGTCCCCGCTGTTGCTGCCTACTTCAAGATCGCTAACTTCACTGGTGGTGAAGGTGACGATGATGACGTGTCGATGGATGTCATGTGGGTGCCCACAAGAAAGGAAGAGGATGGGAGTTCACAGGGAGAGACGGAGCAGCAGATAGTGAGGAGAAGCAGGCAGAACTCGCAGTGCACAGGAGGCAAAAAGCAGACTGCAAATGTATCTGGAGCCATCCACCATGCACGGTCACATCTGGCGCTCCCAGGACGCCAGCACATGGCTCAGCAGTGTGGGCTTTTTTTAACGTGTCAGCTGCTGACAATAGTTTTGCAGCCTCATGCTGTCAACGCATATCTGCAGCCTCATGCTGTCAACGCATAAGTCGAGGTAAGCCCAACACTCACCTAAGGACGACCGCCTTACGAAGGCACCTGGCCTCCCATCACCGAGCCCAGTGGGAGCAACACTGTCAGAACCCACAAAGCCACACTTCCAGCACTCCATGTCCTGCCTCTTCTCCTCCTACTCCTCTCTCCTCCCATTTGTCCTCCACTCCACCTTCCACCGTGCTGTTGTCGCATTCATCTGGAAAAAGGCAGGCTTCCGTGGCCCAAATGTTCGAACGTAAAAAGTCGATGATGCCGGATAACTCTCTTGCCCAATGGCTGACCGCCGGCTTGTCGGAACTCCTAGCCCGCCAACTACTGCCATATAAACTGGTAGACTCGGAGGCCTATAGAAAATTTGTTGTCATTGGCACACCGCAAGGAAATATTTCTCCCAGAATGGCATCCCAGAGCTATATAGCCATGTTCAGCGGCAAGTGAATGTATCTCTGGCACACAGTGTCGGTGCCAAGATACGTCTGACCACAGACACGTGGTCTAAACAAACACGGGCAGTGAAGGTACATAACTTTTACTGCCCACTGGGTGAACCTTCTGACGGCTGTCAAGCATGCAACCTGTGGCACCCGTGTGGATTTGGTGTTACCGCCACGGATGTGTCACGATGCGGTGTTCTGGGAAGCGGGGACGGCCGGGGCACGCTGGCGTCATCAGCACGCCCGGCGTCATCCATTCCCATGACAACCGCAATAGGGCTGAGCACCGAGCTGATCACTCGGCGCTCGGCTGCATCAGAACTAAGGAGTCATGTGAAGTTGGCCACATCACATGACTCCACCAGCGCTTTATTTAAACAGGCAATCTGCTGGCCACAGATTGCCTGTTATTGAGGTCCTTCCTGCATGATACTCACCTGGTTTGTTTGTTCCTGCTTGGCTTCAAATTTCCCATCCATCTCATCCTCTGGTCCTGGCGTGCTCTCCTGGTTTGACTTAGGCTTGTCCTGACGATTCTCTGCTTGCTCCTCCAGTACCTTTTCTGCTCTCTAGGTTTTGACGTGGCTTGTTTGACCTTTCTGTTTATGTGTTGTTTGTCTTCCCTGCACTATCCTAGCTTGGTTTGTCGACCAGTTGTCCCTTGTCGCTAGGACTTGCGAGGCAAGTAGGCAGGGATGGGGGGGTGGAGTTCAGTAGTCACTACCCCACCCCCTGTGTGTGTGTGTGACAGGATGCATGGATGCATGCAGGCCTGCCTCTTCTTTTCCTCCTCCTACTCCATCCTCCGTCTCCTCCTCGGCTGACTCCTCCTTTTCCACAGCTACCGCCTCTTCCGCTGCACCCCCCCTAGCTCCGCAGAACCTATTCGACGTGCCAGATGAGACGTTGCCATGCTATGCTGTTGTGCCTGGAAGCCAAGAGTCCTGCACTGCTTTCAGCTCTGCGGTCACAGGCCGATCATGTCACGGATGGTGTTGCAGAAAAATAGAAGTCACAAATAAAGATCCAACTGACTTGATCCCAAACTAAGGAACATATGGGTGAGCCCTACAAAAAGCCCTAGAGCTCTCCCTGACTGCTCAGCCCATGCAAAGATCTTAATGATAGAAAGTTGCATGCCCCCGTACCTAGACTGAGTAACACCTGAAAACCCTATAATAGTGAGAGGACACGACCACCGGCTCCCTGCACTCAATACGGAGGGAGTCAGGGTCACCTAGAATCAAGCCAACAGGAAAACACAAATAAAGGAATAGACTTATCTGAGGAACCAGCAGTTGTAGCATTTAGCAGTGAGCACAATCCAGGAAGTGGCATAAACCGCAAAGTGAAGCAGTATGGGAGGGGATATAAAGGGAGGCGATCACTGCTAATAGATGACAGCTGGGAGAGGGAGGAGAGATGACAAAACGAAACCAAAACAAAAGAACATCATGCAAGAGGTACTGAAGAACGTCTGTCTGGCGGTGACAGTACCCCTCCCTCTACGAGTGGACTTCGGACACTCAGAGCCCACCTTCACAGGATGGGACCTATGGAAAGCCCTGATAAGATGAGTGGCCTTAATGTCCGCCACTGGGACCCACATCCTCTCCTCAGGACCATAACCCTCCCAATGAACGAGGTACTGGAGAGAACCGCGGATAATACGAGAATCCACAATCCTAGAGACCGGAAATTCAGGATTACCATCAACCAAAATCGAAGGAGGAGGCAAAGAGGAGGGTACAGTGGGTTGGACATAAGGTTTTAATAGGGACTTGTGAAAAACATTATGGATCTTCCAAGTCTGAGGAAGATCAAGACGGAAAGCAACTGGATTGATGACGGACAAGATCTTGTAAGGCCCAATAACCTTGGGACCCAACTTCCAGGAGGGAACCTTCAATTTGATATTCTTAGTAGACAACCAAACCAGATCACCCACATTCAGGTCCGGACCAGGCACACGTCTCTTATCCGCCACACGCTTATATCTCTCACTCATGCTCTTTAGATTACCCTGAATCTTTTGCCAAATAGATGACAAAGACGAGGAAAATCTCTCCTCATCAGGTAAACCAGAAGACCCCTCTCCAGAGAATGTCCCAAACTGCGGATGAAACCCATATGCACCAAAAAATGGTGACGGTTATTTAAAGCAAACTCAGCAAGGGACAAAAAAGAACACCAATCCTCCTGATTCTCTGTCACAAAACAGCGCAAGATATGTCTCCAGATTCTGATTGACGCGCTCGGTCTGGCCATTCGACTGTGGGTGAAAAGCAGAAGAGAATGACAACCGAACCCCCAAGCGAGAACAGAAAGCCTTCCAGAATCTGGAAACAAACTGCGTGCCCTTATCTGAGACTATGTCTGAAGGAATGCCATGCAATTTGACAATGTAGTCAACAAATGCTTGGGCCAGCGTTTTAGCATTGGGTAACCCAGGAAAAGGAATGAAATGTGCCATTTTGCTAAAACGGTCCACCACCACCAGAATCACAGTCTTCCCCGAGACCCGATGGCCGTGAATGAGGGACCTTGTCACGAGCGCAGGTCTCTCAGGCTGTCACAAAACCTTCAACCGTCTTACTAAGAGCCGGCCACCAGAATCTCAGAGCAATGAGATCCACTGTGGCTCTACCCCCCGGGTGCCCAGCAAGGGCAGTATCGTGGTGCTCCTTAAAAACCTTGTGTGGTAAAGCGAGAGGCACAAACAACCTCCCAGGAGGACAAAGATCAGGAGCCTCTGCCTGGGCTGCCTGAACCTCTGCCTCCAATTCAGAATAAAGAGCAGAGACGACCACCCCTTCAGCCAAAATGGGACCCGGGTCTTCAAAGTTCCCCCCTCCCGGAAAACAACTTGACAGGGCATCAGCCTTCACATTCTTAACCCCAGGGCGGAACGTGACAACAAAATTAAACCTTGAAAAGAACAAAGACCATCTGGCCTGTCTCGGGTTCAGACGCTTGGCTGACTTCAAGTAGGCCAGATTCTTATGGTTGGTAAACACGGTAATAGGGTGTCTGGCTCCCTCTAGCCAATGGCGCCATTCCTCAAAAGCTAACTTGATGGCCAACAACTCCCTATCTCCCACATTGTAATTTCTCTCTGCGGAGGAGAGTTTCTTCGAGAAAAAGGCACACGGTCGCCATTTGGCAGGAGAGGGACCCTGAGACAAGACCGCACCCACACCCACCTCAGAAGCCTCCACCTCAACAATGAAGGGCAGAGAGACATCAGGTTGTACCAAGATGGGAGCGGAAGCAAAACTCTCTTTGATACTAGAAAAGGCCTTACACGCATCTACCGACCGGGAGGAAAAATCTACCCCCTTTTTAGTCATGTCAGTGAGTGGCTTAACAACAGAGGAATAATTCAAAATGAACTTCCTGTAATAATTGGCAAAACCCAAAAAGCGCATCAGCGCCTTCTGATTCTCAGGAAGCTCCCAATCAAGCACAGCACGGACCTTCTCAGGGTCCATGCGAAAACCAGAAGCGGAGAGAAGAAAACCCAGAAATTGAATTTCTGGATCCGCAAACACACATTTTTCCAGTTTAGCGTACAATTTATTCTCCCGCAGAATGAGCAAGACCTGACGTAGGTGGTCCCTATGAGTTTTGAAATCAGGAGAAAAAATCTAAATGTCATCTAGATACACTAGTACAAATTTCCCCATTAAATGATAAAAAATGCTGTTCACAAAATGTTGGAAGACGGCTGGAGCATTCATCAAACCAAAAGGCATAACCAAATTCTCAAAATGGCCCTCAGGGGTATTGAAGGCCGTCTTCCATTCGTCCCCTTCCCTGACCCTGACCAGGTTGTATGCCCCTCTTAAATCCAACTTAGAAAAAACTTTAGCCCCAACAATCTGGTTAAACAGGTCCGGGATCAGAGGAAGCGGATAAGGGTCACGAATTGTGATACTGTTCAGCTCCCTGAAATCCAGACATGGTCTTAAAGAACCATCTTTTTTCTTAACAAAAAAAAACCAGCGGCCACAGGTGACTTCGAGGGTCGGATGTGTCCCTTTCTCAGGCTCTCAGAGATATAAGTACGCATAGCGACCCTTTCAGGTTGAGAGAGATTGTATAAACGAGATTTAGGCAGCTTGGCGCCTGGGATAAGATTAATAGGGCAATCGTACTCCCGGTGAGGGGGCAGCTCCTGGACACCACTCTCTGAAAACACATCCGAAAATTCAGAGAGAAAAGATGGTACAGTCTTAGTAGAAACCTCTGAAAGAGACGTCGAGAGTCAATTCTCTCTCCAACCGTTTATTTGCCTCGCTTGCCAATCAATGGTGGGGTTATGTTTAGTGAGCCAGGGTAGCCCCAACACTAGAGGAGTAGGTAATCCGCTTAGGATGAAACAAGACACATCCTCAACATGAGCATCACCCACAGTCAAACGGATATTGTGAACTATGCCCTTTAATGATTGTTGAGAAAGCGGAACGGAATCGATAGCAAAAACAGGTATATCCTTTCCCAAAGTGCATACCTGTAAACCATGTGTTATAGCAAATTGATTATCAATGAGATTGACCGCTGCTCCACTATCTACAAAAATCTCACAAACAATGCTCTCTAGCGCCACCCTGGCAGGTAGGACAAAACGGGAACTACAAGCAAATGGAAAACCTTCAATTTCCGCATCAACCTTTCCAATAGTAACAGATGGAACGTTTTTAGAGGACTTTTTTCTTTTTGTTTCTTTATTACCCTCAAAAAAACTCCCTGAATCTCCTAGAGGGACAAACATCTGCCAAATGATTTATACCTCCACAACAGAAACAAACTCTCATTTGAGAGCTGAATCCTTTATTATTTGAGGCAAGCAAACCCAGCTGCCTGTATTCCGACTCAGAGGGGATTGAGAGAGACTGAGGCCCCTGCGCACTGAATGAGACCGCCCCACTGTCCTTGGACTGAATATGACAGGAAGGAGTGATCTCTCCTCTCTCTCTAAGACGCCTGTCAATACGAACAGCCCGAGACATGGCAGACTCCAAGGAGGCAGGTCTCTCATGAAAGGCAAATGCATCTTTTAATCCCTCCGAAAGACCATGGCAAAATTGACTTCGGAGTGCAGCATCATTCCAACCAGTATCAGCTGCCCATCTCCGAAATTCTGAACAGTATATCTCTGCGGACTGTTTACCCTGGCATAAAAGACGCAGTTTAGATTCAGCCAGAGCAATACGATCCGGATCATCATATATCTGACCCAGGGCTACAAGAAATTCATCCACCGATTGGAGGGGCTGTGCCCCCACCGGTAGCGAAAAAGCCCAAGACTGAGCGTTATCCCTGAGCAGCGAGATGATGATCCCCACCCTCTGCTCCTCATCACGAGAGGAAAGAGGAAGTAGGCGAAAATGGAGTTTGCAAGCCTCTCTAAAACGAACAAAATTCTCACTACCCCCGGAGAACGTATCCGGAAGCGAGATCTTAGGCTCAGAACAAACTCCATGAACGCAAGCAGAACCGGTCACCTGAAACTGAGAGACAGTTTTACGGAGATCTGCTACCTCCAATGAAAGACCCTGCATGCGGTCTATCAAGGCTGAAACCAGATCCATGCTTTAAACCGGTTATGGCGGTTTATAATGTCACGGATGGTGTTGCAGAAAACTAGAAGTCCCAAATAAAGATCCAACTGACTTTATCCCAAACTAAGGAACATATGGGTGAGCCCTACAAAAAGCCCTAGAGCTCTCCCTGTCTGCTCAGCCCATGCAAAGATCTTAATGATAGAGAGTTGCATGCCCCCGTACCTAGACTGAGTAACACCTGAAAACCCTATAATAGTGAGAGGACACGACCACCGGCTCCCTGCACTCAATACGGAGGGAGTCAGGGTCACCTAGAATCAAGCCAACAGGAAAACACAAATAAAGGAATATACTTATCTGAAGAACCAGCAGTTGTAGCATCTAGCAGTGAGCACAATCCAGGAAGTGGTATAAACCGCAAAGTGAAGCAGTATGGGAGGGGATATAAAGGGAGGCGATCACTGCTAATAGATGACAGCTGGGAGAGGGAGGCGAGATGACAAAACGAAACCAAAACAAAAGAACATCATGCAAGAGGTACTGAAGAACGTCTGTCAGAACTTCTCAGAGATCTGGCGGTGACAGATCAGTGGCTAACCCGGCTGAATTTGACAGTTGGTAAAGTGGTGTGCGACAACGGTGCCAATCTGCTGATCGCACTGAAACACAAAATGTGCCGTGCATGGCACATGTCCTGAACTTCGTTGCCAAATACCCCAGGGTCCAGGATGTCTTGCGGCAGGCGAGGAAAATCTCTGGCCATTTTAGAAGATCTTACACGGCCATAGCTTGCCTTTCTGACGCTCAGCGGCGACACCATTTGCCCATCAGACTTCTGATTAGTGACTTCCCGATGCGCTGGAACTCCAACTTGTATATGCTTGATAGGCTGCTCCAGCAAAAACATGCCGTTAACGACTAGCTGTACGATTTCTGCGGCAGGACAGGTTATGGGAGCTTGTTTTTTTTTCACAGGGCCAGTGACTGCTCATGCGCGACGCATGCAGACTTCTGCAGCCATTTGATGAGATCACCAAACTGGTCAGTCGCAGCCAGGGCGCCATCAATGACATCGTACCTTACGCCTTCTTTCTGGAGCATGCATTGCGTCATGTCATTGATCAAGCCGTCGAGGAGCAGGAAGATGAGGAAGTAGCAATGCTGAATAAATTCCCAGGGGGGCTACTCCATCTGAGACACGTCAGCAGGAGTCTGGAGAGGAGTCAGAGGAGAATGGTGCCGGGGGGGAGGAGGAGGAGGAGCAAGAAGAGCAGGTTTTAAACTTTTCTGGGATCCCTGGTGTTGTTCGTGGATGGGGGGAGGATACCGAGGAAGACACTCTCCTGGGCGATCAGCAGGAGCCAGGACGCTCCACCGCTTCCAATTTAGTGTAAATGGGGGCCTTTATGCTCCAGTGTTTGCAGAGGAACCCCCGTATAAAAAGCATAAAGGGCAAGGACCAGTACTGAGTGGCAACGTACTTAGACCCCCGGTACAAACACAAAATGGGGGACATGTTACCAGAATCACAGAGGGCTGTCAGAATGCAGAATTTCCAGGCCTTGCTTCGAGAGATGCTGCATTCTGCTGTTGCGGGCACTGGCAGAGGAATTCCCACCCACAGAGAAACAGTTGCAAATACCAATCCTACAGCGCATGCAAGAAGAGGGCATTTTGAAGATGTGTCGGTCACTTCAGATATGAGATCATTCTTGCAGCCAACCCATCGACAGTCGCCCTCCGGATCCAGCCTCAGGGAACGCCTAGACTGACAGGTGTCCGACTACATTGGGTTAACGGCCAATGTGGACGCTCTGAGAAGTGAGGAACCCCTTGACTACTGGGTGTGCAGGCTTGACCTGTGGCCAGAGCTGGCACAATTTGCCATGGAACTCTTGGCTTGCCCCTCGTCGAGTGTCCTGTCCGAAAGGCCGTTCAGTGCAGCAGGGGGGATCGTGACCAATAAGCGCACTCGCATAGCTCATGACAGTGTGGACTACCTCACATTTCTAAAAATTAATGAGGCATGGATCTCGGAGGAATTCAACACCTGTGACAACCACGTTCAATTGAATTTCCTCATGCCAGTCCACACATATCTGCCACCACTCAGAACAAATAATGGTCCATGTCTTATGTAAATACAGCGGCATAAAAGGGATTTTCTGTCCGATGAATGCCTAATGTTAGGGACCTCAGAGGAATTCAACACCTGTGATGACCGCAGGGTTTTTTCAAGAGGGGGGATTTCGTAAGCCATGTTTTTAATCCAATTTTATATTTTTTGTTCTTTTAAACATATGTATTTGACATGTATTTGCACTGGCCTGCAGTAAAATGGATATCCAATAACCGTCTAATATACCTCCAGCCACATAATCACTTGAACTTTTATGTATGGTGAATGCATAATTTTTGGGGCATGTAATCTAACTGGCCAACAGTAAAATTGTTATACGGTGACCGCCTAATGTACCTCCAGCCACATTATCAATTGTTCTTTTCTGTACGGTGAAAGAATCATTTTGGGGGCCTGTAGTCCACTGGCCCGCAGTAAAATTGATATCCATTGACCGTCTAATATACCTCCAGTCACATAATCACTTTTCTTTACGGTGAATGCCTAATTGTTGGGGCCTCGGAGGAATTCAACACCTGTGATGACCACGTATTATCGAATTTCACCTATTATCATTTGAGGTTTATTCAAGAGGGGGGCTTTTGTTAGCCATGTTTATATCAAATTTTATACATATGTATTTGACATTTATTTGTATTGGCCTGCAGTAAAGTTGATATCCAGTGACCATCTAATATACCTCCAGCCACATAATCACTTGTTCTTTTCTGTACATTGAATGAATAATTTTGGGGGCCTGTACTCCACTGGCCTGAAGTAAAATTGCTATCCAATTACCGTCTAATATACCTCCAGCCACATAATCACTTAATGTTTTCTGTCCGGTGAATGCCTAATGTTTGGGGCCTGTATTCCCATGGCCTAAAATAAATTTTTTCTAGGCTCCAGCAGACCACATTTTCGACAATTTCCCTTTAAGTCGCATGAAAATGGCTTCTGATTAAAATACATATTTTTTGTGGGAATTTTTGCCATTGATCCCCCTCTGGTATGTCACTGTCCATATTGTGGGACGATTTGTGCACGTCTTGTAAGTATTTGGTGGCTGCAATAATGACCTGAAGTTTTTTCAGGTTCGCAAGCCATTAAAGTGAATGGGGCCCGCTGCGAAATTGCGGTTTGCAAACATTTGATTGCGTTCGCAAATCGTCCTGGCAGATGTTCGTCCATCACTACCAGTAACTATGACTCTTTTTTTTCTCCCTAAGGTGCATAAGGAGCTGGCGAACCCACCCAGAAGATCAATTGTATCAGGAATGAATGGTCTGAATGACCCTATTTGCAAATATGTGGAACACTTCCTACACCCACTGGTGGAGGAATTACCCTAATATTTGCAAGATACTACGGACATACTGAAGAAGGTGGAAGACATCCATTTGGAACCAAACATGATCATCGCATGTGATGTGGATTCACTCTATACACCTATAAGACATCATGATGGTTTTAAGGCGGCAGAATTTTTTCTACATACTGTAGCAAGGCGCAAGGGTCCGTCATTGACGGAAGGTATGTGTCACTTAGATTCCTGGCCTCGGTGAGGTAAGAGCCGGTAATTTCATGTGTCAGTGGCAGCTAGTGCTGGCTGACATGGTTTTGCTATTTAGTATGGCTGTAAATCCGATCCGGGCCGGCTCTTACTGGGAGCAGCCAAAGTGCAGGGTGGGTGGCTGCTTCCCATGTTCCAAGCTGTGTCTTGGTTTGGGCTATAAAACACAGGCAGCACTGTCAGGTGGTAGGAATTTACTCCTCACTGACAGTGAAGCTCTGTCAGTCTCTGTCAGGCGTGAGAGCAGGTGGTTTCTGCTATGTTCAAGGACATCTGCATTGCTGCATGGTGTGAACAAACACCAGACTCAAGGTGACTGTTTTCCTTGAAACTGACTTTTTGTTTTGCTTATCCTTATGTGTGAATAAACACCGAACTGTTTAAGTTAAAGATGTTGTCATTGCCTCTATACTGCATCCTCAAGTCTGTCTACCAGAGCAAATCCCCACAATACCACCAGTATGGGTAAGAGGAAATGCTAATTTATCTTGTCCCTGTTGGAATATGTCCTAAATTTTTTTCTTGTTTGGGGGGTCCTTCTACCTACAGCTCCAGGGAACTGCAATGGGGGCGTCATGTGTGCCCTCATATGCAAATTTGTTCCTGGGGCTGTGGGAGAGGGAGATCCTCCAGACAGATCCTCTGCTGATGGCAAGTAGGGTCCAATATTGGGGATGCTACATCGATGACATTCTAATCATCTGGCAGGGGACCGAGGAGGAGTTGGGACGATTCATACAAGAACTCAATAAAAATGACAAAAATATAAAACTTACCTTCAAGGTGGGCCGAACAGACATGGAATTGTTCGATGTGGTCTTCCGGGTGGATTCACAAGGACGAATTGGAACTGACCTATATAGGAAGCTGTAAAGGGGGAATATTAGTCACTAATATTTATGCAAATATCAGTGATTAATATTCATAAATAGGAGGAGCCGTCTATTGATGACTCCGCCTATTTATACCTTTATATAATAAATACAATATTTTCACTATACCTTACGCTAATCACTAAGCTATCTGCATGCGCCTTACTAGACTAACTATCGCCAATAACTACACGCCACACAGATAGTTATAAACCAAACATAGTATTTATTAATACCAAACAATACACTATGCACGCAATGCACTAACAATACAGCACTAAATATACAGTACTAAACTACACTACACGTTCCCAAATTCCACCCACAAACTATCTATACAATACACACATTCAATATTAACAGCCCACCCACCTGGTTCTATATACTATCCCTATGGGGTGGACGAAGGTTAACGGTGGTCTACAGGGGTGTAAGCCGACCACAAAGCACAAATACAGTGATAGGACCGCGGCAAGTGAATAGGGTAAATCAGGGATCAGGGCAACAAGGGGTGTACCAGGGGTGTAAAGTGTTACCAGGGGTGTCCAGGGGTAATAGGTAGGGATATAGATAAAGGGTAATAGGGCTAATAAGGGGAGTAGGGTTACCAGGGGTAATAGGACTAATAGGTAGGGATATAGAATAGGGCTAATAAGGGGAGTAGGGTTACCAGGGGTGTATAGGGTAGGGTTACCAGGGGTGTATAGGGTTACCAGGGGTGTATAGGGTTACCAGGGGTATATAGGGTTACCAGGGGTATATAGGGTTAGATAAGGGGCAATAGGGAACAAGGGGTGTATAGGATAGGGTTACCAGGGCTTATATAGGTAGGGATATAGATAAGGGGAGAAATCGTTGGTGGGATAGAGGATATATATATATATATATATATATATATATGATACTTAGTTGCTCGTTCGTCCAGGGGTTGCTCGTTCGTCTAGGGGTTGCTCGTTCGTCCAGGGGGTCTCCTTCAGTGGCGGGGGGGGGGGGCGGCACGGCTCTCTCCCATGTGCTGGGTCCGCCGGATATTTATATCCCGCGGCCCGCACTGCCGCACCACCATTGGAGACACGGCGCAGTGAGATGATGTCACTGAGCTGGCCCGTGCGTCTCCTGAACGCGCGCATCGGCGCCGCCGCGCTACATGCCAACAGGCGGGGGAAGCCTTTGATCCCCCGCCTGTGGTACTCTGCATTCCGGCCAGCGAGATGTTAATTTCGCTGCCGGAATGCGCATAATAGAAGGAGGGGAGGCTTCTCCTCTTCTTCTATCATGTATAATTGTCTCCAGCGGCGCTGGCGACAATTATATCAAAGGGCTCAGATTCTGTGGAATCCGAGTCCTTTGTAATTATCAGGATGACCGGACCTCAGTCCGGTCATTCTGATGCAATCAACCAGATTGCATCTGTGTGAATGCTTGGGGGACATTCACACCGATGCATCTGGTTTCAGGTGTATGGAGGGGGGGGGGGGAATATTGCATAATATATATATATGTGTATGGATGCATGGGGCACATCCATACACATGTATACACAAATATAAGGGACAGATGTATAAACATATATATATATACGCATCTGGGGGCATAAGGAGCACAGTTATATACATGTATATACATCCTAATATGTATACACATGTACATAAGGGGCCACAGCCCTATACATATTATAAAGGGGGATTATAGACATATATAGAACAAGGGGCCACAGTCTATATACTAAGGGGGTACATATTTCCCACAGGGGCCACCATGAGTCCCTGTGGGCACCCATGGGCAAACGTGCACAGATGTTGGGCACATCTGTGCACATCATCCCAGGATATGGTGGTCAATGTATGCATATATACCATACATGCCCGCACGTGTTTGCATGCATGCATGGGTATATATGCATACGTCTCAACCCGTCCTCAACAATCCCCCTGTTGTCGGAAATACGACAATATCTTGGGAGAAGGGTTGAGATATATTTGCCTCCCCCCCTGAACCCCATCTTTGGTGATAGTTCAGGAAGAACTGTAGTGTCCAACAGGTTCTTAGGTACTTAGACATCACCCCTCTAGGTTTCCTCCGACCTGCCGTTCACCGTAACTTACTCCTCCATCCACCGGGCACACTATCTTCTTCTTTAGAACTTTCTTGACCTCTTTTATCTTGATCAGTCCCTCCTACTGTCATCTTGGACTTTCGGAGCGGCTTGACCCTTGCAGTCTTTGACTGGTCTTCCTTATTGGTAACTGTCTTCCGTTGTTAGCCACCCCTGGGGTTGGGGTGACCACACTCTCACTGTCTCTCGGCAATGCTGCCGATCTTCAGGTCCATCCCGCCCCCAAGGAATCTGGAGCGGGTTGACCTTCGCGACCTTAGTCTCTTACTGCGCCAACCTTCAGGTACGACTTTTGCCAACATCTCGTGTTCCGTCTGGGTAGGTGCGGTACTCCCATGGACAGGTTAGTAGGTCTTTACTAGGCAGGTCAGTTCTTTCATTGAGCGGGGTGATATCACGGAACCCAAATTCTAACGGTAGAGAACACCTCTGCCACACTACACATCCAGCCCTTCCCTTATGAACTTCACCGTTACAGGGTTCAAGGTGGCAAATGGCAAACAGAGGGGGCCTGTCCCTGTCGTGCCCTAATCTAATCCCCATTCACACAAAACATATATCCCAATTCCCCTTCTCTAACCCACCTACACCCAAAATTATTTATATACAATACTATGAGGTCTCAGGAGGGGCAGGGTGTACCTCCCAAAACCTCATACGCACCAGTCCAATATCCATCACATAGGGTCTCAGGATAGTTTTGTGATTTTCCATCCTGAATCCCCCACATGAATTGTCCTGTCTTTAGGATCTTCCTCGGCTCCAGGTCTTGGTGAAATCAAGTCCTGAGCCTCCGACGACTGCGTTCGTGAAGTGCTGTCTGGTTCTGGCTTAGTTGGTCCGTTAGTCTCTTGACCCTCCGGTACATCCACCACAGTCCTATGTACATGAGTCCGACCAGAACCAGAAGCACTATCACCGGGTGTATCAGTAAATTGAAAAATGAGGTTGCCTTAGGACTGTATCCGAAAAGACTCTCCCACCATGAGACCTTTGAGTCCTTGTCCAATGTTGTGGCAACCGCTGTAATTTTCGTCCGGTCATGGGTAAGTCGGATGGTGGCCTGTTTCTCTGACTCCCGAAGATGTTGTAAGATTTCTTCCTCTTGGCTGAAGTCCAACAGGAGCTGTTTAAGTTCTTTGCCGAGGCCAAGGGGAATCTTCTGAAGTCTCACGGGAACATCGGGGCGGATGTCGAGTCTTCTTTCCGGGGTAATCGGGGTTCTTCCTTGCTGTTCTGCGACGTCCAGACCTAGAACGGGGCTAAGGGTACAGTACGCTCCGGGGAAGAGTATTCCTCGCTCGGTACAATTAAATCCATAAATTGTATATGACCCATTATTCCCTTGGTACCAACACCAATATCCCTGTCCCAAGTATTTTAAAGAGGACGAAGGTATTGGGTTGACCTTCATCTCACAGGTCCCCTCGGTGTTCCAACACTGGTGCCCAAGCACCCGATCTCGACCACCCTGACATAGGATGGCATCCTCTCTCAACCAACATCCTTCTGTGTCAAACAAAGAAGGATGGCCTTCTTCATAGGTTAGAACGTTCGAGGGAGCTGGGGATGAAGTACCGTTCGGTTGTTCTTCACCGTACCTAGATTGATGGAACTGTATCCCTGTCTGAGGCGACCGGACACAGGTGCCAATGACGAAGCAGTACAGGTTGAATTTCGACATCCATGCCATCGACCCACCAAACCCTATTACCCCCCCTTCACCCAACTCGGAACGGTATGCGTTATTGAGTTGGGGAAGCCCGGGTGGCTTTGGCTTGGTCGATGTTAATCCACAAGAGTTCCTGCCGTCTATGGGATTTCTTTTTGTTGGTAATTGGCCTTTGCACTTTCAGCATGGTGTCTCCCATTACTTCAAGGACCTTGTATGGTCCTTCCCAGTTTGCGTCCCATGGGCCGGTCCGACGGAAGACTTTTACCATCACCATTTCTCCTACAGCGGGCATTGGTGTTTCCCCCTGTAGATACGGTTTGTGTAGCCGTATTGCTGCGTGAGGCAGTAGCTCTTTCAGGTTCTGTTGAACCTGTTGGAGAAACATGTCTCTGGCGATGGCGTCTTTCGTGGGCTCTGACACTTGAGGTTCGTTGGGTAGACATAGGAGCATCTTACGTCCGGTCATCAGTTCATACGGGGAGATACCGGTACTGGAGGCTTCGGTGGCTCGAATACCCATTAGCACTGCTGGAAGATAGGTTACCCAAGAGGAACCCTTCTCCAGCAGCGCCTTGGAAAGCCGGGTTTTGATGGTCCGGTTCATGCGCTCCACGATACCCGCTGACTGAGGGTGATAAGGCACATGAAACCTTTGCTTTATGTCTAAGAGACCACAAAGCGCTTTCATTACCTTACCCGTTGTCACGGCTGTATGTGAGCAACAATAGTATACACAGTAAAAGAGCTACTGACCGGACCCAAACTAGGGAGGATAAAGGGTGACCCCTGTCAGACCCTCAAAGCTCTCCCTATGCTGCTAAAGCACATGCCCGGATCCAAATGGCGGAACGAGGCATGCCCACGTACCTAAGACTGATGAGCACTGTAACCCCTACAATAGTGGAAGGGGCACGGCCACCGGTGCCCTACTCAGTATATGGAGGGAACCGTGGCCACCTCAGATCCAGTCAGAAAATAATCAGGTACACAACAATGTCTGTACACTTAGCTGAAGGTGTTGCAGCCGCAGAGAAGACGGATCCAAGGACAGCTGGCAAAATCCGGAGTGCTTGCTGCAGCAGAACACAGGTCCAGTGAACTGATAGCTACAAGTGAAGATACTAAAGCAAGAGCTACAACTGAAATGAGAACTATAATCCACGCCCTACAATAGGAGGAGGGGTGATATAAAGAGAGGGAAATCAAACGCATGAGGAACAGCTGGGAGGAAGGAAACCAAAAGTAAACAGAGCAGTGAGAACTCCTCCCAGCTCTAGTAGTGACATAATCACAGGGGTGGAGAAACAGAGCTGTGAGAACGTCCCAAAGCTCTGGTAGTGACACCCGTGAAATGTGTCCCTCTGTCTGATTCTATCACTCTGGGGATACCCCATCGTGACAGAACCTGTCGTGGTAGCCGTATCATTGACCGTGGGGATGGCTTCTACCCATTTCGAGAAGACATCCACTATTACCAGTGCGTAACGGCAGTTGCGACTTCCGGTTGGTAATGGTCCAATGAAATCGATTTGTATCGCGGACCACCGACCATCAGCAGGTGGAACCCGTTGCAACACCGGCTTCAGGGCAGATGCCCTTGGGTTGACTTGGGCACACACCAGGCACTGTTGGGTAACCTCCTCTACTGAATTGAACATCCCTGGCCAGTATAATTTGTCTCTCAGGAGAGGCAAGAGTTTATTCCGGCCAAGGTGTCCAAATAGTTGGTGGTTCAATCGCGTCAGCTCTGCTTGCAGATGCTGCGGGACCACCGGAAGAGGGAGTTGCTGAGTACCGGTATCGTAACACAAGATCCCTTGTTGTACAGACCAGGGGTGTTGAGGTGATTTGATATGTGTCATTAGAAGAGGATCCTTAGTTTGTTCCTCTTCAAATGACACCGGGCCGTCACTCAGATGGGTACGTGCTGCAATCCAGTGAGTTGGTAGTGGCCCCATGCCTGGTTCCCGGAGGGTACCAGACACAGCCGCTAGTTTAGCCAACTCGTCTGCCTTATTGTTACCCATTATCAAGGGTTCATCGCCTTTTTGATGCGCCGGGATTTTGATAATGGCTGCTTCCGTCATATGTGACATGCCCCACTCCCACAGCTCTTTTAGGACCGACACATGAGCCAGAGGTTTGTTTTGGCTGTCCACGAAGCCTCTCCTCTTCCATATGTCAAGATGCAGGGTGAGGGAGCGAACTACATACGAGCTGTCGCTATATATAGTTCGTTTCCCTGGGGGCTGAAGAAGCCGAGCTTCTTTGACCGCCTCTAGCTCTGCACGCTGTGCTGACATGTGACCCGGTAGCCTGACAAGACTCTGAGTACCAGTGGTCTCATCCAGTACAGCAAAACCTGTGACATATTCTCCTTCCAAATAGAATCGAGAGCCATCAACAAAGATGACTCTGTCATCTGGACATCTGTCGGTTCTGAACATCTGTGGAGAGTCGTCCAGTTCGGTTTGGCCACAGTCATGTTCGGTTCCAGTCAGGTTTAGCAACTGAGACAGAACATACTTGGCCTTATGGTCCACCTGCAGATTCCGGCCACTGAGATCCATGATCCATCTCCCGAATCTCTGCTGGGAGACTCCAGGGAGAGTATCACGGAGCAAGAGGGCTAAAGGAGAATGTGGAGTCTGGAAGGTGAGGGGTCGGAAGCCTACAATATGCTCGGTAGTCTTGATGGCATAGTGTATGGCTGCCAGTTGTTTGGCACATTCATCGAACCCTCGTTCGACGGGCGAAAGTAGCCTGGAGAAATATCCCAGCGGTCTGGCCTCATACCCTACTTTCTGAAGAAGGACCGCTGCGATAGACTCCATCCCTGCATGCGCCTGTATGGCCATTTCCCCATCTGGATGTGGAGTAGCCAACACAGGTGCAGAGGATAGATCCCTTTTCAAAATTGAAAAGGCCTCCTCCTGCGTCTCGGACCAGCCTTTGATTGAGGGTTCTTCCCCTCTAAGGAGCTCATAGAGAGGTTTTGCTTTGGCAGAAAAATCCTCTATGAATTCCCTCATAAAGTTGGCCACCCCCAGGAATTTTCACAAATCCTGAAAAGTGCCGGGTCTGGGTAACTTCACCATGGCTTCCACACGGGCAGTCATGATTCCTTTGGTTCCAAAGGAAATTTGGACCCCAAGGAAGGTTACCTCCGCTTTGGCCAAATTTGCCTTATGGGGACTCAGCTTGAGTCCTGACTTTGCCAGGAGTCCCAGCAGCTCTCTCAACAGAACCAAATGTTCCTCTATGGTTTCTGTATGCAAGAGCAGGTCATCCACGTATTGTAGAAGGCATTCCGGTCGTGAGAACACACTCAGTACGGCCGCCAATGCCTGATGAAAATACGTGGGGCTGCTGTGTAACCCCTGAGGCAGTACAGCAAACATGTACTGTTTGTCCCCCACCGTAAAGGCAAATTTGTACCGGCATGACTCCGTGAGTTCGATGGAGAAGAACCCGTTAGCAACATCTAGAGTCGAGAATACACGGCTTTTGCCGCTTATTCTGGCCATGATGTCGGGAGTCTGGGCCACCACTGGAGCTGACATTGGGGTGTATTTATTGAGGATCCGGAGGTCTATGGTGAGCCTCCATGCACTAGTGTCCTTTTTCTTGACTGGCCAGAGGGCATTGTTGCATTTTGAATTACCCTCAATAACCACACCCCTAGTCTTCAATTCCTGGACTGTCCATAATTGAATGGGTGGCCTCTGGTGGAAATCGGTATTGGCGTTGAGGTGGAGGGTCAGGACCCTGAATGTCCACCTGAACCCCAATCAGTCTGCCACAGTCATTTTTGCTCTGGGCCCGCAGTTCGGGATGCTCGTACACAATAGGCTCCAGGTCTAGATTATGTGAGACCTCAGGCCACTTGTGTTCGAGCATGTCAGTAGAATTTTCTACTGCTTGCAAAGGTGGTCCCAGACAATGGCGTTGGATAACAAACACCTTAGCTCGTCTGGGACCCTTCCAAACAA
This sequence comes from Bufo bufo, assembly GCF_905171765.1. NCBI lineage: Eukaryota > Metazoa > Chordata > Amphibia > Anura > Bufonidae > Bufo > Bufo bufo. The sequence goes on from NC_053393.1 coordinate 437,523,469, forward strand.
TGCAATTTGCCAGATCCAGGGTCCACCCATTTTGTATCATTACATCGGTTCCGATAATATTGTCAGAACCGGGGTAATACCACATGGGGATCCTAAGGGTCATGTAACTGGTGATCTGGATGATTACTTCCTCTATTTTGTGGGCCTTCACTCCCCCTTGTTGGTGATCAAATCCGATCACCACACACTGAGGGCTGTTGGGATGTAAATCATGTTTGATATTGGTAATGGAGATTTTCGCACCAGTGTCAAGCATGATTTAAGCGTCCTGATTCTTTATTTTGGCTTTTATGTGGGGTCTCCCTGAAGAATCCAGTATGATAGGACATACTGGCGCCAGATCTTTAGGGATCCCTGATCTTCAATCAATTTCCACCAGACTCCCAGTAGGTACCTGTGAGGTACATACTGCCACTTGTGGGTTCTTGTTATGGAACCTTGGTGTGGATTCCGGGGATTCCACACCCCTTACCGAACGCGCTGGAACATTCACCACAGCCACACGTTTTGGTGTCTGGACCTGTGAATGTCCCAGATTTCTCTCAACATATTCCCCCACTGATTTGGCATAATTAGGTTTCATCTTAAAACCGTTATTATTGCCCGTTCTCTCAGGATTTGTCCGGTTATTACGTGGCCATTGTGGACAATTCCTCTTTATGTGCCCGTATTGTAAACACAGGAAGCATCGAATGCCTCCTGTCCTTTCCAATGGCGGGGCCGTGGGGCGAACAGTTGAATGAACCTTTGTATGCTGTACCCGTTCATCTTGAGATGTATTGTGTACAGGCGCACGCTCTATCATTTTGACGGATTTCTTATTGAGCAGTGTATCCTGTCTGCATTGCTCAATAATCATAGCAGCATCCGTGAGGGATGGCTCCCTAGCTGCACTCAACCGGATTGCAGTGTCAAGGTATGGGAATTTTTCCACAAACATGCGTATCATACCCTGTGGAATTCCGATACCGTGATCTTTTGTAACCCTTCTGTACATTGCTTCAAACCGACTACACATAGACAATGGTTCGTCATGTATAGTGGGTTTGAATTTGGACAGGATATCTGGAGTGACGTCCCAATGGCCCGTTGCCAGTCTCATGAGTATGGAGAGACGTTCCTCCTTGTCATAAAACTGTCCACTCATGGGTTGCGTCCTCCCCGTTACCTCATACCTTTGGTTTAGGTGTGTAGGTAACCATAACTTGAATAACTCCATGCGATATTCGTGAGCCACTGAATACTTGTTACAGTGACCCTCGAAGATATCACATGAAGTAAACGGATCTACACTGGGATCATATTTTGGGATCTCCTTGCAGATCCGTAACAGGAAGTTTATCCTTTCCATACTGGAATAGTTAGGGTAAAAATCTTCCTGTCTTTCCGGACGCGTTTGCGGATTGGAACTGGTAAATGGCCAACCACTTTCCTCTCTCCAAACGTTGTCCTGTTCCTGGGATCGGTTGCTACCCCTATTCTCCCTGGGTGTTTGGGTGAAAGGTAGCGTCCGTTCCACCTGTCCCCTAGTGTCTACTGCGTCGGGTGTTTGATCCGTGGGAGATCTTGGCGCCGTCGCCGCTGTCTTCCCTGGTGCCGTTCCCGAAACACAAACCTGTTTCGTGGGCACCATACTGTTAGCATCAGGCCGTGACAGATTCGAGATGACCTGCTGCAAATCCGCAATGCTTTGCGTTTTTGCAGCCAGGTCCTCTCGAAGTTGAACAATCATGCTATCCATAGATACCGTATTGTTCCTGAACTGGTTTATCTCAGTGTACAGTCTGAGCAGTTCCTTGTCCATGTCAGAGTAGAAACTCTCCTTGTCCGAGAGTCTAGACTCTAACACGCAAATCCCCCTGCCCCTCTCGACTGTACACTGGGATTTCTCTTGTAGTTGTGTTTGTAATGTGTGTAACTGTTTGATGTTTTCAACACAACAATTGCAATGAAAGTTTGCCGTGTTCGGAAAGTTCCTCTGCCTTTGTCATACTGTTTAGTGTTTCAAGATGTTCTGGCTTCCAAATGATATCCTCAAAGGTGTGAACCAATTTGGCTAACATTTGGAGCCGTTTTTTGGTTTTTTTGAACACACTATGATTAATACAGAGTTTATCATGAGCGTATGCCTGATCCAATAAAGTGGACCATAGCAGCTCAGTGGATTTGTAAGTGATGGGGATGATGGGGTTGTATGTGCTATGTTTGCTGAGGTGTTGCAGTGTGGCGGAGTTCATACTCACTTTTTGGCGAGAGGTCATCTTCATTGGTGTCGTTGTTGGTTGTACTGTGTTGCTGCGTGGAGGAGGTCCTTCAATATTCGGAACGCCTTCTCCTGACCAGCCAGACGACTTCTGTTCAACTTCAAAGACGATGGTTCTCTCTTCAGTGGTGTAGGTGATGACTTCTCTCCAGACAATATTTTCACTATACCTTACGCTAATCACTAAGCTATCTGCATGCGCCTTACTAGACTAACTATCGCCAATAACTACACGCCACACAGATAGTTATAAACCAAACATAGTATTTATTAATACCAAACAATACACTATGCACGCAATGCACTAACAATACAGCACTAAATATACAGTACTAAACTACACTACAAGTTCCCAAATTCCACCCACAAACTATCTATACAATACACACATTCAATATTAACAGCCCACCCACCTGGTTCTATATACTATCCCTATGGGGTGGACGAAGGTTAACGGTGGTCTACAGGGGTGTAAGCCGACCACAAAGCACAAATACAGTGATAGGACCGCGGGAGGTGAATAGGGTAAATCAGGGATCAGGGCAACAAGGGGTGTACCAGGGGTGTAAAGGGTTACCAGGGGTGTCCAGGGGTAATAGGTAGGGATATAGATAAAGGGTAATAGGGCTAATAAGGGGAGTAGGGTTACCAGGGGTAATAGGACTAATAGGTAGGGATATAGAATAGGGCTAATAAGGGGAGTAGGGTTACCAGGGGTGTATAGGGTTACCAGGGGTGTATAGGGTTACCAGGGGTGTATAGGGTTACCAGGGGTATATAGGGTTACCAGGGGTATATAGGGTTACCAGGGGTATATAGGGTTAGATAAGGGGCAATAGGGAACAAGGGGTGTATAGGATAGGGTTACCAGGGCTTATATAGGTAGGGATATAGATAAGGGGAGAAATCGTTGGTGGGATAGAGGATATATATATATATATATATGATACTTATGATAAATGAACTGGGCACTCTCAGGATACAGGGATCACACAGATATTTATTAATATATAAGGCAAAAAACGACAATAAAAGAGAGAATATGGCCCTCCTGTAGGAAAGCTATGTATAAAACAACACTTGCTCACTATAACCGGCACTCTGACTCTAGATGGATATTATAAACTACACATGGCATATTCTAACATTAAAACGACAATAAAAAGGTACATCAAAGATTATTCACACAATAAAAGAATCGCACAATTAAAACGCATATATATCGCAAATGCTGAATTTTTACTGGGAAAACTACAATTGCGAGTTGTTCCCCAACTCACTGGCGAAGTTCTGAAGCTCCAAGGTAACAGTTAGAGGCACCGTGACGTGATAGTCCCACAACAAAACAGGTATAGCGGCGTCCCGCTCTATATTCAACCCGTAGCGTCCCACTGGGCTAATAGCATTTGAGTCTTGTTAGATCTCTTGTCAGCAAATATTTGATGAAAAAGATAGTCTTACCGGAAAGGTTCTCCTCACCACTTCGCTGCACACCGTCGCTCTGCTGGGTCGTGTTTTTAATTACCTCCAGGCTTTTTTGAGCGGTCAGGTTGTTAAAATCCCACGTAGGTAAAAGTTTGGCATGTGCAGCCCGGTCTCTGCTGTAGGCTGTCACGGATTCTTTATACTTGAACCTTATCGTGGTGTTTAGCAGTATGGTGCGAGGTTCCGGCACTATCTATTGGTCCTCACTCCTTAAAATTCGGGGTCCTGTTAGAGCTAGACGCGTTTCGGGGCTTAAGATTGCCCCTTCCTCAGTAGCTACCAGTCCCCCTGAAAATGCTTCCTTTTATAGTCCTAGACTACTTCTTCAAAACCCGGCATGGATCCTGACCGGAATCTGGACCCACAGTTTACTGGAGCTGATGTTTGCTCCTAGAACACATGGAGCTTTGTTACTTTTATGCTTCCAGCATATTGAGTTTATAAATAATAGTGTTCAATAACCTACATCATGTTTATACAAAAACTATTAAAAACACATCAAAGCAATATCAGTTTTAAAAAATATTCATACCAGTGACTTATCTCTCTCTGCTGGTTGTATTGCACCAAAAAACGCGTCTACACCCATGCGGTTCTGGTGCGTTTTTCATGCGTTTTTTTTTTTTTTTTTTTTTTTTTCTTTCTCTTTTTTTCTTTTTCTCTTTCCCTTTTATAAAATAAAATATAACAAAACATCTGTTCATGCTCCCTACTGTCTGTTGGGTAGTGGACAATACATAACAATTAAGTCTATAACTTCAAAGTGATAAAAAACAGTCGCTTAAGAACATACTTCTAAAAAATACAAAAATTCATCAATCAATACCATTAATAAGCCGTTTCAATATAACTATTTGGGTCTTGCCATTCGATACTTCCAATATTTTCAATATTCCGTAAAGTTGTAGGAGTGGGGGGATATGTGAGGAAGGGAGTGGGAGCCCACTGCCAAGGACCATCCCACCTAATAGACAAAGAAGCGCGTCTAGCTCTAACAGGACCCCGAATTTTAAGGAGTGAGGACCAATAGATAGTGCCGGAACCTCGCACCATACTGCTAAACACCACGATAAGGTTCAAGTATAAAGAATCCGTGACAGCCTACAGCAGAGACCGGGCTGCACATGCCAAACTTTTACCTACGTGGGATTTTAACAACCTGACCGCTCAAAAAAGCCTGGAGGTAATTAAAAACACGACCCAGCAGAGCGACGGTGTGCAGCGAAGTGGTGAGGAGAACCTTTCCGGTAAGACTATCTTTTTCATCAAATATTTGCTGACAAGAGATCTAACAAGACTCAAATGCTATTAGCCCAGTGGGACGCTACTGGTTGAATATAGAGCGGGACGCCGCTATACCTGTTTTGTTGTGGGACTATCACGTCACGGTGCCTCTAACTGTTACCTTGGAGCTTCAGAACTTCGCCAGTGAGTTGGGGAACAACTCGCAATTGTAGTTTTCCCAGTAAAAATTCAGCATTTGCGATATATATGCGTTTTAATTGTGCGATTCTTTTATTGTGTGAATAATCTTTGATGTACCTTTTTATTGTCGTTTTAATGTTAGAATATGCCATGTGTAGTTTATAATATCCATCTAGAGTCAGAGTGCCGGTTATAGTGAGCAAGTGTTGTTTTATACATAGCTTTCCTACAGGAGGGCCATATTCTCTCTTTTATTGTCGTTTTTTGCCTTATATATTAATAAATATCTGTGTGATCCCTGTATCCTGAGAGTGCCCAGTTCATTTATCACAAGTTGCACGTTATTTTTAGTGGACTGGGTGAGTCCACTTTACTGAGTGCACCTCTGCTTGGTCTTTGTGTGTTCCTGTGCGCCTCATTTACTACTTTTTTTACTGCACAATTTAATCACCTGTGTGGCTGCACGGAACCACCATGACCATGGATATATGGGACCACATAGAGTCTAAAAGACAGAAAGTGGAAAATTTTCATTTTAAGGAGGATGATAATGATTTGATTAATGATGAGTATTATATGGGACATACTTTCAGAGAACTAGAAACACTCCTAATCCGCCAATTACGACAGAGATGGGAAGTGAAAACTCTGAAAAGATGTATTGAAATTAAACAGATACCAAAGGGTTTAACACTAAATAAAACTGCAGCTCAGGATCTCTACAATACGGAGTTTGAAAAAGAATGGAATGGATTGTTATATGAACAATCAATTGCATTAACCCAGTTAGTGATTAAAAGACGCTTGGAGATCCTGGAGGAGATTACAAAGAAAATAGCAGACATGAAAATAGTGGTGGATAGATTCCCCAATAATGAGGAATTGAAGGTTTACCACTCCCAACTATGTAACAACTTGGACAAAGCAGAGAGGGAAATAATTGAAAAAAAGGTGAAGAAACTCAAATTTAATAGAAGGAGGGATCACATTATAGAAGAAGGGATTATAGAGGGAAGAGGGGTAAATACGCAGAATCAGGTCACCATTAGTTTAAGGGATCACCACATTGAGGAGGCTGACACATCTAGTTATCACAGTATAAGTGTACCAACTCACAATAGATTTGAAATTCTGGAGGAGAGGGAACATTTTTTAGATCACACCCCACCTCACCACAGGACACGAACGAGATACAGGTCACCAGGGAGAAGATTACCACCCACACAGTTGAACACACCCATAGATCACCCCTACAACTTAAGGAACAAAGCACAAACGACCAGGCAGGAACACAGGACACAACCACGACATCACAACCAATATCACAATCAATACACTCAGAGGTATTCACCCAGGGGAAGGCATCACAAGGAAGAAAGGGGAAAACAGGAGGGGAAGAAAGAAAAGACAGACACTACTAGAGGAGATAGATTTACAGGTCACCAATGACTCCATCATAAATTTGAGTTCCGTCACTTTATCTGAAACCGAAAATAGGCTTCTGAACAAGGGCCTGAAATTTTCCCCAATGGTAAAACTCAACAAATTCGAGACATTTATTGGTGTGGAAAAATTCATGCGACGCTTATGTTTAAAAAAATATTTTCTAAAAAACCCTATATGTAGAGAAAATAATCCTACGGTAGTACAAGAACAATACATCCATACAGATTTAAAAAATCCATCAAAAAAATACCCAAGAAATGAAATGAGCGAAGAAATGACCACTTTTAAAAAATGCGTAGAAACAGATTTGCGCAAAATAAAAGATAAAACGAGGTATTCACGTCAAAACCTAACGAGAGAGGAGATAATAGCATTGAAAAATTTACAAAAAAATAACAACGTGGTGATCCGCCCAGCTGATAAGGGTGGATCAATTATAATACAAGATACAGATAAATATAACAAAGAATGTCTGAGACAATTGTCCGACGCAGGGACTTATAGAAAATTATCAGGAGACCCAACTCAACAGTTCTATCAAGAACTTGTGAGCTTTGGGGAAGAAGGGATGGCCAAGGGGATCCTAAAACAAGAAGAATTTAATTTTATACTCAATAGATTTCCGAGAGTACCGGTATTTTATACAATACCTAAGATACATAAGGATGCGATCAATCCACCAGGGCGCCCTATTGTCTCAGGGATTGATTCTCTGACATGCAACTTGTCCCACTACATTGATGTACTGCTACAACCCAGAGTGAAAAAAAATGCCCTCCTATACGAAAGATACCACTCAAATGATCAAGACCATTGAAAATATGGCTTTTGAGGAACACTGGTTGATGGGTACATTAGACGTACAATCTTTGTACACAGTCATCAACCATAGACAGGGCATAGAAGCAGTTAGGTTTCAACTGGAACTAGAAGACAGATTGGTCCATGACCAAATAGAATTTTTAACCGATGGCATTGATTTTATACTGTCCCATAATTATTTTAATTTTAATGGGGACTTTTATTTACAAACACAGGGCACTGCCATGGGCACCAGGTTCGCCCCCAGTTATGCCAATTTGTTTATGGCCAATTGGGAGGAGCACACCATCGCCCCCCGACTGGGGACGGACCTGGTGCTCTGGCAAAGGTACATCGATGATGTTTTTTTTATATGGAAGTCTGGAAGGGAGAAGTTGGACATTTTTTTAGCAGCAATTAATTTTAATGAATATAATCTTAAATTTTCTGGAACCATTAGTACTGAAAAAGTGGAATTTTTAGATCTAAGCATTTATGTGGAAGAAAGTAGGGTGAAATGTTGTACCTATACGAAACCTTCCTCCAGGAACAGCTATATTTTATATAGCAGTTGCCACCTCCCGAGTTGGCTAACAAATATACCTCAGGGCCAATTCCGGAGGTTAAAGCGCAACTGCACTGTAAAGGAGCGTTTCGAAACCGAAGCAAAAGAAATGAAGGATGCATTCCTGGAGAAAAATTACCCTGTGGGTCTCGTGGAAGGAGCCCTTAACAAGGTTAGGGATATGGAGAGGGAAGATTTTTTTAAGGAAAGAGAAGATAGAGAAAAAGATAAAAAACGGAAGGAAGGAGAAATACGGATGGTTTTACCTTTTAGTAGTGATTATAAAAGGGTACAAAAAATAATACGGAGACACTGGCACCTAATACAAAAGGATAAAACCGTAGGCCCTGCCATTCCTGTGAATCCCTTAATTACATTTACGAAAGCCCCCAGCTTAAGTAATAAAGTAGCCCCAACGATTAAATGGCAAAGCAAGCAGGGGTGCTCAGTCCAAGGGTGGGCAAACATTAATGGTTTTTTTAAATGTGGGCAGTGCAGTAACTGCAAAAATACAGATTTTCCACGGAAAACCAGTGAAATTATCTCCACTACCAACAAGTATAAACACCCAATTAAAGAATTTCTATCATGTAATTCCACTGATGTAATTTACATCATAGAATGTCCTTGTAGAAAACAATATGTGGGGAGGACGAAAAGGACATTGAAAAAACGAATTTCTGAACATATGGCCAACATCAGAAAAGGATTGGAGACACATTCCTTATCCAATCATTTTAAAATAGTACATAATAAAAATCCAAAGGGTCTGAAATTTGCGGCCATAGATAAGGTGAATAGAGATTGGAGGGGGGGTAACCATATCAACAAAATGTCAAGGTTGGAGACACAGCGTATTTTCGAACTCAACACTCTACTCCCAGGAGGGCTAAATGCAGAATTTGAGTTGTTTGGTTTTCTCTAAAGTAGGGGTGGGTGCCCCCTGCTGAAGGCCAACCCAACCTTCTTTGTCTATTAGGTGGGATGGTCCTTGGCAGTGGGCTCCCACTCCCTTCCTCACATATCCCCCCACTCCTACAACTTTACGGAATATTGAAAATATTGGAAGTATCGAATGGCAAGACCCAAATAGTTATATTGAAACGGCTTATTAATGGTATTGATTGATGAATTTTTGTATTTTTTAGAAGTATGTTCTTAAGCGACTGTTTTTTATCACTTTGAAGTTATAGACTTAATTGTTATGTATTGTCCACTACCCAACAGACAGTAGGGAGCATGAACAGATGTTTTGTTATATTTTATTTTATAAAAGGGAAAGAGAAAAAGAAAAAAAAAAAAAAAAAAAAAAAAAAAAAAAAAAAAAAAAAACGCATGAAAAACGCACCAGAACCGCATGGGTGTAGATGCGTTTTTTGGTGCAATACAACCAGCAGAGAGAGATAAGTCACTGGTATGAATATTTTTTAAAACTGATATTGCTTTGATGTGTTTTTAATAGTTTTTGTATAAACATGATGTAGGTTATTGAACACTATTATTTATAAACTCAATATGCTGGAAGCATAAAAGTAACAAAGCTCCATGTGTTCTAGGAGCAAACATCAGCTCCAGTAAACTGTGGGTCCAGATTCCGGTCAGGATCCATGCCGGGTTTTGAAGAAGTAGTCTAGGACTATAAAAGGAAGCATTTTCAGGGGGACTGGTAGCTACTGAGGAAGGGGCAATCTTAAGCCCCGAAACGCGTCTAGCTCTAACAGGACCCCGAATTTTAAGGAGTGAGGACCAATAGATAGTGCCGGAACCTCGCACCATACTGCTAAACACCACGATAAGGTTCAAGTATAAAGAATCCGTGACAGCCTACAGCAGAGACCGGGCTGCACATGCCAAACTTTTACCTACGTGGGATTTTAACAACCTGACCGCTCAAAAAAGCCTGGAGGTAATTAAAAACACGACCCAGCAGAGCGACGGTGTGCAGCGAAGTGGTGAGGAGAACCTTTCCGGTAAGACTATCTTTTTCATCAAATATTTGCTGACAAGAGATCTAACAAGACTCAAATGCTATTAGCCCAGTGGGACGCTACGGGTTGAATATAGAGCGGGACGCCGCTATACCTGTTTTGTTGTGGGACTATCACGTCACGGTGCCTCTAACTGTTACCTTGGAGCTTCAGAACTTCGCCAGTGAGTTGGGGAACAACTCGCAATTGTAGTTTTCCCAGTAAAAATTCAGCATTTGCGATATATATGCGTTTTAATTGTGCGATTCTTTTATTGTGTGAATAATCTTTGATGTACCTTTTTATTGTCGTTTTAATGTTAGAATATGCCATGTGTAGTTTATAATATCCATCTAGAGTCAGAGTGCCGGTTATAGTGAGCAAGTGTTGTTTTATACATAGCTTTCCTACAGGAGGGCCATATTCTCTCTTTTATTGTCGTTTTTTGCCTTATATATTAATAAATATCTGTGTGATCCCTGTATCCTGAGAGTGCCCAGTTCATTTATCACAAGTTGCACGTTATTTTTAGTGGACTGGGTGAGTCCACTTTACTGAGTGCACCTCTGCTTGGTCTTTGTGTGTTCCTGTGCGCCTCATTTACTACTTTTTTTATATATGATACTTAGTTGCTCGTTCGTCCAGGGGTTGCTCCTTCGTCTAGGGGTTGCTCGTTCGTCCAGGGGGTCTCCTTCAGTGGCGGGGGGGGGCGGCACGGCTCTCTCCCATGTGCTGGGTCCGCCGGATATTTATATCCCGCGGCCCGCACTGCCGCACCGCCCACAGGGTGGCGCGTGCGCACCACCATTGGAGACACGTGGGCCGGCGCATCGGAGCCGTGCTACATGCCAACAGGCGGGGGAAGCCTTTGATCCCCCGCCTGTGGCACTCTGCATTCCGGCCAGCGAGATGTTAATTTCGCTGCCGGAATGTGCATAATAGAAGGAGGGGAGGCTTCTCCTCTTCTTCTATCATGTATAATTGTCTCCAGCGGCGCTGGCGACAATTATATCAAAGGGCTCAGATTCTGTGGAATCCGAGTCCTTTGTAATTATCAGGATGACCGGACCTCAGTCCGGTCATTCTGATGCAATCAACCAGATTGCATCTGTGTGAATGCTTGGGGGACATTCACACCGATGCATCTGGTTTCAGGTGTATGGAGGGGGGGGGGGGGAATATTGCATAATATATATATATGTGTATGGATGCATGGGGCACATCCATACACATGTATACACAAATATAAGGGACAGATATATAAACATATATATATATACGCATCTGGGGGCATAAGGAGCACAGTTATATACATGTATATACATCCTAATATGTATACACATGTACATAAGGGGCCACAGCCCTATACATATTATAAAGGGGGATTATAGACATATATAGAACAAGGGGCCACAGTCTATATACTAAGGGGGTACATATTTCCCACAGGGGCCACCATGAGTCCCTGTGGGCACCCATGGGCAAACGTGCACAGATGTTGGGCACATCTGTGCACATCATCCCAGGATATGGTGGTCAATGTATGCATATATACCATACATGCCCGCACGTGTTTGCATGCATGCATGGGTATATATGCATATGTCTCAACCCTTCCTCAACAGAAGCAAACCTCGGTAAACGCCCTTCTACATGCACAATCCTCACATCCAGGTAACCTTATTAAGAGTATACCAGTTGGACTGTTCTTACAGGCTAGGAGAATGTTCCACTGAGGAATCATTTGAATTACAGGCCGAGGCTCTCCGGTGTAGGTTCCAGCAAAGAGGTTATGGTGCACGATGTATTGAACAGGCCTACCAGAGACCACGGTCCTCTAAGATGTCTGACCTCCTCCACAAGAAAGAAAAAAAGCAAGATACCGATAAAATACGGTTTATTACCGGATTTAACAAAAAGTGTAAAGAGGTGCGTATGGCTCTCAACAAACACTGGGAGATCTTAAGAATTGACCCTCAGTTACAACAGTTTATACCGCGGCATCCGTCTATTACCTATCGGAGAGCCAGGAATCTCTGCGACCATTTGGTCCAGAGCCACTAATGAACCGGGCCTCATTGGAACTAAGGAAATCCCATGGGGTAATAAGGAGTGTGGTAAATGTGTGGCTTGTGCCAACATGGATAGAGCTGCAAGCTTTTGGAACTCCCCACATGATAGGGAATATAAAATCACGCACCCTATTACATGTACTACAACTGGGGTAATTTATTGGGCAACGTGCCCATGCAACCTTATCTATGTTGGCTTGACATCAAGACAGTTTAGGAGGAGGATCAGAGAACGTGTCCCATCAATAGAAGCAGCCAAGGATGAGGAGGATTTGATACAATTGCAGACAGTGGCAAGACATTTTAAAGACAAATACGACTCTGACGGATCCCTTTTGCGCTTTAGGGGTATTGATCGGGTGATCATTTCCCCTAGAGGAAGAAATTGGAGGAAATTATTGGGCCAAAAAGAGACTAAGTGGATCTGTGTTTTAAATACAGTCACTCCGTTTGGACTCAATGAGGGCAATAGCTTTTCACCATTCATCTACAAAGAGTGCCCTCACCCTCCTGTTTGTTTGTTTGACCGTGCTCCGCTTTGTGGTGTTCTCCCGGCCCTGGTCTAGGCCCGATATATTTTTATTTTAACAGTCATAAATTTTTATTGTGAAAATATGGTATTGTGATTTTAACAGTTTTTTTCATTATTCTTGCATCCCTCCAGCTAACACCTTTTGTTATTTTCAGAACTTTGGGCTCATGTTACTATTATGTCCTTGTACGTCAAGATAGGAGGACCTGAGACAAGTTGTGAGCTATCCAGTTATGAACAACTGGATACGATTGGGGGGCCCCTCATACTGTGGCTATTGGATCTGAACATTGGGGAACAGCGGGGAATATTGGTTATCCTGTGCTCTCTTTCGTGCCATAGGCTTAGGTTGTTCTTGCACTTTGCACCAGCATTTTATTCACAGCACGGCTTTGCACTATTAATTTGTGTTCACACATTTTTTTATTTACTATGAATTCACTTTTTTATCTATTTATGCGCATATCACTATTATTATACATTTAGGTATTGATGGGGTTTATATTATGGATGTTTTTTAGGTTATTATCAATGATTATAAAAAACTTTTTTCACCACATATATTTATGGATTGACTATGGTTAAAAGAAGCGTGTACCTATTATCATGTGGATCAGATTGATACGTATCAAGAAGTAGGGTTATTTTTATATATTTTACAGAGGATAGTCTAACAATGTTGGAGTTAACCTATCGAGTATTCCTATCCCCTTTATATTTTACCTCTCTCTTCTCCATCCTTCCCACCGTTCAATTTTTAGAACTCCACATAGTACATCTTGTTAAATATAGGCCACATTCCGGGCTGAGGGCTGGTTGCCCTCAACCAATATGGCGCGGATGCCGATTTTTGGCTACTTGGGAATGGACCAATCTGGTTATGCCTACCTCGTCCTTTCAGGCATGGTGTAGGTTGGGCCTCAGGATTGGGCTGCCTCCTGCGATACTGTGTCATGTGACCTTCCATCACCGGGATGGCCTTTGCAGGCCGGCGATGTGGGGTCACATGGCGAGTACATGTGACCGGCAGTACACGTGACGGCGGGAAATCTCGCGAGATGTGGGCGGCCATGTATTGCGATTGGAGACGGGGTATGATAGGATGGGATCCACGGTTACCTCACTGATCACAGGTGTTGTTCATGAGAGGCCTCATTATCAGGACTAAGTCCAGTTATCTTAGGGTATATAAGGTGGAGTGTTTGTAGTGGAGGGATGCGCCCCCAAGAGGAAGCAAGGTGAAACACGCGTCAAGTTTGGTGTCCCTCCCTAACGCCTGGTTTGTACCGGTTTCTGCTATGTCATTTTGTACCATTGCTGATGTGAAGAGATAGCCTTGCGGTTCGCCCGGCGGTCATTTTGAGGCGAACTTTGCTCGTTCGCGGTTCGCCGAACGGGCGAACATATGGAGATGTCCACCGGTGCCATATTCTTTTACATTGTGAAGAACTTTGACCCATGACACATCCATCAGGTGGTACAGGACAGCCAGTTGAGACGTTTCAGCACATGGACATACCCCTTACCTTATAAATAAACCTGATCTGGCTGCCATTTTACATTCAGTCTTTTGCCAGTGTAGGGAGATGTTGCTGTGTAGAACAGGGACAGACTGTTAGGGACACCAAACACTAGCTAATATGGCCCAAAAAGTCCTTTTAAGGACTGGTATTGGTGTGCTATCGATAGGTGTGACTTACTGAGGGGTGTAATCAGTCATCAGTCATTTCTCTTGCATTCCCCCCCTCCCCAATACTTGACCACATGCCTCTTACATCCAGGGACATCTCCTGTCATGTAGATCTTCTCTTTACTCTTCTCCTCCGTTAGACCGCCATGAGAAATTTTTTCAGTCGCATCTCGTCTCTACAGAGTTTGTAACATAGACATGTTAGATTTCTCAATTTTTTCATCAACCTCCCCATCCTGGTGTCCCCACAGTGTCATCCTGCTGCCACTCCCAATACTGTGCCCCCCAATATCCCAGGTACTATACTGCTGAAAAAATAGTGACCCTAATAGACATAATTGGGATCATTTATCAAACTGGTGTAAAGTAGAACTGGATTTCTAAAAGAGCTGTCAAATATGAAAGGTGGAATCTGATTGGCTGCTATGGGCAACTAAGCCAGTTCTACTTTACACCAGTTTGATAAATGACCCCAAATGTCCCTATTGTGTCTACAGCAGCTATAATGTCCCCTAGAGTTCCCCCAGTAATAATAACACCCTATATTGTGCTCCAGGTAATAATCCCTATATAGTGTCCCCAGAAATAATAGGATGGCCCCTACAGTGCCTCCCCAATAGCAACGTGCCCCACGCTGCCCCCATTTGGTAATTTCCCCCACACTGCCCCCCATAAAGTAATTTCCCCCACACAGTAGTGTCCCCCATACAGTAGTGTCCCTCACACTGCCCCAAACACAGTAGTGTCCCCCACACTGCCCCCACACACAGTACTGTCCCCCACACACAGTAGTGTCCCCCACACTGCCGCCCCACACAGTAGTGTCCCCCACATTTCCCCCCCACACAGTAGTGTCCCCCACACTTCCCCCCACACAGTAGTGTCCCCCACACTGCCCCCATACAGTAATGTCCCCCCCACCGCCCCTCATACAGTAGTATCCCTCACACTGCCCCTATACAGTAGTGTCCCCCACACTGCCCCCATACAGTAGTATCCCCCACACTGCCCCCACACAGTAGTGTCCCCCACACTGCCCCCCACACAGTAGTGTCCCCCACATTACACATAAAGTAATTTTCCCCCCACATAGTAATCCCTCACATAATATTTACCATATCCCCCCCCCACGTCCTCCTGTGTGCACCCCCCTCATGTCCCCCAAAGTTGACACATAAAATAATACTTTAAAAATATCCCCACACAGTATCCCACCATATTTTTCCCCCACACGTCCTCCTGTGTGCACCCCGGCCCCCTCATGTCCCCCAAAGTTGGCACATAAAATAAAAATAAATAAAAATAAAAAATAAAAGCTAAATACTTACCTGCGCTTGCTCGCAGAGTCCCGACACTGTGCTGCTGAGTCCTGGCACAGGCGCACGCGATGACGTCATCACGCGCGCCTGCGCCAAGATTTCACTACGGCATAGGCTTCAGGCCTACTAGGCCTGAAGCCTATGGCGGTGATCGGCGGTGAGGCTGGGAACTATGCGCTCCGCTCCCTGCCTCGCCGCAGTATGTGGGTGTCAGCGCTTAAGCAATGAGCGCTTCCATCTGTATTGATGGAAGCGCTCATTGCTTCTGGGCCTGCTGGCACCCCCGTGAGAGCCGGCACCCGGGGCGGTCCGCCCCCCCCTGGGCATGCCACTGTGTGTAATATACTTATACTTTCTATGTTAGAAAGTATATTATAGTCCATTTGTATTGTGCAGCAGTTGTGTGCAGTTCTGCTGCGATACTGCAGCTACACAGAGTGCCAAACGCTATTGGAACAAATAATTTCTACTGGTGTGATATACTAGTTGCCCCCAAAAAAACTGATTGAAGCGGGGGTGTTAAATACCAATGATATACTTTCTATATAGTGCATTTGGGTAGTGCAGCATTGGTTTGCGGTTTTTCTGCGTTACCTCAGCTACAGATAGTGACAAACGCCATTGGAACAAATAATTTCTACTGGTGTGATATTGCAGTTGCCCCCAAAAAAACAGTTTGAAGCAGGGGTGTGATATACCAATTATATACTTTCTATATGGTGCATTTGGGTAGTGCAGCATTTGTTTGCGGTTTAGCTGCGTTACCTCAGCTACACAGAGTGACAAACGCCATTGGAACAAATAATTTCTACTGGTGTGATATACCAGTTGCCCCCGCCAAAAAACTGATTGAAGCAGGGGTGGTATATACCAATTAAATACTTTCTATATAGTGCATTTGGGTAGTGCAGCATTTGTTTGTGGTTTAGCTGCGTTACCTAAGCTACAGATAGTGACAAACGCCATTGGAACAAATAATTTCTACTGGTGTGATATACCAGTTGCCCCCCGAAAAAACTGATTGAAGCAGGGGTGTTATATACCAATTTATACTTTGGATAAATAAGATTGTTTCAAGCATGTGATGCTCCTTTAAACTCACCTGGGACAAGTAACAGGTGTGGGCAATATAAAAATCACACATGAAAGCAGATAAAAAGGAGAGAAGTTCACTTAGTCTTTGCATTGTGTGTCTGTGCGCCACACTTAGCATGGACAACAGAAAGAGGAGAAGAGAACTGTCTGAGGACTGCCTGAGGACTTGAGAACCAAAATTGTGGAAAAATATCAACAATCTCAAGGTTACAAGTCCATCTCCAGAGATCTAGATTTGCCTTTGTCCACAGTGCGCAACATTATCAAGAAGTTTGCAACCCATGGCACTAATCTCCCTGGACGGAATAGAAAAAAATTATAAAAGGTGTCAATTACTAATTGCTTTAAAAAAATAAAATAAGACTTCTACTGTAGGTAACTTTGATACTTAGTGTACATCCATACACATGACAGCTGCCCCAGTACACTGTGTATGAATGTAGCAGAGCTGGGTGTGTTGGGGCAGCTGACATGTGTATGGATGTACACTAGGTATCAAAGTTACCTACAGTAGAAGTCTTAAAAAAATAAATAATAAATAAATAAATATATATATATATATATATATATATATATATATATGACTTCTACTGTAGGTAACTTTGATACCTAGTGTACATCCATACACATGTCAGCTGCCCCAACACACCCAGCTCTAATACATCCATACACAGTGTACTGGGGCAGCTGTCATGTGTATGGATGTACACTAAGTATCAAAGTTACCTACAGTAGAAGTCTTATTTTTTTTTTTTTTTTTAAAGCAATTAGTAATACAGCTTTCATGGCTGTGAGGGTAAATGCCTTGCCTCTGATGTGTAAAGGTCGTGAGTTCGAATCCCAGGAGAAACTTTTCTGAAAGAAAGCCTAAATGAGATTTAAATACACCATAGTCTTGTAGCTGTGTCTCAGCTGCGTGCTCTCTCTGCCCGAAGTGAACTCATCGGAGCGCATCGGCCGGCAAGTACAGGAACAGAAGGAGATGAGATGATGTCAGATGGATGACAAGTAGGGAGCGGGGCGCAGGCGGCGGCCGGCGCCCCCAGGCAGAGAGTGCTCTACGCGGTTGCCTACTTTGCTTATGGGTGGCGCCGGCCCTGTGTGCAAGGCATCATGAAATCTGAGGATTACTAACTGATTTTGGGTTACACTGTAGAGCCCAGTGTCAGAAAGCTGGGTTTGCGTCTGAGATCTTGGGTCTTCCAGCAGGACAATGACTCCAAACATACGTCAGAAAGCACCCAGAAATGGATGGCAACAAAGCGCTGGAGAGTTCTGAAGTGGCCAGCAATGAGTCCAGATCTAAATCCCATTGAACACCTGTGGAGAGATCTTAAAATTGCTGTTGGGAAAAGGCGCCCTTCAAATAAGAGAGACCTGGAGCAGTTTGCTAAGGAAGAGTGGTTCAAAATTCCGGGTGAGAGGTGTCAGAAGCTTATTGATGGGTATAGGAAGTGACTGATTTCAGTTATTTTTTTCCAAAGGGTGTGCAACCAAATGTTTTGTCCATCCCATTTTTGGAGTTTAGTGTGACATTATGTCCAATTAGCTTTTTTTTTTTCTTCCTTTTTTTGTTTTGTTCCAGTACACACAAAGGGAATAAACATGTGTATAGCAAAACATGTTACTGCAATACTTTTCTGTGAGAAATACTTCATTTTCTTGAAAAATTCAGGGGTGTCAACATTTACGGCCATGACTGTATAGTGCATTTGGATAGTGCAGCATTTGTTTGTGGTTTAGCTGCGCTACCTCAGCTACAGATAGTGACAAACGACATTGGAACAAATAATTTCTACTGGTGTGATAGTGGGCTACAGTAAAATTGTTATTCAGTGAATGCATAATTTACCTCGAGCCACATAATCACAATTTCTTTTATGTCAGGTCAATGCCTAATTTTTAAGGACCGTACTCCTGTGGCCTAAAATAAAAAATTTCTAGGCTCCAACAGGGCACATTTCAGAGAATTTCCCTTTAAGACGCATAAAAATGTCCCCTGATTAAGATACATATTTTTTGTTGGAATTTCTGTCATTGATTCCCCTCTAGTATGTCACTGTCCATGTTGTGGGACTATTTGTGCACTTCTACTAAGTATTTGGTGGCTGCAAATATGAGCAGAAGGTTTTTCCGGTTCGCCTGCCATTAAAGTGAATGGGGCCCGCCGCGAACTTGCGGTTTGCGAACATTTGATCGTGATCGTGTTCGCGAACTGTCCCGGATGATGTTCATCCATCACTACTTATGTGTTACTGTTTAATTGTTATGTTGATATATGCTTATATAAATGCGAGTATTTCCTAGAGGGACTCCCAGTACAAGTCAACAACCTCAGCATTTATATTACAATAGCGTGACGATTATTGTTCTCAATGACATAATATACCATGTACAATTTGCACTCACTTTATATTGGTGATTGTACAGCGATGATGTATATATTGTACACAGATTCCTCAGATGTATAACCACCAGCGGGAGTCTAGGGGGGTAGTCTCTTGTCGAAGTATTGTCCTGCATTTTCTGCTATTATATGTATTTTGTCTAATATCATGTATTTAGATATTTTTTAAACAATGAAGAATGAATTTATATTTGTGGCGAAACCAACCTTGCCACTGGGTTTCGGAGGGGCCTGGCTACCAGCCTCTTGCCTCAGGATTATGGCCCATACTAACTTTAAAGGAGCAGACAGACTGGCCGCACAGCTTAAATCTGTCTTTGCAATTGTATTTTGTTATGTGAGGGTACCCAGATAGCTAATTTCATTGTATTTGTGTATTCTGAGTGCCATTCACCTAATGATATACACTCAGACTTGAGCTATCTGGGAATATGTTAAATGTCTGTGTTGGCTGGGAGGGTGTGACATTGTGTGTTTGGGTGGGGATTCCTGTCCTGTTGTTCCCACATGTGTATTGGTGATTTCCCTTTGTCCTGAGAGATAATTGAATTGCTCTTCGGGTGTCTCCAGGGCAGAGAGGAGGAAACCATGATGCATTGTGGGGATGTGTTGTATCCTGAGTGCTACGTGTCTGTCCTGTGTCACAGTCCTCCTTCTGGTCACCTAGGGGCGTGTACACTAGATGGGGACCTGCATAAATACGGGCGGGTAGCCCTCAATAAAGTGTTCCTGTTTTACCCTTTATCATGTTGAGGCTGATGTTTGGGTAACTGATCGACGCTGGGGATTGCTATACGCTGGGAGATTTGCTATACTCCCCTGGCTATAACTACTAGCTCTTTTAAGAGCTGTTCCTGCTCTCTGGTTTTTAGGAGAGGTTCACCCACTGGAGCCTGGAGCCTTGTCGTAGGTCCAGGGTGGGTAGGAGACGGTGAGACCTCAACCAAGCTTCGGCGGTTCGTGGGGTCTGCAGTGCGTACGGTGTTAAGTGGAGTGCTTGGAGTCCTTGGAAAGCACTATGAGCATCTATTAACGGAGGTACCCGGTCGGGGTGCTAGGCGTTCCGTTACATTTGGTGGCAAGCAGTGGGATGGCGTCCTAGTGTGAGGAGAAGCAGCTTGGAGACACCGTTCGTGGATTTACTAAATTGAGGGCAACGCTAGTATGCGTACAGCGCCCCTGGCTACAGCAGGATGGAATCGGCTAGTCTTCGGACAGCGTTCTATGATGAGGAGGAGGAGGCAGCTGCAGACTACAGGGATGCAGACAGAAAGGAAGTCTGGTATGATGCCCTGGAAAATGCCCAGCGGCGGCGAGGTGAGAGTCTCCCCAGTTATGAGCAGCGGCTACAGAAGCGTGTGGCGATGCGGATGGGTCTCTTGGGAGAGCAGCCCCTGGATGACTGGGTAACAGAGCTCCAGAACCTGGTATGTAAGGAGCTTTGGCTAGAGGACGCTTACCAGGCCTTAAGGTGGCATGTCATTCAACATTCCCCCTGGATGGCTGAGCACGACAGACCCGAGGGTGAGGAATTTGATGGACCGGGGTTACTATGGGATGCCTTGGAGGAGGACATTGATCTTGGCAGCACGGAGGAGTCTAGGTTTTGGGATATCTACGACTACCGGATGGGCATGCATGTTTATGCTGACAGAAGGGAGGTGAGCAAAGACATGACCCACCTGGTAACAAGGGAGTGGGAGCTGGAGCAGACCTACCAACACCTTCTCAGCTCCATTCATCCCCAACCTACTCGACAAGCAGAGCCAGATCTGCCCTCTTGCAACTGGGAAGACTTGCCAGCGATACCCCCTGCTTCCCTACCAACTCCCAAAGTAGGGAACTTCATCGACTGGTTCTGGGAAGACCTCCCGATGGCAGGTGGAGATGGGACCGAGGTCTCTCCACCGGCCCTACAGAGATGCTGGACGGCCGGTTCAGATCCCCCACCAACCCTGCAGGAATGCCAGGAGGAGGAGGTAAGCGATTCCTCCTCTCCACAGCCGATCTGCAACAAGGTCCTGGGGATAGGATTCCCTGACCACATCCCAGTAGAAGAGCTGGCATCTGGGCAGAGCGCAGTCAGCCTCTGCCCTCCCCTATCCTCTTCTCCAGAGCCGGACATCCCACAGGCTACCCCAGCAGAAGAGCTGGCATCTGGGCAGAGCGCAGTTGGCCTCTGCCCTCCCCTATCCTCTTATCAAGAGCCTGACTCCCCACAGGCTACCCCAGCAGAAGAGCTGGCATCTGGGCAGAGCGCAGTCAGACTCTGCCCTCCCCTATCCTCTTCTCCAGAGCCGGACATCCCACAGGCTACCCCAGCGGAAGAGCTGGCATCTGAGCAGAGCGCAGTTGGCCTCTGCCCTCCCCTATCCTCTTATCCAGAGCCTGACTCCCCACAGGCTACCCCAGCAGAAGAGCTGGCATCTGGGCAGAGCGCAGTCAGCCTCTGCCCTCCCCTATCCTCTTCTCCAAAGCCGGACATCCCACAGGCTACCCCAGCGGAAGAGCTGGCATATGGGCAGAGCGCAGTTGGCCTCTGCCCTCCTCTATCCTCTTATCCAGAGCCTGACTCCCCACAGGCTACCCCAGCAGAAGAGCTGGCATCTGGGCAGAGCACAGTCAGCCTCTGCCCTCCTCTATCCTCTTATCCAGAGCCTGACTCCCCACAGGCTACCCCAGCAGAAGAGCTGGCATCTGGGCAGAGCGCAGTCAGCCTCTGCCCTCCCCTATCCTCTTCTCCAGCGGCTGACTTTCCACATGCTACCCCAGCGGAAGCACTGGCATCTGGGCAGAGCGCAGTCGGCCTCTGCCCTCCCCTATCCTCTTCTCCAGAGCCGGACTTCCCACAGGCTACCCCAGCGGAAGAGCTGGCATTGGGGCAGAGTGCAGTCGGCCT
Organism: Bufo bufo; assembly: GCF_905171765.1. Lineage (NCBI taxonomy): Eukaryota > Metazoa > Chordata > Amphibia > Anura > Bufonidae > Bufo > Bufo bufo. The sequence goes on from NC_053393.1 coordinate 437,545,435, forward strand.
CTGCCCACCAAGTACCTACAGCTCCAAGCTAGAGAGCAACAAGGAAGCAAGGAGTAGCAGATGCCCCCTCAACAGCTGGGGACATACAGAACAGAGCCAGGCCCCAAAATTCAACAGGTCCAGTATTGGGTTGTGGGTGGACTGCCAGACTAACTCAGATACCGACTGGCATGAGGTCAGGTATCTGGTTAGTCTTCCCTGGGAGGGGGAGATATGTGGCGAAACCAACCTTGCCACTGGGTTTCGGAGGGGCCTGGCTACCAGCCTCTTGCCTCAGGATTATGGCCCATACTAACTTTAAAGGAGCAGACAGACCAGCCACACAGCTTAAATCTGTCTTTGCAATTGTATTTTGTTATGTGAGGGTACCCAGATAGCTAATTTCATTGTATTTGTGTATTCTGAGTGCCATTCACCTAATGATATGCACTCAGACTTGAGCTATCTGGGAATATGTTAAATGTCTGTGTTGGCTGGGAGGGTGTGACATTGTGTGTTTGGGTGGGGATTCCTGTCCTGTTGTTCCCACATGTGTATTGGTGATTTCCCTTTGTCCTGAGAGATAATTGAATTGCTCTTCGGGTGTCTCCAGGGCAGAGAGGAGGAGACCATGAAGAAATGGTGTTGGTGAGCCGAGCTCTACTTGCCCGTATTGTGGCGTCCCACATGGGCGCAGCGGGAGCTACGGCGAGAGGTACTCCTAGAACAAGAACGGAGACATATTATGGAGACACCAAAACGATTACCAGTTTTTTACGGTATACCGAAAATCCACCAAGAATAACATCTGCTCAATAGAGGTCCAGTTACAAGGAGTAATGTCTAATGAAGATTACACACAACTTCAAGAGAGAATTTCCTTGACACTCACTGAGCGACGCAAGGAAGTGGAAGCGGTCAAAAGGAAAAAAATTCTCAGAGACTCAGAGGACTACCGTAACAATCAGGTATATAACTGGCCAGACACCACTTTCCGGAATCCACGCCTGGGAAATCCAAATTCCCAAAGATCGACATCAAGCGAGGATCTCGCACGTCAGAATAGACCTATTGACCTACGCAGAAACCGAGGATCACGTAGAGGTCCAAGAACCGGCATGACTCCATCCCAGCACATTTCCTCCATGACCACTTGGTCTCAGGTTCATTCGGAGTGTTCAACATCCCAATGAAATGCAAACTTTTCCTCTGTCCCTTTAGGCTCAGCGGAGCTAGACCTTCTACAGAAAGGTTTGTCCTTCTGTCCCTCTTACTTTCCTAATACCTTCCAGCTGGATTTAGATTTACAGCGGTTCTTTAGAAACGTTCGCCTTAAAGAACATTTTTCCAGTCCAACAATACCGGTGAATCTAGTATCATCAAGTAAGCCGCTAATTTCCTCAAAGGATTTGGGCTTACGTACCAAAAGTACCCACATGCCACCTAAGAATCAGCCGGCAGTGGAAGCTTTCATCAATTTAGTTCAGACGGATATGGTCCAATTTGGGAAACAGATCAAACAAGCAGAAACAAATATCAGAATAAGGGTACTTTCACACTAGCGTTTTTCTTTTCCGGCATAGAGTTCCGTCCTAGGGGCTCTATACCGGAAAACAACTGATCAGTTTTATCCCCATTAAAGTTGAGCAAACACCTAGATGTTCGGCCGAACTTTAAAAAAAAGTTCGGGTTCGGGACACGAACTTGATCCGAACTTGGACCCGAACCCCATTGAAGTCAATGGGGACCCGAACTTCACTTTATTATTTTCCGTTATAACATGGTTATAACGGAAAATAATAGTATTAGCTTTTTCAGATCTGAGTTATCACGATCGTGAAAACTCAGATCCGAAAGTATATTCTAACACAGAGGCGTTCCCATGGTGATGGGGACGCTTCAAGTTAGAATATACTAAGAACTGTGTACATAACTGCCCCCTGCTGCCTGGCAGCGCCCGATCTCTTACAGGGGGCTGTGATCCGCACAATTAACCCCTCAGGTGCTGCACCTGAGGGGTTAATTGTGCGGATCTCAGCCCCCTGTAAGAGATCGGGTGCTGCCAGGCAGCAGGGGCCAGACCCCCCTCCCTCCCCAGTATTAAATCATTGGTGGCCAGTGCGCCCCCCCTCCCTCCCCAGTATTAAAATCATTGGTGGCCAGTGCGGCCCCCCCTATTAAAATCATTGGTGGTTAGTGCGGCCTCCCCTCTCCCCCCCCACCCCTAATTAAAATCATTGGTGGCAGTGGCCACAGGTTAACAACTCCCCCCATCATTGGTGGCAGTGGAGCGGCAGTTCCGATCAGAGTCCCAGTTTAATCTCTGGGGCACCGATCGGTTACCATGGCAGCCAGGATGCTACTGCAGTCCTGGCTGCCATAGTTACTTAGCACTTTTAGCAGCATTATACTTACGTGTGCTGCCTGTAGCTGGCCGGGCAAACCTTCTACTGGTAAGTGACAGGTCTGTGCTATAAGCAATGCGCCGCACAGACCTTTCACTTACCAGTAGGAGGAGCGCCGGCCGGCCACAGACAGCGCATGTAAGTATAATGCTGCTAAAAGTGCTAAGTAACCATGGGAGCCAGGACTGCAGTAGCGTCCTGGCTGCCATGGTAACCGATCGGAGCCACAGAAATTAAACTGGGACTCCGATCGGAACTGCCGCTCCGCTGCCACCAGTGATGGGGGGGAGGGGGGTTGTTAACCTGTGGCCACTGCCACCAATGATTTTAATTAGGGGTGGGGGGGGAGAGGGGAGGCCGCACTAACCACCAATGATTTTAATAGGGGGGGGCCGCACTGGCCACCAATGATTTTAATACTGGGGAGAAAAGAGGGGGGGGGCGCACTGGCCATCAATGAGGTGCGACCGCCGCATTCAATCCGTGAAATCGGCCTGCATGTATGTTTAAGAAAAGACGCCTAATATTAACCGCTGTCGACATATTAGGCATGAACCCTGCCTGATCAGAATGTATAAGCGTCGTAATCACAGTATTGAGTCTATTCGCTAATACTTTCGCTAATATTTTCACATCAACTTGGAGCAGTGAGATAGGCCGATATGATTCTGCTAACAGGGGGTCTTTGCCCTGTTTAGGAATAACGACTATGATCGCCTCATTCATACTGAGTGGTAATCCACCTCCAACAACTGAGGAAGCAGGATAGGGGCGAATGCCTTGTAAACTTCGGCAGGCAATCCATCACTCCCAGGGGCCTTAGCGCTAGATAGATCACTCAAGGCTAATTCTAATTCTGTAATTGTTATGGGCCCATCTAAAACTGTCACCTGCTCAATACTCAGTTTAGGAAGCGGGATCCCATCTAGAAAAGTTGTCATCTCTGAATCCCCTGCAGTGATTTTGGACTCGTAAAGGGATGAGTAAAATCCATGCATAATATCTAGAACTTTGTCTTGAGCTGTACACACATCCCCCTCGACATCACGTAGAGCAGCGACATACGCAGAGGGCTGTTGCACTTTGGAGAGTAGTGCCAACAGTCTACCTGTCCTCTCCCCCTCTTCAAAGAATGATTGCCCTAAGAAGAAGTTTATCATTCAATTTATGCTGTGCTTCCTGCCACTGAGCCCTATGCACTTCCGTGGGCTGCATAACATATTGAGTTTCTGCCTCAACCGTTCGGCGTTCTAACGTTCGTACCGTCATTCGGGACTCATTTTGCTTTTTATTAACCTCAGCAATAAGTACTCCCCGCAGAAAGGCTTTTATGGTATCCCAAACAATCAATGAGGAGGCACCTGAAAGATTAAGGGCAAAGAATTCTTTTAGCATATCCCCAATATTTGAGACTGTGGGTAAGACTGACTGAATTTCCATAATGGCCTACAGCTGGTCACAGAGGGAAGGAAATTGGCAGATATTAATATAGGCGAGTGATCTGAGAGTTGCCTGGGTAGATATCTGATATCACAAATACGGCAGCCCATCGCTTCATTCCCAAGAGCTAAATCTATTCTTGACAGTGGACTAAGTAGAGGGGCACACCTACATATGATAGTCAAATGGAGCTGCAGCCAATGCGTTTAAACTATTTATTTGTCACAATAAAATAATGTAAGGTACCTTAATATCATAAAATACATTCAATAAAATACAATTAATACATAAATAACCATCTGTGTGGATTGAGATAACCTGTAGGAGTGTCACTGATACCCAATACAATACGTGGGTTTGATAGTGATTAAATCCAAATGCGCAATGGTAAATGCGCTAAGTCTCTGCTAGTGTTGGATAATGACTAGCAGCTATGGCTAGTATGTTGCAATGTAATACAAAGTCTCGTATCTTGCTTGCTGATTGTTACAGCATATCAAATGATGCGATATAATGGCTTGCTGTGTGTGAACACACTACTCACTGTTTGAAGCGGTAAAGTGACCGGTCACTCGTGCTTGGCGTGGCGTCCCACGTGTTGCAGCACAAGAGGCCTCAGTTCCGGTCCACTCTCGGTATATGTGAGTAGGGTACCGTGGCAGGCAAAGAAACTGTCCGTTTTAGACGCCGGGGTCTGGATATTCTGACCCACTTGATTGTCGGCGTTGCCTTGGTGTCTGTTAGTATAGACACAGCTGGACTTAAATTTCTTCCTGTCTGATATGTAGAAAGCGCTCCAAAGAACTCCAAATGTTGCGCAGGTAATACGCTGCGGTTTCTTACTTGCTTTACTCGAGACTTGTGCACCAGACGCGTTTCGGAGTTAGCAGTGACTCCTTCCTCAGTGGTCAAGTCTCGTCTGTTATCCAAGAGTTTATATAGGGCTAGAGCCATCTGTTCATTATGATTTATTTCGTCTTCATGAAGTGGAACAGAAAATCTGGATTTAGGATTCCCGGCTGTTTGGCATTTGGTTATTTAATTATTTGCACATGAATATATACCTGTAAACATACTCTACATGTCGAAAATACATAGTAATATATATGTAGGTGTATATACATGTGTATAAAGAATAAAAATAAATATAAAAATAAAAATGAAAATAAACACATTGGCTGATGGTGTGATATTTAAATGCGGTCTTTCATGTGAACAAAGTCCTACAAACATCATAGTCGAATTTAATATAAGTTTAGTTTAAAATTGCTTATTAATACAGGATAGTTTGCATATAACATGTGGTTTATATTTAATCGTCATATCATATATCTTTGAATGTGGTTAATATTTGATATTGCTTGTTTCTCAATCTGATGCGGTTTTTGTGTGTTTTGTCCCTATAAACACAATTGTGATCTTTATTTAGTTGCATATAATGATACAAGCAAGATCAGATTATTAAGAATACCGCTCTTCAAGATTATAACAGTAAAAAGATAAAAGATTAAAAATGTAAAATTGTGACCAACATATATCTCTGGAAATAGTGCGCAAACTTGATCGTAATACTTTCTTTTTGGATAAAATAGAAACACCAAAGACCGACGATAACGTAAGACTAATATTGCCTTTTAATTCTCAATATAAAAAGATCAGATATATAATCAATAAACATTGGCATCATATTGTCAAAGACAAAACAATAGGTCACATTTTACCTCAAATCACCTTCACCAAAGCTCCCAATTTGGGCTTATTGGTAGCACCCACAATCATTAATAAATTCCCAAATACGCCATCAATCCAAAAATGGATAGGGTTAACAGGTTTTCATAGATGTGGGGCATGTATGGGATGTAGATCCACCACATTCCCTAAAAATAACCATTGAAGTTAAATCTACCAGCAACACTCATATCCATAAAATCAGAGAGTTCTTGACATGCAATACAGAAAGTGTTATATACATTATCCAATGCCCATGCAGAAAACAATACGTGGGCAGAACGAAAAGAACACTGAAAAAACGTATTGCTGAGCATATCTCAAACATCAAAAAAGGTTATGATAAACATACCTTATCCCTCCATTTTAAGATGGTACATAATCAAAATCCACATGGAATGACCTTTGCAGCCTTGGAGAAAGTGAATATTCACTGGAGAGGAGGAGATCATATAAGTCGCATGTCTAGAATTGAATCCCAAAAATTTTTTGAGTTCAATTCTATCCTCCCTCTAGGACTAAACGCAGAAATGGAAGTTTTTGGTTTTTTGTAGAATACTGACCTTGTACGCATTATTGCTCATTAGGCATATATACAATTAATTCATATATCTTAAATTGACGTTAATGCCAATTATAAATTCGGTATAGAAAATTAATAACTGATAATTATACTAACTGTATCAATTACATTGATTATATTAATATCTTACTAAATTATGTATTATTGTATTTAAGTATATATATTAAAAAAAAAAATTTTTTACTTATTTTTATCACTTTTATCATATCTTACTCACCAAGTTCCATACGTACTATTCTGCATCATTCTAATCCCATATTGATTATACTTTATATTGCAACACATATTTTTACATTGAGATATATATATATATGATGCGGTTTGTCCGGGGACGCCTGCATATGGAGATTAACACCTATGATCCATAATGAATAAGGATGTAGATACGGTCAAACAGCAAGGAATGGGATAGATGATGCAGAGTAATGAGTGGAATTTTATCATTATTAGTATAGAATAGATATCTAATATGATTAATGAATGACCCATTGGATAACTCTATAAATTTTATTATACATAATATATGTTGGTCACAATTTTACATTTTTAATCTTTTATCTTTTTACTGTTATAATCTTGAAGAGCGGTATTCTTAATAATCTGATCTTGCTTGTATCATTATATGCAACTAAATAAAGATCACAATTGTGTTTATAGAGACAAAACGCACAAAAACCGCATCAGATTGAGAAACAAGCAATATCAAATATTAACCACATTCAAAGATATATGATATGACGATTAAATATAAACCACATGTTATATGCAAACTATCCTGTATTAATAAGCAATTTTAAACTAAACTTATATTAAATTCGACTATGATGTTTGTAGGACTTTGTTCACATGAAAGACCGCATTTAAATATCACACCATCAGCCAATGCGTTTATTTTCATTTTTATTTTTATATTTATTTTTATTCTTTATACACATGTATATACACCTACATATATATTACTATGTATTTTCGACATGTAGAGTATGTTTACAGGTATATATTCATGTGCAAATAATTAAATAACCAAATGCCAAACAGCCGGGAATCCTAAATCCAGATTTTCTGTTCCACTTCATGAAGACAAAATAAATCATAATGAACAGATGGCTCTAGCCCTATATAAACTCTTGGATAACAGACGAGACTTGACCACTGAGGAAGGAGTCACTGCTAACTCCGAAACGCGTCTGGTGCACAAGTCTCGAGTAAAGCAAGTAAGAAACCGCAGCGTATTACCTGCGCAACATTTGGAGTTCTTTGGAGCGCTTTCTACATATCAGACAGGAAGAAATTTAAGTCCAGCTGTGTCTATACTAACAGACACCAAGGCAACGCCGACAATCAAGTGGGTCAGAATATCCAGACCCCGGCGTCTAAAACGGACAGTTTCTTTGCCTGCCACGGTACCCTACTCACATATACCGAGAGTGGACCGGAACTGAGGCCTCTTGTGCTGCAACACGTGGGACGCCACGCCAAGCACGAGTGACCGGTCACTTTACCGCTTCAAACAGTGAGTAGTGTGTTCACACACAGCAAGCCATTATATCGCATCATTTGATATGCTGTAACAATCAGCAAGCAAGATACGAGACTTTGTATTACATTGCAACATACTAGCCATAGCTGCTAGTCATTATCCAACACTAGCAGAGACTTAGCGCATTTACCATTGCGCATTTGGATTTAATCACTATCAAACCCACGTATTGTATTGGGTATCAGTGACACTCCTACAGGTTATCTCAATCCACACAGATGGTTATTTATGTATTAATTGTATTTTATTGAATGTATTTTATGATATTAAGGTACCTTACATTATTTTATTGTGACAAATAAATAGTTTAAACGCATTGGCTGCAGCTCCATTTGACTATCATATGTAGGTGTGCCCCTCTCCTCTACTTAGTCCATTTTACCTACCTAGAAGATTGGGGATATCTTTCTTTTAGGGGGAGCACCCATTCCGTATTAATTAGAGGGTGAGCCAATCCAATCCTACTTCTATCTATTCTTGACAGTGTTTGATACGCGCTAGAACAGCAAGAATACTGCCGTACAAACGGATTACGCAGCCTCCAAAAATCCATTAATGACACTTCCTCTAGAAGTCTCCCAAACGGTGTAAGCAGCCTCTCCGATTGTACCACGGAAGCGGACATTCTGTCCCATTCAGTACATATTACATTATTGAAGTCCCCCAGTACCATTGCTTGGGTATCTGGATATTCTGACAGAAAGGCCATTAACTTCTTAATTACAAGCGGGGAATAAGGTGGTGGTATGTATATCCCACATATAATACATTGGACATTAAAAAGTTTGCCATAGAGGACGACGTAGCATCCATTCGCATCAATCCTCATATCTATGCAGCTAAAAATTCAACTGTCTATGAATCAATATATTAATCTTATTAGGTAAGCACTCAAACCACCATGGAGCAGGCACAATGTTTAATATAGGGTATAATGCAATATAATAGTAATAAAACGCAACACTAAAATGTATAAAAGACTAAAACACAATATAAAACTTGCTGGGAATAAGGTGCAAAAAAAGGGATTCCCGTCGCAACAAATGAACCAGTTAATGTCCTTATTAATACATCTGATGGCGATGCTATATTGCTGGCAACCTGTACGCTGTGATGTAGCGTTACATCCAAAAAAGTCACAAGTGGCGATAATATTGCACTATATTGATATTATGCAAATAAATGGTTGCTTCCTTAGCACCCACCTCACCTGTTGGTAAAAGATCTTCACACTGGCTGGTGTGCGCTCAGGTGTATATTTTCCGGGTGGATTGTTACCTATGTTGCTGGCAACCTTTATGTTTTGATATAACGTTGCATCCAAAAAGTCACAAGTGATTTTGTTACCGCACTATATTAGTGTTATGCGGATAAACGGTTGCTCACTGATCACTCACCCCACCTGATGATATGTGGTCTTCACACTGGCTGGTGTGCGCTCAGGTGTATGTTCTCGGGGCGAATTAGTACCTGTGTTCCGGTAAAGCTTTTTTGCAATTACCTTCACTGCCTCTCTGTCCCGCTCTGTACACAGTTCTCGCGAGAGTTGGAGTACAGGTTCACCGATTCAGGTCACTCCTTGCCTTTGATTTTTCAAATTGCTGAAAGATCGTCTCCTTAAATAATCGTAGAGTTAAAGTCGCATGGCCATGCTTCAGGTATTTGTGGAATCTTTCAGAGCATCTGTATCCAGCACCAGACGCGTTTCGAGGTCTTGCTGACCTCTTCCTCAGTGGTTATACTCTATATGCTCAGATCCCACTATTTATACTCTACTAAGTGGTCAGTAAGTTCTGGAAAACAGATCCCAAGGAGAGCCAATCGGTCATAGGTAAATCCTGGAGTGATGGATTTCAAAAAAGGCAAATTCGGTTTTAATGCGTTTTTTTTTAAAGACATGCGATTTTTTCAACGGATACGATTTTATCGTCAAAGCTGCTGAATCAAACTAATGATTCATTCTCATGTATCAGATGTTCAATTTTGGATGCGTTTTTTTTCGACAGGTGCGTTTTTGTCACCTAGGCTGCTAAATTGGACATATAACTCGTTCTGATGCACCCAAAAAGTTAAAAATGATTTCATTCTTACAATATCCATAATATACAAATTCAAATAAAAATGTTTAACCCCTTAGTGACCACCCATACGTGTTTTTACGGCGGTCACTAAGGGGCCTTAGGCTGGGCCGCCGTAAAAACGCCCAGTTTAAGCGCCGCGCGGCTCCCCCGTGCAGCGGGGAGCGCGGACCTGGCTCTCACATGAGAGCCGGGTCCCTGCTCTAACAGCCCGTAACGGCAGGAGTGCCGATCCGGGCTGTTTAACCCTTTACATGCCGGGCGCAATGGCGCCCGCTGCATGTAAAGTGGTGACAGAGGGAGCGGACTCCCTCTGTCTCCCATCAGCACCCCGAAAATGCGATCGCGGGGTGCTGATGTGCTGGGAAGCTTACCTTGCTTCCGATGAGGGCCCGAGCCTGTCTTCAGTTACTTCCAGCAGCCTGTGCCTCTCTGGCGCAGCCTGCTGGTCAATGTTCGAATAGCATTGCTATTGAAATGCAATGCATTATAGAGATAATGCATTACATTTTAAAAGCAATCAAAATACTGTATATTATAGTCCCCTTGTGGGACTATTAAGTAGTAAAAAAAATAGAAAAAAATACACATTTATTAAATAAAAAAAATTCCATAAAATAAAAAAATATGCCTTTTTTCCATTGAAAATACGCTTTTCAATGAAAAAAATTGCAAAAAGAAAATATCCCCCATATGTTTGGTATTGCCGCGTCCGTAACGACCGGGACTACATAAATATTACATAAATTATCCCCTATGGTGAACGCCGTAAAAAATAAAAAATAAAAAAAGACAGAATTTCGAATTTATTCTTAGTTTCCACCGAAAAAAAAACTTAATAACAAGCGATCAAAAAGCGGCATTTACTCCAAAATCATACCCATGAAAAATACAAGTTGTCTTTCAAAAATCAAGCCCTCACACAATTCCATATAAAAAAATAAAAAAAAGTTATGGGTCTTGTGAAGTGGCAATGCAAAATAATTTTTTGGGTTAATAAAAGGTGTTTTATTGCAAAAAAAGTAGTAAAATGTAAACAAAATTATAAGTATTTAGTATCACTGTAATCGTACTGACCCAGAGAATAAAGATATTATGTTATTTGTACCGAAAAATGAACGCCAAAAAATGTATAATGTAAAAACGCAGTGGCAGTATTGCTATTTTTCCCCATCTCCCTCCCAGAAAGAGTTAATAAAAGTTAATCAGAAAGTTATGTGTACCCCAAAATGGCGCCATTAAAAACTACAACTTGTCCCGTAAAAAACAAGCCCTCATAAAGCTATATAGATGAAAAAATAAAAAAGTTTTAGCTCTTGGAACGAGACCATAAAAAAAGGAAGAAAAACGCTTGGTCATAAAGGCCCAAACAGGCTTGGTCACTAAGGGGTTAAAATACATAAAAAGACATACATTTGGGATATAGACTTGTAATTAGTTTAATAAACATTTGGTGACCAGTCGATACCTGGGATCCTGCAGGTGTTGTGGGATGGAGTCCTGCCTCCGAAGGGACCGCAGTGTCATCTTAATATCCACACTGCAGTCTTCCGTCAAAAGCAGGCGCCGACCCTTACCTCACAGGAAACCGAAGATCTCTAGCTCAGCATTGAGACCTGCTGGAAGCAAACTACCGAACTCATAGATTCGTCTGGATTCAATCCTAGACATTCGATGAATATGATCACCCCCCTCCAGTGTCGATCCACCTTCTTCAGTGCCGCAAATGTCAGTTTAGTAGGGTCTTTATTATCAAATTCCCTAAAATGTCTCGACAAAGAATGTTTGTCGAACCCATTTTTAATCTTAGTCATATGTTCGGATATCCTTGTTTTTAATGGTCGTTTTGTTCGTCCGATATATTGTTTCTGACATGGGCACTGGATAATGTAGATGACACTGGAGGAGTTACAGTATAGACTATCCCTAATTTTCCAAGAGAACTGATTTTGTGTGGATGTTACTTCTAGTGCTCTTTTATGGAATACTGTGTGCTTACACGCAGTGCTTCTCCCACACCTAAAGAAACCATTTATACTTGTCCAATTTTGAAACATGGAAGTTTTCTTTACTTTTTGTTGCTTGACGGAGGGCGCTATTTTAAAGCCAAGGTTAGGCACCTTCGTAAAAGATATCAAAGGCACCTTTGGTACCAAATGGCCTATTATTTTGTCGTCCAGTATATAATGCCAATGTTGTTTTAAAATATACTGGACTTTCTTATAATGTGCATTGAATGGTAGAATAACTCTCAATTCCATTTCTTTTGATGTTGTTTTTATATTCTCATTTTTGTTATCAGAGAAAAAGGTTTGTCTCTCTAGCTTCTTAACCCGATCCAATGCACTATTAACTATTTCTTCAGGGTATTCTTTGTTAATAAATTGGTCTTTCATTTTCATCACCTATTCTTCAAATTTCTCTCATCTGTGCAGTTTCTTTTAATCCGACGGAACTGCCCCACTGGAATATTTATTAACCAGTTCGGCAGATGACAACTAGAAAAAAGTATGAAACTGTTTTTGGACGTTGGTTTCTGAAAGGTGCTGCATATATATTTTCTGTCCTGTCTAGCAATTTGCAAATCTAAAAATTCTGCATTCATCTTGTTCACATTTGATGTGAAGGTCAAATTTCTTGTGTTGCTATTTATTTCTTTAAAAAAAAAACTTAAAGTGTCTTCTGTGCCTTTCCAGATGAATATTGCATCATCTATGTATCGACTGTTCACCAAATGTTTATTAAACTAATTACAAGTCTATATCCCAAATGTATGTCTTTTTATGTATTACATTTTTTTTTATTTGAAATTGTATATTATGGATATTGTAAGAATGAAATCATTTTTAACTTTTTTTGGTGCATCAGAACGAATTATATGTCCAATTTAGCAGCCTAGGTGACAAAAACACACCTGCCGAAAAAAACGCATCCAAAATTGAACATCTGATACATGAGAATGAATCATTAGTTTGATTCAGCAGCTTTGACGGTAAAAACGCATCCGTTGAAAAAAATCGCATGTATTTTTTTTTTAAAAACGCATTAAAAAGCGAATTTGCCATTTTTGAAATCCATCACTCCAGGATTTACCTATGACCGATTGGCTCTCCTTGGGATCTGTTTTCCAGAACTTACTGACCACTTAGTAGAGTATAAATAGTGGGATCTGAGCATATAGAGTATAACCACTGAGGAAGAGGTCAGCAAGACCTCGAAACGCGTCTGGTGCTGGATACCGATGCTCTGAAAGATTCCACAAATACCTGAAGCATGGCCATGCGACTTTAACTCTACGATTATTTAAGGAGACGATCTTTCAGCAATTTGAAAAATCAAAGGCAAGGAGTGACCTGAATCGGTGAACCTGTACTCCAACTCTCGCGAGAACTGTGTACAGAGCGGGACAGAGAGGCAGTGAAGGTAATTGCAAAAAAGCTTTACCGGAACACAGGTACTAATTCGCCCCGAGAACATACACCTGATCGCACACCAGCCAGTGTGAAGACCACATATCATCAGGTGGGGTGAGTGATCAGTGAGCAACCGTTTATCCGCATAACACTAATATAGTGCGGTAACAAAATCACTTGTGACTTTTTGGATGCAACGTTATATCAAAACATAAAGGTTGCCAGCAACATAGGTAACAATCCACCCGGAAAATATACACCTGAGCGCACACCAGCCAGTGTGAAGATCTCTTACCAACAGGTGAGGTGGGTGCTCAGAAAGCAACCATTTATTCGCACAATATCAATATAGTGCAATATTATCGCCACTTGTGACTTTTTTGGATGTAACGCTACAGCAAAGCGTACAGGTTGCCAGCAATATAGCATCAACATCAGATGTATTAATAACTGGTTCATTTGTTGCGACGGGAATCCCTTTTTTTGCACCTTATTCCCAGCAAGTTTTATATTGTGCTTTAGTCTTTTATACATTTTAGTGTTGCATTTTATTATTATTATATTGCATTATACCCTATATTAAACATTGTGCCTGCTCCATGGTGGTTTGAGTGCTTACCTAATAAGATTAATTTGTCCACTGTATATGTATTGAATAGGGTGATTCAATCTCAGGTTCAAGCACCTATTCATAGTTATAGGGGGGTGAGCCACCCTATCAATTCTCTATGAATGAATATACTTACTCCCCTTGCATATGAGGAGTAAGTAGCATGATAACATTGACTCGCCCATCTAGGGGTAAGCAAATGGGATTGTTCCGGAAGGAGGTGAGTCTCTTGTAGGCAGCAGACCGTAGGGTGGTACACTTTAACACTCTCCATTACAGCCTTCCTTTTAATGGTATCTTTAACCCCCCTAACGTTCCAGCTCAAAACATTCACTGGGTTAGCCATACTTAAGTATAGGGAACCTCATCTTTAACGGATACTTCAGTTTACATCTTAGAAGCAGTATTGCCCCTTGGAGCATATCTACGGATCTGGGACCACATTTCCCCAACTTCCTCCCTCCCTTCCCTAACCTGAAGACCTTAGTATTAAGGTCTGTGGGCAGTTAGACTATCTATCCCTTCAGCAAAGCGAGCTCCCTAAACCCATAACATCTGGCGGATTTGAACGCTTCCGTATTTCGCCAAATTCAAATACAAACTGTTAACCAGTAGAAATATACAAAATGGATAACATCCTGCACTAACCTCAGTTATAAGTAATATAAACAATACTAGCTACGTGTATCAGCCCTATGCATTACACAGGTATCTTACCTCCTGACAGCAACACAGAACTGGCAGGAGGTTAACTATATCCAGCTATAACCATTAATGCCTTGCCACATAAACTGCATTCACCATCCAGAGTAAACAATGTCACTTTGCTACGTAGACCTCTTATTCGCCCTGCTTCTTTTCCGCACGAAGCTGTCTTTCATGTCGGTCCAGCCATTTGGATGCCTCCTTCGGGTCTTCAAAGAAGCTTGTGGATCCAAGAGCTGCTATTCTGAGCTTGGCCGGATATAGCATAGAGTATGATGCTCCAAGTTCCCTCAGATGCCGTTTTACATCCAGGAACCTAGCTCGCCTCTTCTGGATCTCCATGGAGAAATCAGGGAAAAACGACACCCTGTGTCTGTCAATGGAAAGGTCAGGCAGTTCTCTTGCATTGCGCAGAATAGAATCCCGATCCCTATAGTGTAGCACTTTCATAAGGACCGGTCTTGGTGGCGCTCCTGGTGGTAAAGGCCAGATAGGAACTCTGTGTGCACGTTCGATGGCAAACAAAGGAGTTAATACGCTTCCTCCAAACTGTTCTTTGAGCCAGTTTTAAAAAAACTCAGTGGGGTTAGAGCCTTCTACTTTCTCAGGCACTCCAGCGAACCTCACATTGTTCCGTCTCAGACGGTTCTCGAGATCGTCCTGTTTAGCAGAGATTGCATCAAGCCTGCGAGAATGGTCCACAGAGTCTCTCTTGAGAGGGTGCACCACATCCTCCATGTCCCCCATACGATCTTCCAGGGACGTAGTACGGTCTGCAAGTTTTCTCAGATCGTGCCTAACAATAGAGATATCCTCTTTAATGGCTCCCATCTGCATAGTCAGGATATTTAGCGACTTGCCCCACTTAGAAATAGCTTGGAGAACATCTTTTATAGTCGGCTCCTCTATGTCTGAGTCCGGGATATCTGTGTCTCCAGCACCATCTTGTTCCTGAATGGCGGCAAATCTATTAGGGTGCTGCTTCAGGCCCATCACCTCTCCAGGCCTTCCCCATCTGAATCTCTTCCCGCTCCAGTCAGGGAGGACTCACTGTTATTGCCGGAGGAACATCTCTCTCTGTGGGGCTCCGGAGTATGAGCAAACTGACTTAGCCTCTCGGCTACCTCCTGCTGCAAGTCGCTCACACGATCTCGGCGCTTCGGCGTGGCGGTCCCAGCGCCATCTTGCAGAGACTTGCCGGCTCCTTTCCCATCCCTCCGTTTGGACATGGCAGCAGATTTCAAGCGCCTGCGGGTGATGGAGAAGCCTCTGGATCGTCTGTTGGTGGTCATTCCAAATTATTTGGAGATTTAGGCTGTTTTTAGTGGATAATTGACCGAGGCAGTGCAGGAGCTCCGAAGATCACGTCCGCTCACATGTCTGGAAAGCCACGCCCCCCCGGCCACCAATGATTTTAATAGGGGGGGGGGGGGGGGGGGGGGCCGCACTGGCCACCAATGATTTTAATACTGAGGAGGGAGGGGGGTCTGGCCCCCTGCTGCCTGGCAGCACCTGATCTCTTACAGGGGGCTGTGATCCGCACAATTAACCCCTCAGGTGCGGCACAGCAGGGGGCCGTTATGTCCACAGTTCTCAGTATATTCTAACTTGAAGCGTCCCCATCACTATGGGAACGCCTCTGTGTTAGAATATACTGTCGGATCTGAGTTTTCACGATCTAACTCCAATCCGATGGTATATTCTAACATAGAGGCATTCCCATGGTGATGGGGACGCTTCAAGTTAAAATATACCATCGGATTGGAGAAAACTCCGATCCGATGGTATATTAATATTACCCGAACACCGAACCCGAACTTTTACTGAAATGTTCAGGTTCGGGTTCGGGTGCTGAACACCGTAAAGTTCGGTATGAACCCGAACTTTACAGTTCAGGTTCGATCAACCCTAATCTCCATGCATTCTGAATGGAGAGCAATCCGTTCAGGATGCATCAGGATATCTTCAGTTCAGTCTTTTTGACTGATCAGGACAAAGATAAAACCGCAGCATGCTACGGTTTTATCTCCGGCCAGAAAAACTGAACACTTGCCTGAATGCCATTTTTTTTCCATAGCAATGTATTAGTGCCGGATCCTTTTTTGCGGATGACACCTGAAAGACGGATCCAGCATTTCAATGCATTTGTAAGACGGATCAGGATCCTGATCCGTCTTACAAATGCCACCAGTTGGCATACGATTTGTCGGATCAGGCAGGCAGTTCCGGCGATGGAACTGCTTGCCGGATCACTCTGCCCCAAGTGTGAAAGTAGCCTAACATCTCCAGTGTAGAAAGACAAGCGCTTAATTCCATACAGCAAACAAAACAACTGGTAATCAAACCTGCAGACAAAGGTGGGGCCTTAGTTGTCATGGATAAGTCAAAATATATTGCAGAGATTCATCACCAATTGAATGATACCACTGTTTACCAGAAACGTATCCACATCCCTTCTTCCACATCTCTACCCAAATCACGAATATCCTAAAAAATTATCACTCTAAGAATGTCATTGACGAATACATGGTCAATTTTTTATCACAACCTAATCCAGTTATACAGTTTTTTTTATACTTTACCTAAAGTCCTCAAGGATCTACATAACCCACTGGGACACCCAATAGTGGCCTCAACAGATTCCATTCTATCACCTCTTTCTATCTTCCTAGAAAAAAATCTTACACCTGAAATCAAGAAAACAAGGTAATTTATCCTGGACACAACCTCTTTCCTTCAGAATATCAAACAGATAGACACATTACTATCTGACACTATTACTATTCTGGTAACCTGGGATGTGGCTAGCTGGTATACCTCCAGACAACACAACAAAGGCCTTCTAGCAGTACAAAAAATGTTAGAAAATACAGAATTACATAAGGAAGTAGTCTCATTCTGTCTTATTTTACTTGAAACGGTACAGCAGATCAATTTCAGTTTCAGGATGATTTTTATTGGCAGAAACAAGGTACCGCTATGGGATCTAACGTAGCCCCTCCCTATGCGAATTGCTACATGGCAGACTTTGAAGAGACTCACATATACACTAACCACCTTTTTCTGTCACATACCATTATCTGGAAAAGATATATAGATGACATATTTTGTATATGGAGAGGACCAATAGAAAGTTACTTACGTTTCCCACCTTTCTGAATTCTATATATCCAGAGTTACAATTCACCATACACCATGATGAACTCTCTATTAACTTTTTGGACACTCTGGTCATCAAAAATCCCCAAGGCAAACTCACTACAGACTTATATCGCAAACCCACCGACGAGGAATAACACTTCTTTTTTCCAGTTTTCATCCTCCTACCACGAAAAAGGCACTCCCAGGTTCCCAATTAAAGAGGGTACAAGCCATAATTGATGATCCACAAATCAGAGCACAATAAATTGAAGAAATGCAACAATGGTTTAGAGAATGTAGTTACCCGGCACATATACTTAAACCACCTCAACTCAACACACGCAAACCCATATCTGCAAATAAACATATTCACTTTGTCCACACGTTCCATCCAACAAGGTTTTGAATATTATTCGGAGCCACTGGTCACTCTTGAAAAAGGCGTATCCACAAATTGAGGAATTCTGCAACCCCATACTACCCTGTAACCGCAGGCCAAAAAACCTACGTGACCTATTGGTGAGTGCGGATATAGGTTCAGCCAGCATTTTACCTAAACAGGTATTTCTAAAAACACAAAAGAAGGGCACTTTTCCGTGTTTTCATTGTTTCCAGTGTTCAAATATACAGAAAGGCCCTACTATTTTCGACACACTGGTAAACCGATAGAGATTCGAGGCTTTTTCACGTGTGGCTCCGACTACGTAGTTTATCTAACTAACGGATTTGTGGCCTGGTCTATGTGGGGGAGACTTCGCTAAAAGTCAGAGAAAGAATTTGCCAACACAAATCAACCATAAGAAGGCAGAACTTACTTCTGCCAATTCCTTCACATTTCCATGAAGCCAAACACACCATAGCGCAACTTAAATTCCAGGTAATTGAACAAATTCCACCATCACGCAGAGGGCGTAACAGATCCAAAACCCTTAAACTGAGAGAAGCCTTTTTGGATCCACACTCGACAAAGCCTTACTCCTAAGGGTATGTATAGGGAATATGAAATACAGAATTTCCTCTTACTCTTCCTTTCTTTATTTTGTATGATCACCTGAACAACCTTTAACTTTGAAATATCTTAAGTGATTTGTCATAATGTGAATTCAGAGCTCGGATATTCACTTTTATGTACTCTTATTTCTTATTCTATTACAGGCCCCGTAAACACTACTGGGACCCGGTGCCGCATTTGGGTATCCTTTATAATTTTCTTTCTCTACTTTAGTTACCTCATCCTTCTATACCTATTCCTACATTTTCTATTATTTTCCATATTCGGATCGATATCCGATCTTTGAAGCGCACGCAATCCAAGCACTCCCGTAGGATACCAGACAACACGCCCCTTTATGGGAATAAGTTATTAACCCTATTTAAGAACACCACAGGTCCCTACTTAACACACCACTTTACTACAGGCACAATATAGTGCCTATTACCCTTGGTGTACTACTACATTGTTTCTCTAAAACTTCCCAACTGCGGCAAAGGTAAGTCCTTGTTGGTGTTAAAACGGCCTCTGTTGTTGTTCCATTTAGTCCAAGGGATCCAATATGCCTTGTTATATACCATGTTTTTTACGGGTCCATTTTATCAGGAGTAGTGATTAATATTGATTTGTATTGGTGATCATTATTCTAACTATATATAACAAACTACGGCATGTACAGTTACCAAGTCTCTCTGTATATACACCTTGACATTCTAACATAAAAAGAGAAAAAGGTCCAGCTCGGTTAAAATGTTACCTTTATTTTTTAGTGCAGATAAAAGCCAGTTACAGTCCAGTCTACATGTTTCGGATCAGAGACAATAGCGATCCTTCCTTTTTTTGACACAGTTTTCATGTTATTTTTTTTATGGTGTTTATCGGATGGGGTCGATCATATTATATATTTATAGAGACTGTTGTTACGGACGCGGTGATACCTAATATGTGTAGTTTTTTTTTTTCATTTTTTATAGGAAAAGGTAATTAATTTTTTTAATTTACATTTTTATTTATTTATTTTTACTTTTATTAGTTTTACTTTTTTTTTATCAACTCTCATTTGGATCTTGAAGATCCAGTGGGGCTGATGGCTGTACTATACTTTGAAATGCTCTTGCATTGCAAGCATAATATCAGATTTCCTGTAGATGGCAACACCGGACGCCTTTGCAAAGCGTCCGGTTGCCATGGCAACCATCGGGCGCTGCCATCGCAGCGCAGCAGCCCCAATGGTTGAGAGAGGGAGCCCCCTCCCTCTATTAACCCCATGGATGCAGCGGCATCTAAGGGGTTACAGCAGAGTGTCAGCATACAGCTGACACTCACTGCTGATGGCGGCGGCTCAGGATCAGAGCCGCCACCATCAAATACAGCAGGGGGACCGCATCGGAGGCAGGGGGCACAAATGGGGCAGGGCTGAAAATGGGGGGTACGGCCAGCATGGAGGGGACACATATGGGGGCAGGATACATGGATGGGGGGAGGGGGGGACCGCATCAGGAGCAGGATACATGGATGGGGGAGATTGCATCAGGGGCAGGCGGAGACAGATGGCAGAGGCAGGGCTCACAGGGGGGAAATTGGTTGGAGACGCACGGGGGGCACAGATCTGGTGGCACCAGGACACATTACCTGATTTCAGGCTCTGATCTGCAGAGCGCAGATCAGAGCCTGGAACAGGCACTTTTACACTGCTGCGATGCGATTGGTTAGTCTGCGCAGTCCAGGGGCAGAAGCTTTAATCCAAGCGTTTTGCAGTGCTTGGATTAAAGAGCTGCCATGATGTCTATACACAGGCTAGCTGCACGGGGTATGTGCAGCTAGCACGTATATAGCCGTATGGCAGTCGGGAAGGAGTTAAAGAAAAAACAAAACACAAATACTCACTTGTTTCCTTGATGATCGGCACATCCTGCATTCCCAGCAGCAGCAGCACGATGTGCTCACACATATTGTGCTACTGGCTGTGCAGGAGGCTGATTCCCAGGCTTTCGCTGCTCCTCCCACACAGTCAGCAGCGCAATGTGCGGCCTGCTGGGGAGCACCGAAGTTCGGCAGAACAGTGAAGAAAGCATCGGATGCCTCCCTTCTTCACCAAGTAAACCAACTGCCCGGCGAGTGCGCTCCCTGAGCCTCTGGACCAGGGTACCACTTGGAACCGAACCAGGTTTTGGGAAATGTTTTTTTACAGTAGTAATTAATAAATGAAGTTATGCAAAGTCTCGCGAGACTTCGCGAAGTAATAACTTCG